>NC_138130.1:43333613-43893613 GCF_964188305.1 Podarcis bocagei
GATTCCTGGATCCAACACAGATTCATTTCCTGGAACAGCAAGGCTAGCTTCCCGGTGTGGTAATGGACCATTAAGGAAACAAAGGGAGAAGCTCTGTGTGGGTTCCCTTCCCTCAACTGACTGGTCATTAGAATGACAAAGGTCAGAGTTGAGAGTTATGTAGGCTAGAAGCTGGAAGCAAGGCAGCAGGTTGGGAAAGCAGAGGGTCAGAGCCATGCCTGATTTCTGCTTGAATCCTAGGTTGTGGCTATGGGAGAATCAAGACCCAAGAGAATTCAAAAACTTGTCCATAATCCCAGGCTGCAAACACAATGGATACAATGGCCAGGTACGTGCATTACTCTAAGCAAAACACAAACAGGTGGGCTTCTGGTTACTTCACTCCTCCCAAGCTGTTTTGCTACTGCACCACACTGAGCAAAGCCACAGTTCATCTTACAATGTTGGCCACACCTGGACTCATGGTTTTTCTGTCCTGGACAAACTGTGAGTTATAAACCATAGAACAAAGCTCGGTGGTTAGTCTGGAGAGAGCTAGACCAGGAGCCCAGGTTCAGACAACATACTAAACCAAATTGTTGATTAATTCTGTATGAGAAAGTAGGAAAACACATAGGCCAATATACTGAGACAGCCAACCTTGCCCATATGACTTCATCATTGACCAGGAAAAGCAGATTGCAATATGGTTATTATGAGGGTCACACAAAAAAGGAAGCAAATATACTTATTGTACTGCACTGTTACATGGTCTGATCCCCTATGAAAAACTGCTACACGTACTAATTGTGTACAGGGCTGTATATATGGTATACAGTGGTACCTCGGTTTTCAAAGGTAATCCGTTCCAGAAGACTTCAAGTTTTGAAACGTTCGAAAACCAAAAACTGAATAGCTGACAGCTAGGCCTCAGGATCTTGCACTCAACAGAAGCTGCGTGGCATGTTTGACTTTCGAGGCATGTTCAGAAACCGAAGCATTTACTTCCGGGTTTATGGTGTTTGAAAAACGAAATGTTCAAAAACCGAGGTACCACCGTACATTGAAAAGACACTCACACGGGTAGAAAACTGCTAGCTGTTACAGCTTTTGGAGTCTAAAGGGCAATAGCTTTCAAGAGAGAAAAGGCATATTTATAGACCTCATGTTGTAAAAACAACTATTGTGCCTTGAAAGGCTATGAAACTGAAAGGCTATGGAACTGAGCATTTTCCCTCCCACATTGTTCCTGACCAATGTGGGGCTTCAGGAGACCTGGCATCAGCAATTGGCCAGGTTACACTCAGAAGGGCCCCTCGCTGGCCGGACCTGCCTTGCCAATGGACCCAGGTAGGGGTGGTGCAGAGTTGCTTCAGAGTCAAACTCAGCTCCTATTCATAGTGGCCACCTGCTCCCACTTTAGGAATGTTTTGAAAACAGATTTCCTTCCATCCACCTATTTGACACTCATCACGGCACAGACTCTTGCTACGGATGCTTTTTGGCTTAGTTCTAACAACAAAAGTCTTCTGTTTTTTTAACACGCATACATTATGCATAAATGATATGCTCATTTATTTACAATATATATGATTTATAACGGTTAGGGTAAAAAGGTAAAGGACCTCTGGACAGTTAAGTCCAGTTGAATTTGACTATGGGGTGCAGATCTCATCTCCACTTTCAGACCGAAGAAGCTGGCATTTGTCCACAGACAGCTTTCTGGGTCATGTGACCAGCATGACTAAACCACTTCTGGTGCAATGGAACACTGTGATGGAAGCCAGAGTGCACAGAAACACCATTTACCTTCCCACCACAGTGGTACCTATTTATCTACTTGCACTGGTATGCTTTCGAACTGCTAGGCTGGCAGAGGCTCAGACAGAGCAACGGGAGCTCACTCCATTGTGGGGATTTGAATCGCCACCCTTCTGATCAGCAAGCCCAAGAGGCTCAGTAGTTTAGACCACAGCGCCACCCATGTCCTACCCATATGATTTATATATCTAGTAATATACAATTGTCTTCTTGCTTTTCCTTTTTCTGAAGCATTTTTTGTTAATAATAATAATAATAATGTCAGGGGTTTAGGAGCAGAGGCACGGGCAAGGGAGGAAACAGAGAGCGAAGGGGAGGAGGCAGAAGAAAAGATGAGTGATGACGACGACCCGAGATCTCCTAGTCTTTCCAGTGAATCAGAGGATTCACAGAAAGGAGCACCAGTGGCCAGGGCAAGGGGGGAGTCAAGGGGGGCACCCCAGGAAGATAGAGCCAGAAGGGACTCAGGGGGGAGCAGCTGGAAATCGGGACCAGCGTCACCGCCAGGAAGCAGGGAAGAGGAAGGGAGCCAGGGGGGAAGCGCTGGCAGCTCACCACAGGAGGGAGGGCATGAGTCAGGAGTGGCCACACCTCCATCGGGGAGCGAAGAAACGGTTAAGAGGAAGGTGGAAGGTTGGGCGCGCGCGCCAAGTTCAAATGCAGAGGAAGGCGGCGCAGTAAGCAGCCCCGAAAGGGAACCAGGTCCTAAAGCCCGGCGCAAGGAGGCAGGAGGGTCCGGGTCAGCGTCAGAAGAATCCCGGAAGGAAGAAGCCCCGGGGGGTAGAGGGACCCAGAGGAGGATAGTCAGGCGGAAAAGGTGGAGCAAGGCTAGGATATTAAGTTGGTGCACACGGGGCGGAGACTCAGACGGAGCTTCGCCGATCTAGCTACTAGACGTAGAGTTTGCGCGCAGCAGCGTGAGAATGGAAACTGTAATTCAATAAAGACTTTTACGTAATGCTCGCTGGCTAGCGTGATCCTCTGTGAGCTAGGATCTTCAAGCAGCTCTGACAGTAAGCTCCGTCTCACCATTGTGGGCATCTACAGCCTCGAGGAGGGGAGAGAAACAGGTGCCTACTAGCGAGCTCACGAACGGCAGACGACATGACGGCTGAGCAGCAGATAGAGGACCTCAGAAAAGCAGTGGCACAACTGAACGCCGAGGTTCTCGCATCCAGGAAGAGAGAGGAGGAGGCAGCTGCCGCCTGCAGGGATCTCCAGGTCAGGTTAGACGTGCTGACAAAGCAGACACCCCGGCAGGAGGGAATTGGGTTGGCGAGACGGACAGGCGGGCTGGTCTCTCACTTCGATGGGAACCTGCAACAGTATCCCAACTTTAGAGCCGACGTACTGTGTGCACTGCAACTGCTGCATAAAGACTTTAGAGATGAACAAGAGAGAGTGGGGTTCATCATGTCCCATCTGCATGGGGATGCGAAAGCATGGCTACGCAATTTATGGAGAGATAAGGATCCGGCGCTCCAGAATGCGGATGCCTTTATTAAAGCGATGGATGGGTGCTTTTTATCAAGTATTGACGTGGATCTTGCACGGAAGGAGGTGCATGGGCTGAGACAAGGGAGGGCCAGCGTCAGGCAGTATCATGCCCGCTTTTTCGCCTTGGTCAGTGCCCTGGAATGGGACAGAGATTCGGCTCCTGTAAGAGACCTCTTTTGGGAGGGGCTGCACAACTCGATTAAAGATGAGATTGCGAGGGGGGAGAGACCCCGAACCACCCAGGAGGTCGTTCAGAGGGCACTGGCAGTGGGGGTGAGGCTGGAAGGACGTCCGTGGAGCAAGGACGAAGGGCGTGGAGGGCGCGAACCAGCCGGGGGCCCCTCCTTCCTTCCCAGAGAAGCAGCGCGGGCGCAATCCACGCCTCCGCCAGGAGGAGGAGCCGAACCTATGGAGGTTGGAGGTGCAAGGGCTCAGTCAGCAACCAGAGCCCTAGCACCGGCAGCAGTGAAAGCGAAGCCTCCTAGAGGGAACAGGAAGTGTTACGTCTGTGAGGAACCAGGGCATATGGCAAAAGAGTGTCCCCAGAGGCCCCACAAGCTCACTGCAGCCTCAGCAATGGTGACTGCAGCAACGCAGCAAGGAGGACCACAGCAGGGAAACGACGCAGTCTGGCTGGAGGAAGAGGCACTGGGGCCCAGCCAGACGTGTTAGTGACGCAGTCCCCAGAGATTTTACAGCCCGTGAACCCCCTCCCGCCCAAACCAGTAGTGAGGCTCACAGCGTCTCTCCAGCTGCCCAATGGAATCACCATAGACGTGCCAATCACCATTGACTCAGGCAGCAATGCGGACTTTATAGGGCAGGACTTTGTCGACAGGCACGCTGTGCAGTTGCTGCCGGCCACACTGCCCCTGCAGGTTGTCACGGTGGATGGCAGGGAGCTGCTCGGGGGGCAAGTGGTGAAGCAGACGCCACCAATGGTGATGCGACTTGGGAATCACAGAGAAATCATCAGCTTCAACGTCACTCAACTATCTGACACGCCCGTTGTATTGGGCATGAGTTGGCTGGACAAGCACAGCCCAACGATGGCTTGGTACCAGAGGCAGCTGACCTTCGGCTCTTCCTTTTGTGCTGAACACTGCATCGTGCCCAGGCAGGAAGGAGAGGAAGAGGAGTCACAGCTGCTGCTAGGCACGCTGCAAGCGATTCCCCACAAGTACGCTGAATTTTTGGAAGTTTTCTGCGAGAAGGAGGCAGACAGGCTACCCCCTCACAGACCATATGACTGCAAAATTGACCTGCTGCCGGGGGCGGCGCTGCCTAAAGGGAGACTGTATTCCATGTCAGAGGACGAACTGCAAGAACTCAAGGAGTTCATTGATCATAATTTGCAGCGCGGCTTCATCCGGGAGTCCAAGGCAGTGGGGGGCAGTCCCGTATTCTTTGTTAAGAAGCGGGACACGCCCCAAAAGAGACTCGTAGTGGATTACAGGATTTTGAACAGTGTGACTAGGCCATCGGACTTCCCCATGCCCCGAATTGACGACCTCCTCGCAAAGGTACGGAAGGGCAGAGTGTTCACCAAGTTGGACCTGCGGGGGGCGTACAACCTCATTCGCATGCGGGAGGGTGATGAGTGGAAGACAGCCATGTTCACGCCACTGGGGACCTACGAATATAGAGTTATGCCTTTTGGATTGCAAAATGGCTCCCACGTTTTTCAAGCCTTTATGCATCACGTGTTGGCGGGACTTCTCTACAAGACGTGCGTCTGTTTCTTAGATGACATCCTGATCTTTTCGGAGTCGCAGCAGGAGCATGACAAACACGTCAAGGAAGTGCTGAGCAGGCTAAAGCAACATAGGCTCTACGCCAAGCTGGAGAAGTGCCAATTTGACGTGACGGAGGTGGATTTTCTGGGCTACAAGCTGTCTGACAAGGGGCTCGCCATGGACAGCGCCAAGGTGCGAGCGGTGTTGGATTGGAAGAGCCCGCGCAACCGGAAGGAGGTCCAACGGTTTGTCGGCTTTGCGAACTTCTATCGCAAGTTTATCAAGGGCTTCGCGATGCAGACGGCGGCCATCACTGACACGCTTAGCTCCAAGAAAAAGAAGTTCATTTGGACAGAGCAGGCGGAGCAGTCCTTTCAGGCACTCAAGCGTCTCTTCGCGTCGGAAGAGCAGCTGCTTCATGTCAACCCCAGCAAGCCGATGAGGGTCGAGACAGACGCTTCGGACAGAGCCGTGGGGGCGGTCCTGCTGCAGAAAGACCCGCAGGGGGTGTGGCGACCGGGAGCGTTTTACTCCAGGAAGCTCAGCAAGTCCGAGCAGAACTACACCATATGGGACAGGGAGTTGCTGGCCATTCACGCAGCGTTCAAGGCGTGGAGGCACTTTCTGATCGGCGCCAAGCACACGGTGCAGGTTTGCACGGACCACAAGAATCTAGAGCACTGGCGCACGGCACAGTTCCTGAACCAGAGGCAGATACGTTGGGCTGAGTTCTTTGCGAACTTCGACTTCCGAATAGAGTATGTCCCGGGGGACACCAACATCATGGCAGACGCTCTCTCCCGTAAGCCACAGTATCTGGAGGACGCAACACCAGCGGCCGCCATGCACATCTTCGCACCGACAGTGTGGGCGTGCGCCGCGGCGACCGTGGACCTAGAGGCGGTGCGACGAGCGTTGCAGGGGGACTCCTTCGCACAAGCAAAGATGGCAGAGGTGCAAAGGGGCAAGGCAGCGGCCGACGGTTTCCAGCTAAGAGATGGCTTGCTCATCCGTAAAGGGGCCATCTACGTGCCGGGAGACGAACTTCGAGCCAAGGTGCTGCAGCAGCTGCACGACGCGCCCACGGCCGGGCACTTTGGCAAGGAGAAGACGGTGGAATTAGTAGCCAGGGATTTCTGGTGGCCTGGAATGAGAGGGGAGGTCGCAGACTACGTGGCGAGGTGTGACACCTGCCAGAGGGCCAAACCAGTGCACAAACCGCCGGCCGGACTGTTGGAACCCCTGCAAACTCCGGTCGAACCTTGGGAAAGGGTGGCCCTGGACTTTGTCACGGATCTGCCCAGCTCAAGGGGCAAGACGGCAGTGCTGGTGGTGGTGGACCTGTTTTCCAAGATGGCCCACTTCATTCCGTGTGCTAAGGTGGCCACGGCGGAGCAAACCGCCAAACTGTTCATAGACCACGTGTTCAGGGTGCACGGTCTGCCACGGTCTATTCTGTCCGACCGGGGGCGGCAGTTCATCTCGAATTTCTGGCAGAAGCTGATGGGCTTCCTGAACGTCAAGATCAACCTGGCGTCGGCGAGACACCCGCAGACCAACGGGCAAGCGGAGCGGGTCAATGCCATCATGCAGCAGTACCTGAGATGTTATGCAAATCAACAGCCTGCGACGTGGGTGGATTACCTGCCGCTTGCCGAGTTCGCCTACAACAACACGAAGCACGTGTCCACGGGGGTCACGCCGTTCTTCGCCAACAATGGAAGGCACCCCAGAACCTTCCCGGGACTGGAAAGAATGGGGGAGGGGGAGCCGCAGACAGCAGATGCGTTCGCGTCGGAGCTGCAGGAAGTCCACGATCAGCTGAGGCGCCACCTGGAGCTGGCCAAGCACGCATACAAGGTACAAGCAGACAAGCACAGAAGGGTTGGAGAAGAGCTCCACGTGGGAGACTGGGTTTGGTTAGCAGCCAACGCAGTGCCGGCCAGGTCGTTGGCCAAGAAGAAACTAGGGCATAAGCAACTGGGGCCCTACCAAGTCGAAGAGCAAGTCAACCCGGTAGCTTTCAGACTGGCACTTCCGGAGGGTTCCAGAATGCATCCGGTATTCCACAGATCGGTGCTCACTCCCTACAAGGCACCGCACAGGTTCCAGGAACCCGGAACGGCGCCGAGTCCGGCCAGAGACAGAACAGGGCACGCGGGAGTGGCACAGAAGGAGCGCATCAACGAAATCACGGAGATTTTGGACTCCAGATGGGGGGAAGAGGGGGTAGAATACTTTCTCGCCAAGGAGGGCACCCCGGCCAGTGCGAACAGCTGGGTGCCGGGCTACGCCTTAGACGAACCTCTGCTCAAAGACGAGTTTCATGCCCTCTTCCCACATAGACCTATGCCAGCAGACTTTTTCGACGACTGGCTTTTCACGCCCACGCTTTCGGCCAGCACGTTCCGGGGGTTCGACTCGGACGAGGAACCGACACGAGACGTCCGTTCCCCGGAGGGGTCACCCTCGGGATCCGCCTCAGAACCCTCGTATTGGTGGGACGATAGGCCAGAGGAGCAGTTCCGCAGAAAGTGGCTGGAATGCTCAGGACGAGCAACGCCGCCAGGAGGAAGTGAGGGAGAGACGGACATGGACATTTTCGGGGACGACCCTGGTTTCGAGCACGGCGGCACAGAGATGGAAGCGGAGGTGACCGTCATCAACGAGAGCAGGGAGGAAGAACCGGAAGACTTCAGATGGAGGCCCGCCACGGGAAGCGACCGATATCCGACGTTCGTCCCTTTGCAACAGCAGCCCCCAGCTCCAGCACCGGAAGGAGGGGAGGGGGGAATGGGGGGCTTCGAGGGGGGGATGGATGTCAGGGGTTTAGGAGCAGAGGCACGGGCAAGGGAGGAAACAGAGAGCGAAGGGGAGGAGGCAGAAGAAAAGATGAGTGATGACGACGACCCGAGATCTCCTAGTCTTTCCAGTGAATCAGAGGATTCACAGAAAGGAGCACCAGTGGCCAGGGCAAGGGGGGAGTCAAGGGGGGCACCCCAGGAAGATAGAGCCAGAAGGGACTCAGGGGGGAGCAGCTGGAAATCGGGACCAGCGTCACCGCCAGGAAGCAGGGAAGAGGAAGGGAGCCAGGGGGGAAGCGCTGGCAGCTCACCACAGGAGGGAGGGCATGAGTCAGGAGTGGCCACACCTCCATCGGGGAGCGAAGAAACGGTTAAGAGGAAGGTGGAAGGTTGGGCGCGCGCGCCAAGTTCAAATGCAGAGGAAGGCGGCGCAGTAAGCAGCCCCGAAAGGGAACCAGGTCCTAAAGCCCGGCGCAAGGAGGCAGGAGGGTCCGGGTCAGCGTCAGAAGAATCCCGGAAGGAAGAAGCCCCGGGGGGTAGAGGGACCCAGAGGAGGATAGTCAGGCGGAAAAGGTGGAGCAAGGCTAGGATATTAAGTTGGTGCACACGGGGCGGAGACTCAGACGGAGCTTCGCCGATCTAGCTACTAGACGTAGAGTTTGCGCGCAGCAGCGTGAGAATGGAAACTGTAATTCAATAAAGACTTTTACGTAATGCTCGCTGGCTAGCGTGATCCTCTGTGAGCTAGGATCTTCAAGCAGCTCTGACAAATAATAATAATAATAATACCTTTATTGTCAATGTACAACCTATGTACAATGAAATTAACCGAGCCTCTCCCCTGCACACACACACACACACACACACACGCACACAAACACTCAATCTCATTGCACTCTCTGTGCTTGTGTTGCTCATTGTTGTTATTCACTGTATCTACTAAAGCTGCAATCCTAGCCATGTCTACTCAGATGTACCACTGACTTCAACATGGCTTACTCCCAGGTAAATGGGGTTAAATTTGCTGCTTTAATCCATTTCATCCAGGAATCCCTGGATCTGATATACAAAAAAGTGATATATAAATTTTGTTAAATAAAATAAAAATAAATGAATGTTTATTACAAACACTTAAAATATAAATAATGGAGGAATGATAGGCTTCAGCAGACACATGCATGTCTAAAACTTGCATTTATGAAGTAAGATGTTGCAATTAAAAAAACCATATATGGCTAAGTGTGAAAGAGAGGCTAAAAGGCTGCAATCCTAATCCTATCCACCTAGGAGTAAGATCCACTGAATTCAATGAGACTTACTTCCAAGTAGACATCATTAGAATTTCAAACATAGATTACCATACTTCATTAACTTTGTTTTCAAGGTGCCACAAGACTCTTGTTTTTTAATACAAAAGATTAACAGGGCTACCCCTCTAGAAAGTCATTAACTTGGAAGGGAGCACACAGGGAAGATAATTGATTGTTGATGGCTGAGATATGCATGACTGTTGTGTGCTGTGAGATATGTGAAAATATGTATATTTCCACAGCAGGGGACAAGAAAACAAAACACAGACTTGTTCAAAATTAACCAATTGCAGTGGAATAGAAAAGTGTTAATGGATGTTGGAACAAGCTGAGGCACATTTGTTCATCCCTGCTCCATCTCCATGCCCACCGCAAACACACACAAACACGGTGGCTCCTATCAAAAAGACAAATTAATTTTAGCCAGTGGAAGTCAGAATCAATCCTAGGATGAGAATTATAGTGCTGGTACGCTACACCTTAATATCCAGTTGAGCTTCTAAGTCCCTACACTAGCAGAGATGCTCATTCACAAACACGACAACATAACAGCCTGTGTTTCCCCAGCAAAATTGTCTAATAAATAAAACACAGTAAAATAAGAAAAACTGGAGAAGAAACAGCAGGCAAACACACAGCTTCGGCATGCTTCCAATGCTTAAGAACACAACATAAGAAGAGCTTGCAGGATTGGGCCAGTGGTCCACCTAGTTCTTACAGTGGCCAGCCAGATGCCTATGGGATAAGGTTACAGGATTTTTTTCAATTAATCCGGAGAGACTTTTCATGGATTTTGCATGGAGACTGATTTGTAAATCCGGGGACTGTCCCCAGGAAACGGGGACGTTTGGTAACCTTACTATGAGAAAACCTCAAGTAGGATCTGAGCACATCAGTCCTCTCCCCTCCTGTGGTTTCCAGAAACTGCCTCCAACTGTGGAGATAAGGCATAACATAGCATCATGACTAGTAGCTCATGGTAGCCGTTTCCTCCATGAATTTGTCTAAGTCTCTTTTAGCCCATCCAAGCTGGTGGCCATCACTGCTTCCCATGGGAGTGAGTTCCAGTCTTCCAACATTCAGCTTCATTGGAAGTCCAAGAGTTCTAGTGTTATTAGGGGGGAGAGTATTTATCCATGCCATGCATTATGTTATAAACTTCCATGACATCAGAGGTGGTGGAAGAAGACTGGAGGAAATTTAAAGACTACTTGCAGGAATACTGTAAAATTAATGAATGTTAAAGGGATGTTGGATTGAAAATAAGTGGTATTGGTAAAAAGATTAACAAGAATATGTAAATACAGATTGACATTGGTTGAAAATATATAATTATAATAGGTTAAGTTATTGGGTAAAGATAAATGATAGAGGGTAAGGATTTGCTGAATTAATCATGTGAACTGGAATACAAAAAAGGGGGGTGTGAGGAGGTCAGGAAACAAGTAAATTAAATATAAGACATGAAAATATTGATTTCTTTTTAAATTTCTTTTTTTACTTTTTATGTATTCTGTCTTTATATTTTTGTATCTCTTTTTCTTTTATTATTGTTATTCTTTTTTGTAACCTTTTATTGTCTGTAAAATTTCAATAAATATAGCTCAGTTGGTTAGAGCGTGGCGCTGATAACAGCAAGGTTGCAGGTTCAATCCCCGTTTGGGACAGCTGCATAGCCTTGCATTGCAGGGGTTTGGACTAGATGATCCTCAGGGTCCCTTCCAACTCTTTGAGTCTGATCATTTAAAAAATAATAATATAAACTTCCATGATATCACCCCTGACTCATCTTTCCTCTCCCACACAAGCTGATCATTCCCAACGTGCTAATCCCAAATCACTCAAGGTAAACTGAAATGAACAGAGTTAGTACAGCACTTGGCAGAAAACAAAGTGCCACCATCGCCTTATGAACCAAGAAAAAAAAATGTTGCCACATTTCAACAGTGAGTCCCCCTTTGCCAACCTCACTGAAGGACATAGTAATTCTCTTGCCTTGCTCCTATTCATATCAATGAGCGCTGCATAAAAGAAATTCCTGGTGGGTTGTGCCTTAAATTTTTTTAAAGGTACGGGGGGGGGGAGCTTAGATATTCCTATGAAACTGCTTTTTGGAAAGTTTTGGAAAATCATTTTTCTTAGTCTGAACTTGTAAAGTGGCAAATTTGGAACTAACCCAGCCAGGTCCCTCTTTGAATAAACCGAATTTAGGTAATTAAAAGAACAGAAACAAGCTTTACCCAGCGTAATTAGGCTAAGCTCAAACTAATGGACTAAGGAATTCACAAAGTCTCAGATGCCCTCTTAATTGCAGCTGAGTAAAAGGCAGTTTTGACTAACTAAGGGCTGGAGGGTAAACAAGCTGGAAGATTCATTCTTTGCAGAAAAACTGCCAAGGCCAAACACAGAGGGTGACAGCTGTGTTCGACATCATTTCCCCCATCTGCCATAAACATGACAAATTAACTGACATTTAAAGCTAGGGATAAGGGGGGAAACTGCCTTGAATAGCTGTGCAAAAATAAGTCATTCACACTCTGGGTGAAAGATTCCAACAGATATACAAGTAATGTGCAATTCAAATGAAAATCCCATCTTTAAATGCCAAGAGAAATCACCTTTTCTGCCCATGACTCTCTAATTTTCATTCGCATTGAAGCTAAGTGACCAAAATTCAGCAAGCAGTTCTATTGATTTGTGGCTTAAATTAGCAGTGTAAAACAGAAAGTGGGCCTTGTTTAAGGTCATGCTATGTTAAAATGGGTCCAGTCCTAGAGCAGATCCCAATGGTGGCAGCGAGGCACAAGTTGTTGCTTATCCCAATGTGGGGTTCAACCTTGGATGCACGTTCCTTTCGCCCCAGCTCCCACATTGTACATCAAATTCCTTGTGCCATGCAATGAACTTTACGTGGCTCAGGAATCTGGAGAGTGCCTGGTCCCTTCTTCTTACTTTGTTTGATATCTACTAGGCCCTTTGGCACATTGCAGCTACTGAGGACAACACACTTCTGCTTTCTCCATTGGAATAACTAGGGCAGCATTTATGAGAACTTCTAAGGTCATAAGACACCACTGGAACTGTGAGGGTAAGAAGGAGTTCCCATGAAAAGGTGAGGTGGAGCATTTCTTCCTGAGATGCATCATCTTCTGTTATAAGCCAGGAACGTGTTTCCAATTGGTCAGTAGGTCAGCTAATGAGACCTGGCAGAGGTCCATCTTGCAACATCTAGATAGGAGAAGGGCCTTTTCTGCTGTGGCCCATCTCTGTGGAACCCCCTCCTCTCTGATGGCATTCTGATACCTGCCGAAAGCTCACTTATTCTCCCACAGCTTGGTGGTAATTAACTGGCTGGATGAAGAGGAGTGGTGGGAGGCACCAGCCAGGGAACCCCTGAGGGAAACTCCAGAGGAGGAAGGCTTAGAGCCAGGGGGTTGGTGGTGGGACACCAATGAGAGCTCAGAGGGAGAAGATGGCTGGGAGGAGGTGTCCGAAGCTGAAGCGGCAACAGGGTTTAGTGAGCAAGAAGAGCCTGTGACAGGGAGCACTTCTGAGGCTGAAGTGGAGAGGGGAATCAAGAGACTGCTGAAGAAGCCAGGGAGTCTCCCCCTCTTGCTGAAACAAGCTCGTCTCCCCTCAGTTTCCAAGAGCACACAGAGTAATGAGAAGAGCAGAACAGAGGTCAGAGGTGAGCAGGCACAGTTTTGAGACTGCTTGGGAAACATCCAGGAAAGGAGGAGACTTGGAGAGGGTGGAAGGCAGGGACCTTCAGTCCTGGCAACTGCTTCACAGAGGCAAGACATACTGGAAAGGGTTGCTGAGACCACTAGGCAAAGTTGCATTATTTTGTTTCCTTGAATAAAGTGTTAACTTCACTGGCATCAGAGATTTGCTTCCTTTCTTGCTGACCTATGTCTGACTCAGTGCTGACATTAATACCAGTCTGTTCTTAATTTCTGTATTTACTATAGGTGCTGGGGAAAGGGTTATAATTGTTGCATCATGCTGTACACCGCTTTGTGAGTTTTAAATTAAAAATGGCATTCAGATATTTTAAAATAAAAATAAATGAACAAATGCTCATTAATAGATCTTATCAGCTTTGAGAACATAGAGCTTGAAATGCTTTTAATCAATGTTGTAAAGGCTAAAGTGGTTCGATGTAATCAGATGCCCAAATGGAGAAAAGGTCGGAACTGTAGTTCTGAAGCAATTGATGGATCGCCACTTTTCAAAAACACGTCCCTCAAACAGAGGCCACTGGGCAAGATTTAGCTATGTGCATATAAAGGGAGAACTTCACATTGTGACCCATGGCAATAGACCATATGCAGTGGGATGAGCTGCCCATGGATGGGGGCAGGGCACTCTGGGCAAAGCCTGCATGGAGTTTGCCCACCACCTCTCCCTCAGCCGCCCTCCAGCTGAGGGCCTCCAGCCAGAGCCACTGTGTCACTCCCAGGAGAGACGCATGACTCGGGTGTGCTGCAGGCCCTGCGTAAGTGCTGCCCCCTGGGTAAGTGGTGCCCAGTGTGCGTGTGCCCCCTCAGCTATGCTGCTGCCATATACCTTCATGGAGAATCATAGCTTTGGATTACAGACATGATGATTAAAAGTGTGACAGAGTAAGATTTCCAAAAGTTAGTGATATAGTTTTACCTCAAGTGCAAAAAAGGTTGTTGAGATTATGGGTTATATCCAATGCTAGCCCTACTCAGAGTATACCCATTGAAATTAATAAACACGACTAATATAGCTCCATTAATTTCACTAGATCTACTCTGAGTAGAACTTAGTTGGATACAACTCTATGGTTGAAATATTTTGGTAAATGGTCTCAAATTCATCTTACGTCTATCAATATTTCATACTTGCCTATACATTTACAGTGATTGAACATCCTGTTCCCTGAAACATGTCTCTGATTCAAATATTGTCTCCTTGTTATCTTCCTTCCTGGCAACAAAGCCAACCCTCTGTCATTATCTCAGAGTGGTCTACAACTTTCTGTTCCTGTCAGGTGCAATAATTTATTGTTGTCACAAAACAATAAGCTCTTCCTCAGTGTCTCTCAGGTTTCATCTGCAGGAACTGGATGAAGCCAGTGTCCCAGTCCAAACAATGTCTGTCTAAAACTGGGTATGGGCAGGGCAGGAATCATTTTTAAAAGTGCGATCAAATTCTGATCTGCTGCATCGTGAGCTGACTATTTTCTTTATAATATTTTAATCTACATTAATTCAAGGGGCTCGTGATTAACAACGGTAAAGAGCAAAGAACTGAAGTGTAAAGAAATGTAACAGGGAGTTGGGTCTACTCATGGAGGCTGTCCCTGCAATTTAGAACCCTAATCATATAGGAGTCTAAATCACACTGGGAAACTCCATTAAAAAGAGCCTTCTCCTTGCAGTAGATGCTCCACCCCTAAGTGTGGGGAAGGTGGGAACATCAGGAATACAACAGAGGAGGCAGAGGTGTCAAGCACATCCTTTCTCCCCTCGCCCTCAGGTGACTGGAATCACTTGAGGGAGAAAACATGACTAGAGATTATATCACTTTTAAATACCTAATATTTTGGCATTTCAATAACCACTTTTTAACCTTCTATCTTCTTTTTATATTTCACCTCATTATATGTAGATCAGTATCTTATTTTCGCATTACAAAACATTTTAACTCAAACCGACAAATGTTTTCAGATGTTTACAATGTTCTTTCATATAAAATATAAATTTGCTCCAGTCCTTTTGAAACAGTTCGTCGCACTGATTCCTGATCTTCTCTGTCAACTTTGCCAACTTTTAGTAAAGAGGTTCGAAAGTCAGAAAGAGGAGGAGGAAGGAGGTCAATGCTCAGTTTGAGCAATGTTTTAGGCTATAGAATTATATAATAGAGTGTGATTATGATAAATATGGAAAACTCAATAAAATTATTATTAAAAAACCTAATATTTTTCTTTGACTCTTCTTGCTAGGTGTAATAGATAATATTATCTGCACCAACAAAGCATATCGGTAATAGCACCACTGAAAATCTAAGCATGCCTTGGCAACTGCATTGCGGGTTGATATATTTGGTGAGAGGTATTAGTCTCAAGCAGAATCTGGAACAGCAGTTACACTGTGTCTGTGGAGTAACTAAGGCATGTTGCACCTAAAGTATTGTCTTCTGAGCTTAGGTGCACAAATGGTAGTTTCGCAGGCCAAAAAAAGTTTCGCAGGCCAAAAAGTTAAAGTGACACATATTCATCACACCAGGGACAGGCAAACTGGTACCCTCCAGATATTGTGGATTCCCACTTCCCTCATCTCTTACGTTGTAGTTTGGTATGGGCAAATACATCAGTATTGGTTTCTCTCCGTATCTAATTTTTCAATCTTAACTTCATTTAAAAAAATTGTCTAGTTCCTACCCTTGCTGTAGTCCAAGGGATAAGCCAGAATTTGCTACTGTCTCTTAAAGCAAAGAATCAATCAAGTACCATTTTTAAAACCGTATACTTGAAGCTGGAAGGCAGAGTTAATGTTCTAGGAAGGGCCAGGAGAGAAGCAAGGGATTTAATTTACTTCACCCATGTAATATATTCCTTGCACTTAAATTATGTTGACAGAGTGGGACATGTGCTTAATAAGGAGCAGCAGGGTGAATCCCATATCTGTCAGATGCAACTTGACTAGAATGGTAGCATAAGACTACTTAGGCCTTATTTGAAAGAGACTTATGGAAAAGAAATCAACAACATTAAACGGTTGCAGGGAGGGGGCAGGCCGTCTTGTCATATATCAAGACTGGCTTGATGCTCCTTTTAGGAGCCAGGACAAGGGAAATGAACTCACATCAATTGATAGGCAATACCATCCTGGAGTATGGAAATCTGACTGTTGAAGCTGATGTAAAATGACTGCAAAGTCTAACGACCTTGTGCATCATGGAAGCCAAAACCTATAAGCACATAAATAAAGCTTAGGTAATTGCTCTGCATGTGAAATAATTGGAGTTGTCTTTATTCACTGAAGGAAGTGAAAATACACAAGCAAAAGGAAATGGCATAATATCTGTGAAACCCTTGTAACCATGTGTAATATGATAATGTCAACACAAAAATATTTCATATGAATTGAGCCAATTGACTCCCTCCAAAGGAAGTCTACTTGTGTCCTTTGTTCTGCTAAATTTCTGTCCTGTTCCCATCCTCTAAAGCAGGCTTCCTCAATCTCGGCCCTCCAATTACATTGAGACTACAATTCCCATCATCCCAGACAATCCTGCTAGCTAGGAATCATGGGAGTTGCGGGCCAAAAACATCTGGAGGGCTGAGGTTGAGGAAGCCTGCTCTAAAGCATGTGTGGGCAATCTTTTGTCTGTCAGACTCTGCATTTCCTCAGAGATAATTTGTCAGGGGCTGCAGGCCACTATGACTGGATCCAGAGCCCGTGGTGTTCTGGATTAATTTATACAGAATAAAGACCACCACCCCTGCTTTAATTTTTCCATGGCTACCTCAGACTAGAATTCCCTATTTTACACAAGTCTACTCAGTGGGTGGCACTGTGGTCTAAACCACTGAGCCTCTTGGACTTGCTGATCAGAAGGTCTGTGGTTCGAATCCCCGCGACGGGGTGAGCTCCCGTTGCTCTGTCCCAGCTCCTGCCAACCTAGCAGTTCAAAAGCATGCCAGTGCAAGTAGATAATAGGTACCGCTGTGGCAGGAAGGTAAATGGCATTTCCATGCACCCTGGCACTCGTCACAGTCCTCCATGCGCCAGTAGTGGTTTAGTCATGCTGGCCACATGACCCGGAAAGCTGTCTGTGGACAAACACTGGCTCCCTCGGCCTGATAGCGAGATGAGTGCCGCAACCCCATAGTCGCCTTTGACTGGACTAAACTGTCCAGGGGTCCTTTACCTTTTACCTTTTTTTACTCAGAAGTAAGTCCCGTTGTGTTTGTTGATGGACTGATACACTGTTGATTCCCAGTACTTTCATGATGCGGTTCAATTGGCAATTCCATTAAGTCAGGTATAAATCTGGCTTATGTTTAAAGTACATATTTTGTCATGGATGCATTGTTTGGGAACCTCAACCTGATTATCCTAGAAGCTCACTGCAGGAGTGAAGCAAAAACATTTATTGGGAACCACATGGAGCATGGCACATGGATGTGCACAAGCGGATTAAGCTCCATCTCTTCCCAGTTGGATGAAGAGGCTGTCCCAGTATGCTTAGTAGAAGGTTGGACCTCCATCCAGTGAATCCCCTACATTTTTGCAAGACAATGGCTTTTTAGATTTTGGTGGCCCAGGCACTCAGGTTTTCCATTGATGTTAGTTTCAATAACTGTATCTCTGGACCCATGGGAGCAAAATTGCCTTTCACTCTTTGTTTCCTTTAAGTCAGATGATATATTCTTTTTCTTAAAATGCAATCTCTGCCACTATTTTCTGTGACAGAGTTGACAGCCCTAAAATACAAGTGGGTTTTCAAATACGTGTGAGAGGAGGGTGTAGCAGTGTTGACATTTTTGTGCAAGTCTTTGTAGGAGGTCCACCAGCAATAGATCAGGTTGGGCTGGAGAGAAGGCCTCTCCTATCAGCATGCGGAGATAAAGCAGAAATGTTGAGTGGGAGGTGTGAGCCCCACAAGGAACCAGAAACAGGGAAGCTGAGGGAAGCAGGAGAGATAGAGAAGAGTTATCAAGAGACACATCCCATCCTACTCACAGAGCAAACAGTTTGGGGAAATAGAGATAAGAACTTGGGGCTAAAAGCCCTAGTGGTGAGTTTATAACAGGAGATTTGTGGGACAGGATAAAGGACAAGCCAATGTGATGAAAGGGAATCAAAGCACTTGTAGCAACAACCCCGCCCAGTAAAACCTGGAATGTGAGTATATTGCAGCCTTGAGGAGCCTCTGGGGTGCGTAGATAAACACAGAGCAAGTATAGCAATGTGCCACAAGTCCATTTTTACCTCTAAACTATTTCCATTTAATCTCCCACATTCACAGCAGGGATTTCACTCTGTCTCCTCTAAAATATGGCTCTGATTTTCAGTGGAAAAGACAGTTACCACTTAGCAAAGAGAATGTCACTGTCTGTTGATTCCTCTCTTTCTTGGAAGGTCCAGTGACTTAGATCATTCTCCTAATATGAAATCACATCCATGGGAAATGAGATTTCAGCTACACTCCCTCATGCATTCTTTTTAATGTGTAGTTTTCATTAAAGGCATTACAATGGACAGACAATCTAACAAAATAATACATTATCTGTGTCACGTCTGTCTTTCTTTCTTTCTTTCTTTCTTTCTTTCTTTCTTTCTTTTCTATTCTATTCTTCAAACCTACAGTGTTAGTTTTCACATTTAGGGGTGCTGTAGGGCTTCCTATAATTATATTGCCCCATGCACTCTACAAACTCCCTGCCTTTTGACGTTCACTGTATTGTTATGAGTCTGTGGGTGCTAGAGCACTATGATCGTATCAGAATTTAATCTATGCTTGGTGTGTTAAAACTGGGGAATAGCTAGACCCGTGTATATTAGACTCATGTGCATTAGGCCAGACCCATGTATATTGAGCTGTGTGCTATACAATGCTAATCCTCTGGAATCAGCACGTGTTAAGGGCTAATTCAGCTAGGCTGATCTCCTGTGTGAGGTAGCCTGGGGATTGGCCAATAAGAAGAACACAAAGCATCAAAGTTAATTCTGTGTGAGATGGCAAAGGGTGGGGGCCCTTTCAGCTAAAGATAAAGCCTAAGATTAGAGAAGTAGGGTGAAGAAGTGATGTGAGGCAGAAGTTTAAAGTAGGAGTTGTGACCAGCAGAAGCAAAGCAGAGCATGATGCTGATATCTGTTTGAAACCATGATGTACCTATGGGAGAGGCAAGACCTGTTAATGCTGTAAACTTCTCCATCGTAGGCTCAGGTTGTAGATATATGTAAATAAACCATATATCATAAAGACACCACAATCTCCGCAGGGCCTCCGCTATGAGGAATTTGAGTGGAAATTCCTTCCTAAAAACACATTTTTATATGAAATTTTGACTAATATGCATATTTTTGAAAGCAACTTTCCCTAATGCAAACATTATTTTTATTAATATATGAATTTTATGTACATTTCCCCCTAATATATGCATCTTCTTGCCCATTGGTTGGAGAACTGCATCACGAGATTTAGAGAAGTGCAAATGTTGAAGTATAGCCTTGTTACAGCTCACCTGCATTTGAGAAACGTGAATCAGGTAGAGCTTATCATTAAGTGCGAACAAATTTGAATTTCTTCCCCATCTGTTCTCGGGATAAGGCGGCTTCATACATCCCTAGAGCTCCAAGGTAGTTCCTCCCTCTTTTGCACCCCTTGGGAAATGAAGACATTTTAAAAGTGTGCTTTTCTGGAAAGGATTCAACATAATCCTATCTGACCTCTGCAACAGCAAAATAAACTCTTATAGTTTTGGGTATAGGAGAGCTAATGCTGCAGTACCTTATGTAAGCATCTGTTTTTTGTTTTTTCCACAGAGCACATGGGGAGAAGGCAGTGTGGGTGTGAGTAAAAAAAGCAAGGATTCCAACTTTTATCAGAATTCCAAGGCCTTTGTCAGTTTAAGCAGGGTCTCTGCCATCACTTTAACATAGTGGGGTTTTACAGCTAGAAGTGGCATCCTGCAGAGAACAGAAACGACTTGCTTAGGCGTTCTACAGGAATGCATCTATAAACCTGACAGCAATCGGCAACCAGAGACCTCTCAGACTCCTGTCTGCAGTCTTTAAAGTTTTCAGCCAAACCTGGGAGGGGAGAGAGAGATCTGTAGTGCTGCATTCTAACCAGAAAACATAAGTGATGCTGTTGCTCCTCAGCCAGAATGCCTCTGCAGAAATCATGTTTTAATTCTGAGAGGACGGACAGCTCTTTTCCCACTTGCTTCAGGACCAAGGGCCAGGGGCACTTTGCCACTGCCACTTGCCAGCACAGCACAGCACAGGGGTGCTGCAGGACAGCAGTGAGGTTGGAGTAGCCCAGAAGCACTGGCAGGAAGGCCAAATCTGCATTGCCTCACCTGCACCGCCAGCTTGCCCCACTGTGCAGAGCAATGCCGCTGCCAGGACACCAGCTCCATGGGGGTGCCCCACCAGCTGCTTCGGATTTCCTTGGAATAACTGAAGAATCTGTCAAGAGTGGGCAGCACTCTTCGGCGGTGGCAGTGCCACTGTTGCCACACCAGTGTGAGACCTTGTTATTCACTTCACATAGTAGAGGCATCCAGAAAAGGCTGGCAGGGGGCACATGCTGGCAATGATGAAGTTAAGAAAAAGGAAGGGTTGGTCTGGCTAGTTTGCTGGCCTCCCATCCCTCTCACAGTGCAGGCTACAGCTTATACCATCATGTACAGTCTTCCAATAAAATATCTGAAATCCTCAATACCAAAGGAACATTTTGCGTGATTGGAGGGCACAAATCGGGGTTATATAGGGTGCTTTCCTATTTTTATTCGTTTCTAGCCATAAATTTATATCATCATCTAATCTATTTTTTCCAATTGCAAGTTTCCAATAAATGATTTTATGCATGAAATACTAATGCTAAGTATAATTATTATGTAAAAGAAAAAAAAGGCAATTGAATGTCAAATACCCTAGATCAAGTGAGCGATTTAAATATTATTTTATGGCAATTTATACAAAAAAAATTCTGAAGTGTGAAAGATGATATAGAACCTTTAATCAGAGCCAAGAACTATAAGTGAGTAATACATGACACCTTATAAATTAAGTCCAGAATGAACATACATAAAAAAGGAATGAGACATTTCAGTTACAGAAAGGATAAGAAGCACTTTATTACAGAAAGTTCTTTTCAAAAGCTTCCAGACATGAATAAAGCTGTAGGCATAGTAATGCCAAGGAACAAATGGGCCCATCGTATAAACTAGGGGGAGCAGAAAGTGGATCAGGATTTAGTGGTAGATCTCTTGGTGATTTAGATCAGCAAAGGTTCCTGACTCCTGGCTGTTTCTAAATTATGCTGCTAAGACTATAGCAAGGAACCAGTTGTTGTTGTTGTTTAGTCGTTTAGTCGTGTCCGACTCTTTGTGACCCCATGGACCAGAGCACGCCAGGAACTTCTGTCTTCCACTGCCTCCCGCAGTTTGGTCAAACTCATGTTGGTAGCTTCGAGAACACCGTCCAACCACCTCGTCCTCTGTCATCCCCTTCTCCTTGTGCCCTCCATCTTTCCCAACATCAGGGTCTTTTCCAAGGAGTCTTCTCTTCTCATGAGGTGGCCAAAGTATTGGAGCCTCAGTTTCAGGATCTGTCCTTCCAGTGAGCACTCAGGGCTGATTTCCTTAAGAATGGATAGGTTTGATCTTCTTGCAGTCCATGGGACTCTCAAGAGTCTCCTCCAGCACCATAATTCAAAAGCATCAGCCTTCTTTATGATCCAGCTCTCAGTAGCGGAATCAGTAGTGGAGGTTTTTAATAAAAAGGGGCAGGCAGTCACCTCGGTTCCAGTGCTTGAAATAAAAATCAAATTCCTTGATTGAGCATGTGTTGAGAAGAACCCTGTTCCTAAATCTTATGTATGTCCACACCCCCGAGGTCCTGTTTTGCCCCTGGCTCTGGCAGGTGGACCTTGACATTCTATTAAAAATACAAAGCAGTGCTGGAAGTTCAACAGCCATTTGTAACATAAGGATTAATTCAGTCTAGCTTGGGGTGGGTGGAGGTGTTGCTTAGCAATCAGAGCTTTTCTGAGGTAATACATGATCTGATTGGTCGTGTAGTTCTAGAGGATTTTCCCCCACCCCCTGCATGTTAGGTAGAATGTCTCTCTGCTTTGCATAAGAAAGAAGAAAGACAAGACTTCTCTTGTGATGGCCTGGGATTCGGACTCGGATGCTGAACCTCAGGGATCCCAGCCTGCACAGGATTTCCCGCCTCCAGAACCAGCTGAGCTAGGGCTGGGGCATAAGCCTGAAGGGTCCTCACCTGTGCTGAATCCTCAGGTACAGGCATCAGCTGAGTCTGCTCTGGCTCCTGAGGTGATGGAGGACCCATTGCCTGCAGGTGCTCCACTCTCAGCCCCGTCAGAGGAAGCTGAGGTTGCCTCTGGGTCTGGTAACCCTCCAGCCTCTCCTGAGCTGCAAAGGCTCAGGGCAGAGAGGCGGAGGGAACTAAGTTCCCACAGGAGGAGTGCTCGCCTCCAGGCCAGGAGAGGCGAGTCACCAGAGGATTCGGGCCGCCCTATGCCTCGGGGGAGATAAAAGCTGGCCAGCCCCAGTCCCTAGTTGCGGGAGCAACATTGTTGATTGCTAGTTCCTGCCTGAACCCTGTCCTGCTTTTCTGCCAGAGCCCCTGACCCATCCTGGCTCCCTGCTTGCACGCCTGTTCCTGACTTCACCTGACTCCCTGCCCTGCACCCAGCTTCAGCTACTACGGACTGCCTCCATGTTGCACCTTTGACCACGGACCGGACTTGGACCTCGCCTCTCGGGTAACCCATGGGACCAGCACATCTCTATTCCTTTCTCCTCAAAATACACACTGTTTTGTTCAGCTTTCTCACTAAAGGGTTATCAAGACTTTTCTCTTTTCACTCAAATCTGCATTGACATCAAGGCCTTGGAAAGGACCCAGCTAAAGAAACCATGACAGAATCTCTAAGACTAGATCCCACAGCAACTAATCTCACCTTTACACTCTACTCTGTGCTGTTCAACCCATGCATTGCTGCTGTTGTAGGGACTGGATGATAGAAGGGGAAGGATCTCTTGCCAGCCCTTGGCTAGGGTCCTACAAGTCTTAGTATGCACCAGCCATTTCTTACAGTAAGAAGAGGCATAGGTATCTCCTGGGAATGGTCAATCCTGACTGGAGCACAGATGTTATCAGGTCTGTCGACCAGTCTGGAAATTCCTTCCTGTTCTTCAGAATTTGAGGATGAAACGTGATCTGACATTAATTGGATGTGTGCAATTAATGTGCACACTTTTTGTTATGTAAACAACAGCTGAGGCGAAGCCTTAGCATCCTCCAGACCAGTGGAAAAGAAGGGAAGCATTACTCTTTTGTATTTTTTGGGTAAAGAGCAAGAAAAGGAATACTGTACCCAAAAAAGCTGAGTCCAAAGATCGTGTCTTCAGCAGGCTGAGGCTAGCAGTCTTTCTAATCTCAACTATTAGTGACTTCCCGTGGTATTAAAATTCAAGCAGGGTAACCATTAAAATTAAGATGTTTTCTTGCCAGCACTATATAGATGTTTGGAAAGGAAGGAATGCCTATTTAATTACTCAACAAATGATGTTCTTTTGGTTACTCAGCATAAGGAACGGCTGGACGTAATAGACTTTGGGCTTTAATGGTGTTTAAAATTGCTTTTCCAAATCACCTTATAAAGTATAGGTTCATTCTCATTTCTTATATTCATAGGATACACTAAGGTATAGTTGACTTTTCATCTCTGGATCGCTCCTTCCTTCCAAGGACTCCAAATGACTATTATTTCAAAGTGCCAAAAAGATTATTGCGTTGCCCATCAGCATTCTGTGCTTAGTTGTTCATTTGGTTCTTTCCTTTGAAATAATTAATTGTTTCATTTTGTCCCCTCGCTGTTCTTTGCGGTTAATACACAGGGACAGAATTCAGGAAGATTTGTTAAAGCAAGATGTACATGACACAGTGACCCAGGGCTTATTGCTTTTCCTACAGAACAGCAGATACTTTGCACCCCATTTTCCCAGACGATGTACTTGAATATACTTAAATCATCAGAATGGTGCGTTCCCCGCCCTGAACAAACTCAACTGCCCATCTCCATAATGGATGTTGTTTTGCATAATTATTTCTTCTATTTTGATATTTGCTGGTTTCACAAAGGCCCAGAACCCTTTATATTGAACTGATGATATGAGACCCATTTTGAGGCCTGTGAAAAACACAATTATCATGGTGTTAGGAAATTGTCCTGCAGTTCTCATACTCTGCAAATAAATTGAACAGCAGCATGTGTTACATACTTCATTAGGCTAATGGGTGGGAGATTTTGGACCAATTAAAAATATTTTCTGTTGCAACTGCCCAATTTTTTTTCTTTTTCTTTGCTTAAGCAACTCATGGAACACCTAGGGATGGACAAACCTTTCCATTTTAGTTTCTCTCTTTTTATCAGTCTTGGGTTCTCTACATGTTGATATCTATTTGCATTTTTTTAAAAAGTCCTCATGAATATTCATCATAACTTGGGTGTTAATTTCTCCTGGTGTATGCATGTTTGCATGCAGTTTTCCCCAATATAACACATTTTTGTATGTTATCTTCATGATATATGCAATTTTATATGCATTTGTGTACATTACGTGGCTGGATAGCTGCATTGCAAAACTGAGAGAACTGCAAATATCAAAGAGATGCTCTGTTTCAGTTTGGTTTTGGAAGGTGTGAATTAGATTTTTAGCTGTGAATCGAGTCTAATTTCTCCCCCATCATTGGTACCCCTTGACAATGACTGTTGTCCCTGGCAAGCAATTGCATAGAAATTGGCCACAGTAATCCCAAACTACATTCCATTTTGATGAAAACAGAGGAAAACACAAGCAGAAGTCCATCATTTCATTGAAGTCATCGCCACTGTGCTCAGGATCTTTCTCTGGCTCTTCTGAGCAAAAGTGAGAAAGTGATAATCTTCTCACAGTGTTTTATTGAACACCTACCGTTTAGTGCTGAAATAATTTTACTGTGTTCCATGCAAGCTACTGTCAAGAAAAATAAGGAATGATCTCGCGTAGGAAGGTAGAAAAACCCTACTGCATATTCTATCTAATCCAGATCTCTTGTCTGGATATCTGAAGAATGGTGAGTGCTCACTGACTTCAAACAAGCAAACAAAAAAGGTCACAAATCACACACACACACACAATATGGATTTATTTCAGTGTTATTGAAACTCATTTATTAGTATTTGAAAGTCCATTTCCAACTGAATACGATTGGTTAGTACAAAGCAATTCATCTTTTTTAGCACAGTATAAAGCCACTCATGATTCAGGCAGCATCCCTGGGTAATGGATATAGATAAACCAAATCGAAGAACATGACAAGAACATGGGATACTGCGCTGAATTAGGCAAACTGGAGGTAATGAAAATGAGGGGCAGGGTGACGTTTGCAAGGGAGGCTGAGGGGCAAACTAAAAGTGCCATTAAATGCCTTTTATCAAAATGCAAATATCACACGATGGGGGCTGATAATTATGTAAGTCACAGCAGGTGCAGGTGACAGAAGTACTGTAACTTTCCTCTCCTGGGGTGAGGAAAATCCTTTCTCCGCAGCTGCTATTTGCATTGGGAGGAAATTCCCTCACTGATCCCCAGAAATATTCTGGTCTCAGAGTCTGGCTAGCAGGGGGAAATAGAAATTTGAGTAATGTGCAAGAAATGGTTAAACACCTTTCCTATCCACCCACCAATTCTCCCCTGTAGCAAAAGTCTTCTACTCCTCTGCATTAGCGTTATAGGAAAAAGCAGAGGGTGGGATCACATGTTTTTCTCGCAATGTGCAGTTCTCCCCTCATAGAGCTGGGGGGAATCTATCCTCGTAAGCTTTGAGGGCAATACAGTATATCCATTTTTAAGGAAGAAAATGGTACAACTACCCTTAATGCAGCTTTGTTTCTTGCATCTCTGCACCCCAATTCCTTTTGGCAATTTCACTGCCTTAAGAATATCAGAAGAGCCCTGCTGGATCCAGCCCAGCATTCTGATCTCACTTAGCTAACCAGATGCTTATGGGAAGCTCACAAAATTAACATTCTTCCCATTCTGAACCCCAGCAACTGGCATATAGCCTCCAATACTGAGCTGATCTATAGCCTGGTAGCCATTGGTTGCCTTATCTTCCATGTGTTTAAAGCCATCCATGTTGGTGGCCGTTACTTGGTTGGTTGGCATCCGTCTGTCTTGGGAGATAATGGAGGAATGCACCTTTGAGGATGAAGTCAAAACTATTGAAGGTTACAGTGCCTGCTGTAGCTGTAGAGAATGATATGGGAGAGACATGTTTTGTTGCAGCTGGGGAAGATGTAGGCATCCAGTTGTGCTGCTACAGAAGCACCATGGCTTCTCCTCTCTCCGCGTTCCTCCCGGTCACTGCTATGCACAACCTGATTGAGTGTCTCCAGGCATAGTTTAATTATGCGCTGCTTGAAGAAATACTGAATGTTTTGCCATCCTAAAGCTTCCAACATTCAGCTTCATTGGGTGGGCCAAATTGAAGTATCATGAGAAAGGGAGAGAGAAAAAATCTTTCTCTCCAATTTGGTCCCCATGTTATCCTAAATTGCAAGGAAAAAGAATGTATCACCAGCAATGATAATTTCTGTGTGAAAAACATTCCAGATCACCCATGCATCTCAGGGCAAAGACCGTGTACAATAATTACGCCAGGGGCATTGTAGTCCTCTGTATCCTGGATACACATGTGGGTAGGCAGTCTAGTGCAACACTGAGCTTTTAAAAGGGACATTTCATTTCATTGTACGGCGAGACAGCCCTGAGGGCACATATTTCTTCTCTGTTGCAGTGAATTTCTAAAGCCCTTATCTTATTCAGCAGGTTAATATTGGTCCAATGCGTTCCATTTTTGTGTGGGCGGTTAGCTGGCTTAGTTGCCAAAGAAAATATTATATACTTGGTCCCACCCATGCATAATACTACTAGTACAATAAATATTTTGAAAAGGATGGTTGTTATGGGGGGGTGGACTCTAACTGCACTGCAGAGATGTACGAACCAATTAATAGCTTCAGAGAAATTTTGCTGGAAATGCCACAGCCTCTGCCACAAAAAAAAAATGCTCTCTCTTTCTCATCTCCCTCCTTTCCTCTTTCTGCCTCTTCTCTCACACACATTCAAGCCAAACAAGCCTTTTTCCTCCAGGTGCAAATATTTGGAAACTGGACCTTGCCTGCTGTATCAATGTACCACCACACTGCCTCCACAATGTGTTTTCTGCATAAATGAAAGGAAAGTTGCAGGCATCTTATACTGTTGCCAGGGATGCTCTGACACTTGCTCTCAAACACTCTATTCTATTGCTACAGGGGGGTTTTGGGGTGGGTGGTTCTGCCAAAGCTTCAAGCTCTCTTGAGCTTTTTAATGTCTTATATATTATTTTCACCCAGGATTTGGATCGGCAGCTTTCACTCTGCATGTAGATTGGGTTGCCTAGGCCTTTGCCTGCTGTAAAAATTCTGACACAAGGGACCTTAAGCCTGGGGATGCATCTAGGGAACGAAGAGTGTTTTATTACACACCAGATTGTGTTTCTTCACCCCACAATCCCTATCTATAGTTTGAAAGTTGCACTGTACCTAATGAGAACCTGATCTATTACTTTTGCTACCTCTCCCTGCACTCCATATTAAGCCTTTGACCAATGCTACCACTTCCTGCATCCCAAATCTGCGATCTGCTCTGGCCAGGATGGCTAGTAGTTGGGGACGAGGTTTTCCAGATATTTCTGGACTGCAACTCCCATCATCCTTGACCCTTGAACATTCTGGCTGGGGATGCTGGAAGCTGAAGTTCAACAGCTTTATAATGTAAACCTCCCTGTGATCTTTGGATGAAGTATGGGATAATGTTGCTGCTGTTGTTGTTGTTGATGATGATATCTCTTGCTATATATACTGCCCTTAAGGTCACATCCTGTTTTTTCCTAGGCACAATTCAATGTGCTGTCTTTGGCTTTTACAGCTCTAAATGGTTTGGGAACACATTCTCTGAAGCAATGCCTCCATCTGAGCCAGACCAAGCAGCATCTAAGACCCTGCTCTCTGATCGGCCAGTAGAAGCCATTAGGCTGACAGCTATTATGGATAGAGCTTTCTCAGTGGTGGCCCCACACCTTTGAAACTCTTCTTCCCAGGGACGTATGCAATGACCTCATCACTGTCAGTGTTTTCAGAAGTGTGAAGATGCATTTATTCCTAGGAATGTAGGAAGCTGCCTTACACAATTGGTCTGTCCAGTTTTGTACCATCTGCCTGCTGACCCTCCAAAATTTCAGACAGGTGTACCTCCCAGCTCTGTCTGGAGATGCCACAGACTGCATGGGGGACAGTCTGCCACAGAGCTAAGGCCCTGTCTGCATTTCAAGGCTGCATTCACCTCAATTGCACTGCATTCGAAAATTCTTTAGCTGCTGCTGTTTTGTGTGTGTTGCGTAACGTAATTCCGTGTGTCTTATAGTCTTGTTGCCTTGTGAGGACATTACTTATATTTTATATAAAGAATGCAAACATTATGATTTTAATAGCCAGCTCCCCCCCCCCCATCCCCACTTTGTTAAACATATAAATAATGAACTGAATAACTCTTTGTTTTGTGGCATTTTGGTTTGAATAATAAAGGTATCGCCTTACTATTGATTTTCAAATAAATTATGCATATCTTTCCAAAGTTGTTATGCTAGCTCAATAACATCTCATTTTTTCACTAGGCCAGTACTGAAGGGTGGGAAATACAATTTTGTCCCCTCAAATCATTTGTGTGAAGAAGTATTCTGTATGGAAACTCAATCCAGAAATACTGTGGTCACTTCCCGATGACCTGTTTATTGACCATTGATCCTGATTTGATTAGAGGGACAATGTCACATCAATAAACTGCTATCCCACACTTTCGAATGGATTCCCCCATCACCACAAAAGTCCATTTTTAAATTTTTAAAAAGCAGCTTTGTTGCACAAGAGCACAAAATTCACTTCAATTGCTCAATCTGAATTTCCCGGCATGTGACATTCCCACCCACAAAATTGTAACAGTCTGGAAGCAACCCATGCCTTGTAAGCCAAATCAAGCCCAATTCACATAGCACATTAATTGGAAAGGAACAGGTAGGGACTGAGTCTGGGCACTTAGATCACGATTTAGTGTACCATGGTTCAGCTCCTAGAAAATTTATATTGGCATATTGAGTCTCAATCTGGATGTATTGTGAAGTAATGATGACCGTTCCAGTGTTGACTACACAAACAGGGTCATGTGAGTCAGCCTTAAGTAATATATATCATAGATCAGCAAATGCAACTCGGGAACTTTCACATAGCTGGGAATGTCCATTTATGGATTCAGCGTGAGATCAATCTACGTTAGGGTTGCAATATTTCAAAATGTGAAAATCTAGACATTAAAGTTGTTGAACTTTTCTTTTTGCCCAAAGTTGTTGAGCTTTTCTGGCAAAATTGCAAAAAAAAAATACATTTTTGAGCTATTTTTAAGGGAAATCGGCATTTAACCATTTTGTCTACAATAAGGGCAATTGTTCCATATTATGTGCATGTCTATGCCACAACTTTAGTTTTTATGGGTGTTTTTTAAAAGAATTTAAAGAATTATTAATAAATCATTTCATCTCCTTCCTCTAAAAACAGAAAAAGCAATGTGACTCTAAGCATGTGTCTCTATGAACAGGAGGGTAAAAAAAACTCCTGGGAGTTTTTGAACCCATCTTTACCCAAATGTTAAAAGAGACTTTGTTTAGGCATCATTGCAGTACTTTCTAATTACCATCCCTTTCAGCTTACATAAAAGCAGATATATAAGGATCTTTCTATATTTGGTTGGTAATCTAAGAGGCTCAGAGTGGTGTTCTCAGCTGGAGACATTTTGGAAATACACATAATAGCAAATTATTTTGCAGGTAGTTTACGTTAGCTTTCTCCCCTCTAATAGCAAAACAAAGAGCAACAGAGAGAACTCACACATTGTAGAATTACCATAGCACTGATTGTCATTAGATGCTGGTAAGGCTACAGATTTCATAAGATGCAAAGGCAGATATTCATGAAGAGAACAGGAACAATTTCCAGAGTTCCAATAATCACTGCTAGCCAAAAAGATTGGAAATGATCTAACCCCCCCCCCCAATGGGAAGTCTAAACCAGCAGCTGACATTAGAGATTAGGAGATATTAGAGGAGGCAGAAGTGCAAGTTTTTGCATCTGTTTCCTGTAAAAATATTGGCACCTGCCTTTTATGTATCTGGCATCATTGTTTGGTGCCATGCTTAGATGGGCTCTGAACTGTACCTAAAGGCATGGCTCTAATCCACTTTAGAAATAATTCCTGTGATTCACCTTCTTTTTCTTCCTGATTAAAATAGCTGGTAAGCCAACAGTGACAGCTAGGGCAACAGCCATTCTTTGCTAACAGAAACGATAGCAGGGAGAACTCCCGATTTTCTGCTGTTTCCCACAAAGTTCCCCATATTGGAAAGACATAAAAAAGGAGGAGGCACACTGATTGATTCACATATTTATTTTTAAATTGTATGTCAGGTGACAGCCTACAGTAGCTAACCATATACAATATGCACACCTATGTAGACATTCCATAAATAGCAGGATGAGGGACTCCATACATTAGAATTTGGACTTGACTGACTTGGACTTGAACGGGACCAACATCAGATTTGTAGTACTTCCTCACGTGGGAAATTCATGTAGCCTTTCTACTTTATAGACTATGTTAGTTCATTTGAGCAGCTTCTTTTTGAAAGGGGGAAAAGACATAGTTTTCTCCTCCTCCTTTTGTCTAAACTCTCCTCAAGAGAAAATAATGATCAGTATTTCATACTGTTGTAGCTCCGGTGAAAGCCTTCTAGCGGGCTCTGGAGCCCTACATAGAAATCTATGTTTCTAGGTAAGTGCAATCCTATGGTCCCTGGGTTGATGTTCCAGCAGGGACTGTAGGGCAGAGCAGATCTCCCCCCTTCACCCGCAGAGAAGGAAGTATGTGGGCAGAGGGGGAGATTCATAGCTCAATGCCAGTGCATCTGATTTGAATGCAGAAGGTGCTGGGTTCAATCCCTGGGATCTCCAGCTAGTAATAATAATAATATTTTTTTATTTATATCCCACCCTCTCTGGCCAAGACCAGGCTCAGAGTGGCTAACACCGAATATAAATACAGTAAAACATTTTTTAAAAAAACCCAAACAGTTGATTAAAATATAAGTTAGAATACAGCTTAAAATGCAGCTTAAAATGCAGTTTCATTTTAGTGGTAGCCTATATACAAAATCCCATATAAGGGGTTCCATCACAAAAAATAAAATGAGATAAATTAGAGGGAGGCTTAGATTGAGTCCAGCCCAAAGGCCAGGTGGAACAGCTCCATCTTGTAGGCCCTGCGGAAAGATGTCAAATCCCGCAGGGCCCTAGTCTCTTGTGACAGAGCGCTCCACCAGGCTGGGGCCAGAGCTGAAGAGGCCCTGGCCCTGGTTGAAGCCAATCTAACCTCTTGGGGCTCAGAACTTCCAAAGTGTTGTTATTTATGGACCTTAAGGCATACCAAGAGAGGTGGTCCTGTAGGTACAAGAGTCCTAGGCCGCATAGGGCTTTAAAGGTCAAAACCAGAACCTTAAATCTGACCCTGTACTCCACTGGGAGCCAGTGCAGCTGATAAAGCACTGGATGAACCTGTAAGGAGTCTCACCGCGGTATTCTGCACCTGCTGGAGTTTCTGAGTCAGCTTCAAGGGCAGCCCCGTATAGAGTATGTTTACCAGATGTCCGCGTTTCCCAGGGACAGTCCCCAGATTTACAAATCAGTCCCCATACAAAATTCTACCATTCCCACTGAAGTTGAAAAGTATCCCTGGATTCACTGGAAAAAATCTGGTAACCTTAGCATAGAGCGAACTACAGTAATCAAGCCTGGAGGTGACCATCGCATGGATCACTGTGGCCAGCTCAGGGTGAGAAAGGTAAGGCTAGGATTGGCAACAGAGGCAATTTTAGGATAGCATGACCAGTTTGGCCACACTGGGCACCAGCACCACAGGGAGCACTGTAACACTGATGTAGAATGGACCGTGAGAGGTAGGGGGTGCCAAATTTTAGTGTCACACCAAGTGCTGCTAAAATTTGAGAGTCCAAAGTCTGCCACTGCTAGGAATATTCCCTTTCATTATGCATTGCAATAATCTAACCTAGAGGGTACCAGAGCATAGACTGAGGAAGATGCTATGGAGGGGCACTGATGAAATTTGGCTTTTTCAAGCAGTTCCACGATTGCATTGTTGTTGTTATATTTAAATAGCCATTCTCATACAGTTGTAAGATACCCTTTCTTTGATGGCTAATTCCATTAAATGGTTTCTCCTCCCCATATTTTTCCATTTCTGTAGGATCATGTATGTGATGGCCATTGATCCTTTAAAACCAAACTATTCTCTGCAATATTCAATCTAAGCTTACAGGAAAATAGCCCATAGGACAGTTTTCAGCAGCAGTCTGAGTATGAAGATCAAAAATAATTTTAACTCTGTCCTGCCCCAGCTGTCTTAAAATTGTTCTTTTGATTTCATATAGATATACACATTGAATGGTCTTTTCATTATTACCAGCCCAGCTGATGCTTAAAGGATAAGGCTTCTGTTTCATGTAGTTTCTCTGCCAACCAATATATATGTGATGAAATGTATACAAACAATACATCGTATTGGATTTATTGCCTCCTTTGGATTCTGTGACACACGAAGCACTGTAAAATAATCTGTTAATTAAACTCCAGACGTGCCCACAAGGCATGTAAGTAAACAGTATTATTCTAGGTTTACAAAAGGAAGCAAACAAGAGGTCTCAAGAGACTTACATAAGATAACTTGGGCAGCTTTGCACCTTATGAGACGCAGCAAAAATTAGGAGCATGAGTGCGTTCCTTTCTTCTGAGTATTGTAAAGTGTGGCAAGGGAGCTCATATATAAGCTCACACAGCTGCATCTATGCTGATATACTCAGGCCTGGTCATGGATTAAGATTTATAATTTACATCTTGAGTGGACTTGCTCATTGTCCGTGAAAGAAAGAAAAAAACCCTGAAATGTCATTTGGTACAGGAAGAATACTGCAGCTAAAATCTTTATTGGGACCAAGTGTTAGGATCATGTGACCCTTTTTATTATAACATCAATAGGGGGAGGCCTGTAGCTCAGCAGTGGAGCATCCACTTTGTCTACAGAAGGTCTGAGGTTCCATTCCTGGCATCTCCAGGTAGGACAGGAAATGTGTCCCATCTAAAATCCTGAAGAGCCACTGCCAGGAGGTGTGGACAATACTAACTGACACGGACCAATGGGTAGAAGGCAGCTTCCTGTGTTCCTATACAGTGGCTGCTGATTCATTTCTGAATGCAATTTGAAGGGCTGGTAATCACCTTTAGAGCTCTAAGCAGCTTGGGACCAGTGCCAGATTTATGTACAGTGGTACCTTGGGTTACAGACGCTTCAGGTTACAGACTCTGCTAACCCAGAAATTGTACCTCGGGTTAATAACTTTGCTTCAGGATAAGAACAGAAATTGTGCTCTGGTGGCGCAGCAGCAGCAGGAGGCCCCATTAGCTAAAGTGGTACCTCAGGTTAAGAACAGTTTCAGGTTAAGAACAGACCTCCGGAACGAATTAAGTTCTTAACCCGAGGTACCACTGTATAAGCTAAACAAACTATAGCTTAGGGCCCCAAAAAATTTTAAAAGGAAAAAAAAACTGGATGTACATTTCTAAAATATAAGATAAAAAACAAATAAAATAAAACCTACACACAGCAACAGTGTTTTATGTTGTGCAGGCTCCTATGATGTAAGTAATGGGCCCCATCTGCTAGCCTGGTTATCACTGGTTTGCTCATTTCTATACATAGAGTGCCTACATTCTGCATGGACTGGTTATTTTGTTATGTGCAAATGGCTTTAGATACCTTTTGGGTCCATAAATTACCACATAGCATATATTCAACACAAGAAAAACGACAATTTGTTGTTGACAAAGGACAGCTGGACATATAAAGGGCCCCATTACCTTCAGTAGCTTAGGATCTCATCAAACCGAAATCCGGCCTTGCTTGGAACCAATCTGTTTGAAGGACTATCAACTCCCAGGTGAATCCCATCTTCTAAGATGGGTGACTATGGCTCTCTTCCATGGGCCATTGCTTTGTGGGGTATAGCTTTCCCTCCTGGTGGAAATCCTTGTGCCAAGGTCATCTTCCCCTTTATCTGTACTCCACCAGCATACAAAGACTTTACCTTTCCAAAGAAACTTTTTGTTTTTAAGAACAGTTTATCAAGACTTTCCACATCAAAGAAAAACAAGCACAAGAATAGCAAAAAAACTCCGAGCACATACACCTATACATTTGGTTACAGCAAAACAAGCATGCAACAGAAAACCCCCCCACAAATCTACAATCCATAACCTATGCACAAATAAGCATTGCATGAAGCACCTTTAATTCTGTTATTGTTTAATAATATTAATTGTTCACTCTTGGTTCCATTTTTCAAATAAGCATTGCATGAAACACCTTTGATTCTGTTATTGTTTAATAATATTAATTGTTCACTCTTGGTTCCATTTTTCAAATAAGCATTGCATGAAACACCTTTGATTCTGTTATTGTTTAATAATATTAATTGTTCACTCTTGGTTCCATTTTTCAATGCTACTTTTAGACTTGAAGTGTACTGATACTAATCCATGATTGGATTATTGCTAATTTTATTCATGATTTTACCTTGTGTTCAGAGAGAAAGAATGCATCTTTTCCCCCAACAAAGACACACGCACACTGCTCCACCCAACCCAACCCACACACATATGGAGCCCATGCAATCCCCCACTGGATGTTTGGTGCTGGGAGGTCATGTTCAATCTGTGCTTTGAGAAAGATACAAGAAAATCAGATAACCATAAAATAGCTTTGAATACTTATGACATGAGGAAAGCTAGCAAAGGAACAAAAGATTTTATATATCTAGAAATGCCTTAAAGAACAAACTGATGAACAGAGGGAACAAACTGTTCAGCAAGGCTTCAGAGGCAATGACAGAGCAGACTTAGGAGACACATCAGAAAAACCCACGGAAGTTCTAGATGAGCAAGTGTTTACGGCTGATAAACTCATACGTCCAGTTTATTAGATATATTTTTACATGTGCCAAACCTAGAGCTTCGTCCTTCAGGAGACTTCCTATTTTGTCAAGTACATTATTGTGAAAGGAAACATTTCTCATATATAGGACAGCCTACAAACTGCTTGGCTCAGCTACCTGCACTGGAGACAAGATTCACTACAGCAAAGATAGCCAATGTGGTGCCCTCCATATGTTTTTCTGAAATACAACTCCCATCAGTCCCAGCAAGCATGGCCAAATAGTCAAGGATGGTGGGAGCTGTGGACCAACAACCTTTGGAGGGGACCACATTGGCTACCACTGCACTATATACCCTATATATACGAGATATGATAGATAGATAGATAGATAGATGATAGATAGATAGATGATAGATAGATAGATAGATAGATAGATAGATAGATAGATAGAGATATAGAGATAGATACTATATATATATTGGGGCCCTGTGAATACACACACACATACCCTATATGCACTTCAAGGACTGAAGAATACTTTCAGCAAGGCCATTTGCAACTTCCATAACAACTAAATTTACATTATTATATCATCTGCCTGAAAGAACTAAAGTGTGATGGTGCTGAGCCAAAAATAAATTCTGTACATCTGTTATTTACATTCAGAGAACAGTAAAACCAAATACATTTTAGGTATATGGCAGTGTAAGTCTGCATATATTTATTTACTTGATATTTAACTGTTAACCAGAGTCTCCCTGCATGACTTACAGAGGTCAGTAGTAAGACAATAGTGAGATATCAGACTTGTCATTCCCAAAGGGAGTAAGGGATGTAATATCTTTCTCTTCCACCCCCACCTCCAATTTCTTCCCCACTCTGCCAGGCAAAACTGACAATCTGTAAATACCAAGCGAGGCAGCATTTGTTTTTCATTTGTTTATCCCACACCTCCAGCATAAACTTATGTTAACAGAGTGGCTAGGAGTATAGTTAAAATATAATATAATTTAAAAAGACAAAATATAAAACAGCAGTTGAATAACAACAGTCCAGTAAAATAACCAATTAGTCATATTTCATATGGTTGGGCAACTTGTGGCTTTTCTGGCAAACTCACAGCCTACAAAATTAATTGCTGGCCCTATGAACTTGAATAGATCTGCTTTGTGGATTTCTGGCTCAGTGCTGGCATCCTAGATAAGTTTTCTTTCGCGAGAACTCTACTACTCTACGTGCAGAACTATCCATGGTACTGAAAAAATAAATGTCTATATTTGTTCCATTTGTGCCTCAACTTTCCACAGAAGCCATAACCACATTATGAGATAGGCTGAACTGTAAGATTGTGGTTTTCCCAGCAGGAATGAGTAGCCTGTGACCCTCCATTCTGATCATTAACCAAGCTGGCTAGGGCTGATGGGAGCTGGAGTCAATCAACATCTGGAGAGTCACAGGTTTTCCATCTCTACCCTAACTGAGACTTCCCTGACCCAGTGCCTTTCAGATGTTATTAGATGAAGTTCCCACCTTGTCTGACCATTGGCCATGCTGATGGGGGTTGAAATCTAACAGTCTGGAGGGAGCACAGCTTAAGGCAGTGGTGGGATTCCAATATTTGAACCCAAGTTTCCCATAACCAAACTAAATCCTCTACTAGTCACTGTACCACACTAGCTCTAGTGCTATACAGTCAACTACATATTCAATCAATTAATACTGACTTTTTTCTGTTGTTGGTTTTTTTAAATCCACATTCCAGTTCAGTTATATTTGTTTTCTTTTTCTTTCTTTTTCATGGTCACTGAAATGGCAGCAAACTGAGAAGTGGACAAACAAGGAGGGGAAGAAACTTGTCAATTTCCTCGCAGCAAGTTATTTGTTTCCCACCAAAACTATTGATTGCAGGTTGTGGTCTGAGGTTAAGTGTTCTTTTCTTTGAAGAATAACATTTTGACTTAAATTACATTGTTGACTTTGTGCGGGTAGGAAAGAACAAGCCGTCATGCCATTTTGCCAAGTAGCTGCTTTAAATTTCGCTGCATGGAAGCCACTCAACGTTGTGAAAGCCCAATATTTGTGTGCATACAGGGCTTCCCCTTTCCTTTTGTGATGCTGCAGTGGGAGCCATTCATGCACAGCTGCTCGCCATGCAGAAAATCTGGTTTCCACTCTACCACACACACACACACACACACACACACACATTTAGAGAGGGATTTGCAGTGACATGTCAAAAGGCTGAGGTTCCACGTGGTGAACAAGGACATCATACCATCCTTGCCAATGAGCCTGCAAAACATTTGTTTGTTTTACTAGCCCAAATTGCTAAGGAAACAAAATTGCCAGAAAACGGAGTGAGTCTATCAGTGGTTATTAGCTAAACCAGGGGTCAGCAGACTTTTTCAGCAGGGGGCTGGTCCACTGTCCCTCAGACCTTGTGGGGGGCCAGACTATATTTTTTTGGTGGGTGAACAAATTCTTATGCCGCACAAATAACCCAGAGATGCATTTTAAATAAAAGGACACATTCTACTCATGTAAAAACACGCTGATTCCCGGAGCACCTGCAGGCTGGATTTAGAAGGCGATTGGGCCGGATCCAGCCCCTGGGCCTTAGTTTGCCTACCCATGAGCTAAATGGATCTCCCCTAGCCAATTCAGGGGCAGCCTACTAAGGGACCATGGGAGAGGTCTGCTGCCTGCTTAGGCCCTCCCCAAGGTTGGTGGCTGCTGAGGATTTGGTGACCCCTGATTTAATCCAGCTTTGCTGTTGTTCACTACTAAGGGAATCTGGTAGACAGCAATGGAACTTGGAGCACAGAAATGGCAAGGTGTTTGATTGGTAACATGGATTAGTCTTCCTGGCTCCTCTAAAACCAATAGGAGGCATGTGGGTTTGTCATTTTCATTCATACTCTTCAAGCAGCAGGCAGTCTGGACATGAGGGGAAATCATTTCTGTCTGGAGGGGAAGTAGGAAGTAGGAAGGAACCAGGAAGCAAAACAATAATATCACCCAAAATCACCTGAAATCTGAGCTGGAAGTTCTAAGGCAACAGTGCTCATCAACACAGAAGTGTCAGCAAAGACCCCCAGAATACATCAGATGCTGTCACAACCACTCCCCAACTTCACCCAACAGCTGCCGTTCTCAAAAGCAAAACCGGTGGATGATCTGGGAGGTCAAGATAAAATGATTGGGAGCCTGGGCTCAGCACATGAACTCACATTTCACCATTCCTTATTTAGAATTTTGGTAACTGGAGCCCTCATAGTCCTTTCGGGGGAGAAGGGCCATGATATAAATTGAATAACAGCTTTTTGAAGCCTCCTCAAAATGTTTTTCCATGTAGGATAGGGGTATTGTTTGTGGAAACCCAGAGCTCCCTTGGGTGCATGCAATGGCTTGCACAATCCTTTGGCATCAGCATTAATTTTGAGAAGATGATGAAAGATTAAGAGGAAGGGTACTTTTCATGATTATTCACAGATTTAATAGGTTATTTATTTTGTTAACTATCTCAGTGGGATTTGGTTTATCACTACTGTGCAAATTTTTGGATATGTGTTTCAACTACAGTCTAGAAAGAATTGTACTTTTCTTGAAGGCATGACGCCTCTATTTTAGATTAATTAGTCTCTCTAAATATACGAGCAGCTGTTTGATACAAATTCATGCCCTTGACAAAATATTTGCAGTTATCACTTTCTATTCACCTTTCCTTCAGCTTTCTCTCTCTTTCTCTCTCCTATTTAACTCCATTTAATTAACATCAGCCAGAATGGGCCTGCCTTCGAGGCGAACCTGTTATGTTATCTCGTCTGCTCCTTTCCTGCCTTTCAAAATATAGCATGAAAGCTCTAAATTGACTTGTCTTTTTGGATTAGCTGTTACTTTTCAGTACATTGGGACCATTTAGGCACATGTTGGAGTAGGGAAAAGCACATACCACAGGCCTCTTGTTTGTTTATTGTTATTTCCATGAGTTTTCTTTAATTTGTTTTATTGCTATTCATATTGTTGAATATTAAGGAAAATACCCTTTTGACACAAATCATTATGCATCTGTTAGCTGTTCAGTGCAAATGGCCAACTCACATGCAAAATGGTTTGAGATGCCGACAAGAAAGACAAGAAATAATATGAAGAGGGAAATACAGCTTCAGGGGTAAATCCATATTAATATGATGATAAAAGCTGGAGCCTAAGGAGCTCTGAATGCATTTACTCTCTTTTTTTGTCCTTGGCTGTTTTGCATAAGGCTAACTGCTGTGTTTACACCTGATTTACTGCAAGCCTACTTTGTCACTAGGCCTCAGGGGCAACTGTCAGAGCAAGAATTCTTACACCATGTTCCAACGATCATCCTAGCAGCTAGCAAAGCTCACTCTATCCCTACAAATGGGAGGCATGTCCACAAGGAACATAAGAAGCTGCAAGTCAAGGCCACCGGCCCATCTAATTGGCATGGCAGTGCCTCTCTAGGTTTGCAGACAAGGTGTCTTTCTCTGCCCTACCTTGAACACTGTAGCAGAGTGAGCCTGGGACTTCTGGGTTTGTATTCAACATAGTGGTAAAATTTACATTTCATCAGGGCAAGGATTTATCCCTCCACCAGGGCACATTCTCCCCTTCTTCTAGTCCTGCCCACCCCTTAAATCTGTTAACCTTCTGGGACAGATTTGGGAATGTCACAGGGTACCTGTGGAGGGAGGAGAGGAAGTGTTGCTGGCCACTATTCAGGAAAGATGTGCCATTGCGTTGGCTAGTGTAAGGGTGAGAAGGAATGAAAGTGTTCATGCCGTCCTTTTCTAACTTTTCAAAGTTCCATTAGAAGATCACCTCACATTTTGAGAACCCTGAGACTTAGTAAGCAATGATCAGGGTACCAGAAGCTTCTTTCTATATTGACACGGTGGCAGATGTGTAAAAGCCCCTAAAAAATAATCCACACGTAAGCCCAAGTGTGCTTTCTATGCCGGCATGTTAGCAAATGTAATCACTTGCGTCCAATGCACTGAAGTCCCATTACAATGGTCTGCTTCTGGTCTGCTTTTCCAATCCGCCTGTGTTAGTGGTGCAATCAAAGGATCTCCAATCCAATTTTAGCATGGTTGCTGTCAGAGAAGCAGCTAATGGACTGTCTCGGAGACAGACCGTGAAACTGCATTTCTCACCACCTAGGGCATTCTTTGCCAACAAACACACACCACACAACTGTATTCCATAACAGATAAGTCACAGCTACTTTCCCTTAGAAATCACCCTGAATCATTAAAGAGCTGCCAATGAATGACCAGCGGTACCCAGTAAAGAAGCAGGTGCTGGCTGTCTTTTTATATACTTATTTAAGTGGGAAAAGGGGAGAAACCACAGTGGGTCAGCTAAGGTTTTATATACTGTGTTGCAGAACCAGCTGCAGGATGGAAAGCCTTTTTCAGAGGATCATCTTTATTTTAGTGTGGGGGGGAGAGAGAGAGTGACAGGAGGTCTTTCATTTCTCCCACCCAAATAAAAGGTTGCAAGTCTAATTTTTAATTTGCCTGTTGCTGGGTTGGGGTTGCAGGGGAGGCATGGAAGACCCAGATAAACTCAAACTGTGAAAACAGGATTGCTAACATCAGAGTAAAGGGGGCCTGTGATTTGGGTAGCCTTGTGTCCTATGTGGTGGAAACAGCTCTCTCTGTGAGGGGGCTTGTATTAGAAGAGATGTCCAGTCCTAGTCCTAGTCTACTTCTAAAATAATGAAAGATGTGAATGGTGAGCAGGAGGGGCCTTAAAGTACATCTAGATAGCATTCTGAAGAGGCATAACAGGTCCCCAGGCCAGAGGCTTACCTAACACAATGTGATAACACTATATGTCTATTAAAAATATGGTGTGTTCCTTCTGAAGGCTTTTCAATGCAGGTGTCCACCCAATTGATAGAGACTGACCTACTGGGAGCCTGAAGGGCCCTGCCCTGCCTCTCTCCACCTGGCTTGGGGTGGGGCCTGACAGGCCCCATAAAGGACTGCTGCCGCTGCTGCTTATGGGCAGAGAGCACCATTTTTATTTTTTAAAAAATTGCTGTTATTTTTTTACCTATGCCATTTTAAACTGTGATATTAATGCTCTATTCTTAGTGTTAGATTTTGATTTATGTGGAAATTGTTTTCCATTTGGTTGTGTACTTTTTGATGTGTTTTATTTATTGTTTATGACTTCTGTTATGTTTGTAATTATGTAAATCTTGTCATGTTGGAAGCCGCCTTGAGCATTGTTTTAACTATGGAAAGGTGGCATACAAATAAAATGATGATTATGATGATAGAAAGTGTGTAAGGCCTGACACAGTCATTAAGCCAGGGATAGGAAACCTCAGGCCTGGAGGGCCAAATTCATAACTTCCAGTATGAAACGGACCCAAACCAGGACACCATCTTCTGTGGCTGCACTCCCATGTGAGTCATGTGACCTGCACAAGAGCATGGCCCCCAAAAATATTTTTTTTATTATTCTTTACTGAGTTTATATACTGCCCTATAGCTGGAGGTCTCAGGGCGGTTCACAGAAGGGATCGCTTGGGGGGCAGCAATCTTGTGCAGCACCCCAAAACATGTGTTTTTGGGTGCCATGCCCGAAAAAGTGCAGCCCAAAATTATGCAAGGCTGCGGCAGCCATTTTGGCTGTTGTTCTCTTGCGAGAAAAAAATGGGATATCCCTGTTTTCCAGGGTGGTTGCAAATGCAGCCCTCCCAATCTCTCTATCTGGTCCTCAGAGTTCTTCCCAGTGGCCCTGCTTCCCACAGAGAGTGTTTTTGTCTGCCTGGAATATGCCCTTGAACTCTGATAATGGGCCCCTCCACACTGGTGTTTTACTGCAGACGTATTTTGCAACATGTTCTTGACCCGGTAATAGTGGTTACTGACCCAGTAATTAGTGGTGGATTCATCCTCCTCTGGTTTGTTCTGAGATGCTTCCCCAGTGCTACCAGATTATTGCTGCCCAGAGGGACTATAGCACAGCAAAAGTGGAACAAAAATAAACCAGAGGATTGGTGTGATGGCCTGGGAATCCGATTCAGAGGCTGAACCGGAGGAATCCCGGCCTGCACAGGAGTCCCCGCCTCCAGGGCCGGCTGAGCTGGGGCAGGGCCTTGCATCTGAAGCGCCTGCACCTGTGCCGGATCCTCAGGAGCAGGCACCAGGTGAACCCACTCTGGCTCCGGAGGTGATTGAGGACACATTGCCTACAGGTGCACCTCTCCCAGCCCTGTCAGGGGAAGGTGAGTCTTCCCCTGGGTCCAGTAACCCTCCAGCCTCTCCTGAGCTGCAGAGGCTCAGGGCAGAGAGCGGAGGGAACTGGTTTCTTCCAGGAGGAGTGCTCGCCTTAAGGCCAGAAGAGGCAGGTCACCTGGGGGCCGGGACCGCCCCTGGCCTCAGAGAAGATAAAGGCCAGTCAGCCCAGTCCCAGGTTGCAGGAGCAACATCATTGAAGAGCTGTTTCGGCCAGCACCCAGACCTGTTCCTCCAGAGTTCCCGTCCTTGCCTGGCTCCTCGCTTTGGACCCCGCCTCGCCTGTGGAGGACAGACTATATAGACCCTCGACCCAGGTCCTGGACCTCGCCCCACGGTAACCTTCCCCCCAGGACCAGCACAATTGGGGTGGTTAAAAAAAAAATTGTAGGAATTCATCAGGAAGTTATGGTATATACACTGAATGGAAATGAAACAGAATGACAGCCCAGAAGCTTCCGCAGGCTCAGGTTTGCATGTGATCACCCTGATAGCATCACGAGCACAAGTCACCATGAATGTGCAACAGAAAGGACATCTGGAAGGGCCGAAGGTCTCTTGCCTGTCTGTCTGGAGGATAGAGTGTGAGTGTGTGCAGAAACTAGCTTTCTATGCAAATATGAGATTTACATCATTACTCCACCCATTTTTGCCCCCAGCAGCATGTGTCCCTAGAAAGGTGTCCCAGAAAGGAAGGCAGCCATCTTATCAGAGCCAGCCAGCAAGGCCAACTAAGTTAGAGTCTTGAATGGTGTATGATCCCAAAGGACTTGTAGTAGGAGCAGATGGCAAAACAAGGGTGGGAAAATACAGAACTAAAGTGATGAGCAGGGGCTAGATTCTTCTTTTATAGGACCTTCATAAATAACAACAACAACAACAACAACAACAACAATAATAATAATAACAATAATAATAATAATAACAATAATAATAACAATAATAATAATTTATTATTTGTACCCCGCCCATCTAGCTGGGTTTCCCCAGCCACTCTGGGCGGCTTCCATAGAAACCAAAAATACAGTAAAATATCACAGATTAAAAACTTCCCTGAACAGGGCTGCCTTAAGATGTCTTCTAAATGTCAGGTAGTTGTTTATCTCTTTGACATCTGATGGGAGGGCGTTCCACAGGGCGGGCGCCACTACCGAGAAGGCCCTCTGCCTGGTTCCCTGTAACTTGGCTTCTCGCAGCTAGGGAACTGCCAGAAGGCCATCAGCACTGGACCTCAGCGTCTGGGCAGAACGATGGGAGTGGAGACGCTCCTTCAGGTATACTGGGCCGAGGCCGTTTAGGGCTTTAAAGGTCAACACCAGCACTTTGAATTGTGCTCGGAAACGTACTGGGAGCCAATGTAGGTCTTTCAAGACCGGTGTTATGTGGTCTCGGCGGCCGCCGAGATGTATAGTGTATAAATATATAGTGGGTACATTTTTGATGAACATTTGTTTACAGGCAGGACTTTCTTCTCAGAACCTCAGCTTTCCACCCAAAAAAAATTCTCTAGCCATTGTGACATCAGCTATAAAGATTAAAAAATGTGATGCCATTGTGCCTGAAAGGTTGAGAAACAAGGTAAATGGAAAGATAACTTGATTATCTTGATTCTAAATCCAATAATTTCTAACATGATCTCAGAAGCCTACTTCTGAACACGCAGAAAGATTAATTCGAGAGATATCAGTACTGCACCCTCTTTTGGATGACTGTCAGGAAAACACATTCAACCCTGGAATAGGTGAAGTAAAAGAATGCAGCACGTTAAACGCTGCAGTTTCCCTGCATTCATCCACCATCCTCATAGTATGTATGGTATGCATCCCCATACAGCGGCTTGATTTCACCATTTAGGAATCAGCATCTGCATGCAGGAATGGAGATATGCTTAAATAGCAAATTTCTGAAAAATGAAATGCCCACACAATACATGGTAACATTTTCAAGCTTCAGAAGTCATTAAAGTACTACAACAAACCAATGGAGGTGTGAAAGGATGAGTAAAATCCAATGGGCACATGCAAAATGCATTTCACTCATGGAAAAGTGCCACTGTTCTCAGTTTGGGACATACTGTCCAACTTTGCAGTAAAGATCAGTGTTAGGTTTCAGACACCCACATTGTCTTCCTTCCAAAATATCATTCTAGAAAGAACATCTGTGAATGAAGCCACAAGGGAGCATGGGAATTTCCACAGTAACAAGAAACTTTTAGTTGGCATTTACAGAACTATATCTGAGGACAAATCCTTTCCTTATCATAGGTACTTGCCCTTCACCGCTGCACTTCTAAATGTGAACATAATTGCTTTGTTTCAGAGTGCGAACTATGAACTGGAATTTCCTGACTGAACAGCGGGTAGCCCAGGACACTTGCTGGTGGCCCAAGATTGATTTGTGCTACCCCCATTCATGAAACAATAGAGAAGTAGAGGAAAAGGAGTCTTTGGTTACTTTTACTTATTGGGTTATTTCCAACAAAATCATTGTACTCGTGCAAGAACCTCCACTTGTGGAATGAAACCACCTTCACCTTTTGTCTCTCCACCCTGCTCCAATTCTGCTATAGAGTGTTGGGAGAACTCCTGGAACAGATTGGGGGTAAGGAGACAGAGGGGAAGTTGTACAAGCGGGAGTTGTATGGTTTGGTTGCATACATCTGTCTATAACCGTAACCCTTCCACCTAAAGGATCCCATTTCATTAAAAAACAACATATCAAACAATGCTTAGAAACCTGTATAAAACCCAAACACACCACTGTATTTTTAAACAGCATTGAAAACCTCTTAAAAACCCCATTTTGCTTTTGGGTGTTTTAACGGTACTGTGTTTTCTTCATAATTTTATGCATTGCCGTTATTTGAAAGGTACTTAATATTGCTTTATGTTATTGTTTTAATGACTTGATATCTTATCACTGTCATTTTCCTGAATGCTTTGTAAGCTGCCTTGGAAGGGGAAGCACCCTAAAGATGGATTTTAATACATATATAAAATAAATCCAGAAACTAGAAATCAGGATAATTATCCCATGTTAAAAAAAACAGCATTTACTGCATCAAATTCAGCCCTTTTAAAAATAAAAGAAAGATAAAAATGAAAATCTATGGTGTTTGCACATATTTATAATAGTCACTCACCTCAGGAGTGCCACAAGATCACAAATGAGTGCTGAAACAACTGAGTGATAACCTGCCTATTGAGGCATGATCCACTTCACAAAGAGGTATGAGAGCCCTCGTTCCATTTTATGTGTTAATTGCATGCTGAATAAGACAAAAAGGTGTGAATGCTCCACATTCATCATCCATGGGTGTTAACTTTATAGCTTTTGCTCTGCTATCAGCATCTCAATTGCCTTTTAAAAACACTGGTCTGGAACCTCTTCTACTGCAGAAAAACCTCAAACAAAACAAAACCCTTCACATAGCCTAGCTGAGCAAAAAAGTTTGGAGGGGGGTGGTCTGGTATGGCCACATAAGTTCTGTCTATATGATTATAGACTTCCTCACGGAAAAGAAAAGTTGGGGTATAAATAAATAAATAAATAAATAAATAAATAAATAAATAAATATATTATCATCGTAATAGAGAGATATTCCAAGAGGTCCATCTCTACTTCACCTGCCAATATGCATGTAAGTGTGAGGAAACCAATGCAGATTCTTGTTCAGCTTTTGCTTTGCTTTATTTATTTTTGTATATATTCAACAGATTTATATGCTGCCTTCCTTCCCACTAAGAAAAACTAGTCCCAAGCAGCTAACAATATTACTGTTGTTGTTGGCTATGAAACTTGTTGGGTGACCCTCAGTGACCCTAATCAACCTCCTAAAACTAGAAGAAGAAAAGTTTGGATTTGATATCCCACCTTTCACTCCCCTTCAGGAGTCTCAAAGCGGCTAACATTCTCCTTTCCCTTCCTCCCCCACAACAAACACCAGTCCCCTGGTTCCAAGCCTTCCTCTTCCAAGGCTTCCCTAGGGAGTCCTCCAGCAGGAGCCTCCCACCATTCCTCATCGTCCCTAAAGCTCAAACCAGTTTTTCAATTGCGATAAAGTAGAAATCTGGCCCTACCAACCGGCCTAATATCCACAAAAAGGTTTATCAAACTGGAGTGCCGGGCCCTACTTGAATGTGTGCCAAGATTACAAAATGGAAGGTAGTCATAGGCGTTTTGTCTGAGCAAACAATGCTTTCTAGTCAGAAACAGAAAAAGGCAGACGTGGTGTATTTTCTGCAGGCTGCTGCATTGTACAGTCTAACCTTTTCCCTGATCTCTTAGCAATCCTGATGGCAGAGTTGAAGAGACAGGGGAATTTCAGTGCCCCCAAAACTTCTCAACAGTCCTGAGATCTCAAAAGTATTCAACTTCCTTAACTAGAGCTGAACTAAAATTTCTCAGGTGGCTTTTCTTTCCTGAGCAAAATTGTGAAGTTTTTCTTTTGCTCATCGCCCCCAGAATAATAAAGGTACTTTGCAGAAATTTCTCCAAATATTTTCCATCACTTTTTGTGGCAGCTGCCATTTTCTCCTGCATAACGCACTAGAACAATGCTATATCTGGCACGTTGCAAAATGGTGGCCAAGCTGCCCACAGAGTTGCTGCTGTTGCTGCTGCATGTAGCAGAAAAATGAAATAAAACTTGGGGTGGGGGAGGAGAGGAAATGAAAGAGGTTGTGCTACTAATGCTGCTGCTGGTGAGCCCCACCCTCAAGAAACTGATGGAGAAATTGTCCTTCAGCAAAATGGTCCCCTCAGTTTCTCTGCCCACAAATAAGGGACATTTTCAAGAGGCCATTTTTGCACAGCCCAGCCGTAACATTATTCCCTTCAAAGGAATGCATCACCACACTTACTTATCTACACTTCCTTATTGTGTTACTTCTCCTAATACTATGGGGGTGAGGTATTTTGCTGCTGTTGTTGTTGTTATGTTCTGTATTTTGTGTTTTTATACTGTAAACTGCCCATTGATCTTTGGATGTAAGGCAATGTATAAATAAATAAAATCAATTAATTAATTAATATAAAAAACACCAAGAGCTATGTCACTCAAGCCATTCCCATAAGGGAAAAAGTAACATAAGAAGGCCTTATAAGCGATTCAACTCACACACCTGGATTCCTGTCTTTTCAACACCAAGGGAAGACCTTTTTATTTTCCCAGGCCTTTTAATTATATGTTTTTAGTGCAATTAAGATATGTCCACTAATTGCTTTTCTCCCTTACTGGTTTTTAATATTGATCTTGCTAGTCTGTTTTTCTGCTGATCTTGTGCTGCTTTTATGCTGCTTTCTAGGTTTTCTGTTATTTGCATTGCGATAGTTATAATAAGATTGGATTGCATTTCTGTATCTTATTGATCATTTTAAATCACCCAGAAGACTTGGTTGAGGAACAGTCTAGAAATGAAATAATATAAATTAAATAACATCTGGTGATGCTTCACTTGTGGCAAAATCATTTCAGCTTCCCTTATTTTGCATTATTTACTGCTTGCTTTCCATCCTTTACCACGTTTCATATTGTCAGACTTCTTCTTCCCATTCCACTCATCTCACTGCACTGCCATCTCTGCATGTTTTTAATTAGGTTTGTAAGGTCTCTAGGAACAGGAGATGTCATTATGTGTTTTGTAAAACATTGTGTGCATCTGCTAAGCAATACAATGAATAAGTAATAGGAATCTTTTTCTTTCTTTCTGGAAGTTAAAAACTCCATTGCCATTTAAAGACTTTCTGTTTATTAACCACCTTGCTTTTAAGTAATTTATTAAATCAATTAAATTTAAATATATTCTCCAAATCTGAGTACCTTTATTGGTATCTGCTACTTGTTATATGAAGGACCCGGTAGGGACAAGATTTGACAGGTAACAAGAAGTAACATTGACACAATGGAACCAAATTTGAGAAAGTTAATATTAATTACACTTTCTGTTTCCTGTTACTGCCATTACGTCCCCAGGTTACTTATAGGACTCAAGACCCCACAGATAAACCATGAACAGGCTAGCTAGTTTGTTGCAAAATAAAGTAGATTTTCCCTCATATATTTTCTTTCCCTAGCCCACCTCATAAGACTAGTTCACAAAGGAAGGAACTAGATTTTTCTCCCTCAGGCACCGAGTCTCTTGCCTGTGCAGTTGGCAAGTGCCATGCATCAAACACCTGTAAGCCTCCTACAAGATCCCACCACATGCAGAAAAAGAAGAGCAGATCCATTGCCCTGCTATGTGCATACCTAGACATGGCCAAAGAAGGAATCCTGTAGAATTATCCACACAGGAGTTTTGCTAAGCACAATAAAGACAAACAAGTCTCTTTCTATGATTCTTTTTGTATACATGCTATCCTCATCTTAATACAAGGGTTCACACTGAAGCAGCACTGGATTTAGGATGGTGCGGGTAGATTTCCCACACAGCATGCTGAGCCGAGGAGTTGCAAAATTGAGAAGATCCATAACTGAGAAGATACATTTGGGGGCACCAACTTTTGGTCTTGCACAGGGTGCCATATAACAATAGATTACAGTGGTACCTTGGGTTACAGACACTTCAGGTTACAGACGCTTCAGGTTACAGACTCCGCATACCCAGAAATAGTACCTCGGGTTAAGAACTTTGCTTCAGGATGAGAACAAAAATTGCGCAGCGGCGGTACGGTGGCAGCAGGAGGCCCCATTAGCCTAAGTGGTACCTCAGGTTAAGAACAGTTTCAGGTTAAGAAAGGACCTCCAGAACGAATTACATTCTTAACCCGAGGTACCACTGTACCAAAGTCCGTCCCTTGTGATTTGCAGCAGTTGGTATTCAGAGGCATACTCCCTCTAACAGCACAGGTAGAAGATAGCCATCATGACCATCATTGATAGCCTTATCCTCTATGACAGCCTTATGCTAGTTGGATGCTTCTGAACCCTGTTTGTACATAGGAATGCGTTAGGAGGACAGATCATGGCTGAGTGATAGAGCACATGCTTTGCATGCCACAGAGGTCTCGGGTTCAAGTCCTACTGTCTGGCTCAAATAGCAGATGATGGTAGAGACCTTTGCCTCAGAACCCAGAGAGCTGCTGCCAGCAGAGCAGACAATATTGGGCTAGATCAGGGTTTCCCAAACTTGGGTCTCTAGCTGTTTTGGGGCTATTGGTCCTTCTAGCTAGGAATGATGGGAGTTGTAGTCCAAAAACAGCTGGAGACCCAAGTTTGGGAAACTGTGAGCTAGATCAGGGGTAGGCAACCTAAGGTCCAGGGGCCGGATGCGGCCCAATCGCCTTCTCAATCCGGCCCGCGGACAGTGTGTTTTTACATGAATAGAATGTGTGCTTTTATTTAAAATGCACCTCTGGGTTATTTGTGGAGCATAGGAATTCGTTCATTTCCTCTCCCCCCCCAAAAAAAAATATAGTCCGTCCCACCACATGGTCTGAGGGATATTGGACCGGCCCATGGCTGAAAAAGGTTGCTGACCCCTGGGCTAGATGGACTACTAGTCTGACCTTCCCGTTAACTGCTAGCCAAAACCTTTAGTTTCTTGAATTCATTGGAACGACAACTGGAGCAATTGCTTTTGTTCCTAAAAACACAGCAATTACCCTCAAACCTAGTCATATGTGCTATGTTAATTAACAGCTGCATATTCAGCAACATGTCATTTTTATTTAAGCACAATATTAATTTAACCCATAAACTGTATAGAGTGACAAATGCTAAACGCATTCTAAGACAATGATCCTGCCACTTGCATTTCTGAAAAGGAAAACAAAGACATATACCCTTGACTTCTGTGACTTCATCTTTCCACATCTTGCTCATTAGCATCCAAGCCTGTGAATGTTAATTGGAAATTTATTGAGAGGAATTAGCATATTGATACAGTGGTAATGAGAATTAACTATGAATTAATTATGAAAATTGATACACTGAGGTTATCTAACGCTGAACATCAGAACCTGGCAATTGAGAAACTGATTGGCTATTAGACCTCTGTTCAATAGGTGCGAAGAATTGTCTAATGAGGAAACATTTTTTTTCCATACCGGAGCAAAAGCTGTGCCACTCAAATCACTGGATATTTTGTGAATGGCTTTAATGGGCACTGGATCTGACATGCAATATGTTGCGCTTTAATTTGCTGAGACAAATCTATGTTAGCGTACTTGGTAATAATAATGGTTTCATTTGTTTACAACAGTGGCTCTCAGTGTCGTATTGTTGGAAGAACCCTGGGGAAGGAATGACAGATGGATCCACCATGTCCATAGGAACAATTATGGAACAGACCTGCTGCCGTCTCTTCATTTTTCCTCCCTTACCTGCCTCCATATAAGCTTTGTTTTCTTTATTTTCTATTATTCCCTCTCCTGTCTCCTCACCCCCCACATCCTATTCTCCTTCTTGTCATATATCCTTACTGAAGTAATCTTTCCTTATTATAGGCCCCGGGGAATTCAAATCTCTATATACTTTCTAAGGCGCATCACCCATTGAACTCAATGGGACTTATTTCCAAGTAAACACGCAGCAGAGCAAATACTTTCTGCCGTGTCTCCCATCACATTTTGAACAACCACGGTTAGCTATACGTGTTTCATACGTTCTAGTGCTTTGCTGATATAATTTTATTCTGTGGAGTCAGTCTCTGAAGCATGCGACACTTAAGATGTGATTACATTAGCACACTTTGCCTTTCCCAGAGATGATAAAAGTGAAGTACAATAAAGGGGTTGGAGCCCAAGCATGCTAATAATACATTCACACAACCACTTCAGCACACCCAGGTTGTCATTCAGCACACACAGAGGTGGTCATGTGATGGTTCAGGAAACCATACAAAAACTGGATTTCGGTCCATGCTTCTTTGGGCTTTTGTATTTTTTTCTTCAAATGATTCCACAGAACACATGGGTCAGCCCTCTAAAATGTACCAAATTCCTTCTCTGTGATTCATAATGATGCTGTGTTTGTTTATAAGAGTCAATTCTTATAACTTAAACATTGGGTTTTTGATGGTGTGCTGATGTCATCTTAGTTTATGCATGAACAGATTTTGTAATGGGCAAGTTCTTTCCACATGGTCCCTGAAACACATATTCTGCTGGTCATGCGCTCCGCAGCCATATGTGAGTACATGTGTATGGCCTCTTCACTTGTCCATCAGACACATCTGCAGAGAGTAGGGCTTGCCAGTATCAATGTGTGAAGTTAGAATGTACGAACACACACACACACACACACACACACACACACACACACAGCATTCACTGTGCTCTGTTTCCACTAATATGCACACTTTTCTCTTAATACACACATTTTTGTAACTTGTTTAGGATGGAGAACTGCATTACAAAATTTGGAGAACTGCAGATTTTCAAGGACAGCTGTATTGGGGGGCATGTATTATTTCTCAAAGTGTAAATAAAGTAGGTGCATGTTACAATGTGAACCGAACTGAATTTTTCTACGTTCTCCATCGCTTGTCAGGTCCAAAGGTTTCCTTCTTCCAACAAAAAGACTTTCATCTGTCAGAAGAATGAAACCTTTGGATCCAAATTATTATTAGACAAACTAAGGAGTGTGAAATTTGTAACTGAAACTGTCAAAGTTTACTTATATAGTATCATTGGTACACAAAATGTTTCCCTGAGACAAGCAAAACAGATTAACTTGGGGAAAGGGGAGAATGTAAAAGTAACAGGCACTTAAGACTGTTTTCATGAAATGTATTCATTTATGATACTGATACTTCTGATACTGATACTTCCACTTTTATCAAGAATAAGGGGGTTTACAATTCAGAAAGGTACAAATTAACAATAAAACAAAAATAAAATTATATTAAATGTTAAAAAAACACAAAAACATGCAAATGTAGAAAAGCAGTCAAATTTTCATTAAGAGCAACATATTTGCAGGGTCTATTGGAATAAAAAAAAATTGCTGCCTGTCAAAAAGTAAGAAGAAAGGGGCTGGTACACCTCTCATGGGACTGTTCCAAAGTCTGGTGCCACAATAATAATAAAAAAAAGATTATGCATCCTAAGAAAAGGCCTAATGCCACCTTTGCCAACCACATGCCTTCCAGATATTATGAACTACAATACCCATCAGCCCCAGTCAGCATTTTGCTGGCTGTGTGTCATAGGAACTGTAGTCCAAAACATCTAGAGGGCACCAGGCTGGTGAAGACTAGGCTAGTGGAAGAAATAGAGAAAGACAGCTAATCTTATTTTTTATTATTATTATTATTATTATTATTATTATTATTATTATTATTATTAAAATGTGTGCTACAAGTTAGATTCCACATATGAGACAGTGGCACTCTAGTGTCACATAGGCTGTCTTCCATGAAAGCATCTTACAAATATTATAATTATCATATATTAGTATATTCCTATTTTATTTGTATGTATATTAAACTGAAATCTCCATTGCTATTTTCTGTGCAATTTTCATATTTCTGAGTTTCAAGTTAATTTTCTTACTTTAGCCTTATCTTATATTTATCAAATCTAAATTAATCTATTTCTCGTCAGTTATTTGAATACTGATAATTCTGCTAGTTAACTTTTTCAAATTCATCTTCAATTCTTATATCATGCTCTTTTATCATGCTCTTTGAGCTTACCGACTGATAACTAGAGCTACATCTACAACTACATCCATCATTTGCAAGCAAGCAATCTGGAGATATAGCTGAAATTAACAGAAATCTCAAAAATATTTAATTACTTTGAAAGATCTTCCATACAAAAGTCTTTATATTTCCTTAAGTAAAAAAAAAACCACAATCCTATTTAAAAATTATTTACTAATGAAATCCATTATGTTCTCAGAGTACAATAATTGAATTCTGTGGGATTTACTCCCTATTAAGTATATTTAAAATTGTACCTAAGATACAAGAGCTTAATTTTAAGATTAAACCTTATTTGACATATGAGCCCACAGAAAGTGTGTACACACACACACACACACACAAATACAGATATAGTCCAATAAATATTGGATGCCATACCCCAAGACTGGAACACTTCTACACATGTGGTGATCCTGTTCCCTATAAGACAATTGTGGAATTTAGCATTTGCTGAAATTGATAAAATATTATGACAAAATGTGCCTGCACGTTTGGTCATGCTCCACTAGATCAACAAGACAGTTTGAACAAAGACTTTATTTTTTTTTAGTTTGGCCTGGGAATGTGAATCTGAATCCCTGGAGCGCTGCTGCCAGTCAGTGCAGACAGCACTAAGCAAGATGGACCAATGGCCTTGCTTGGTCTATAAGGGAACTCCCTATGCTCCTGTGGGGAGAACTGGCATTCATTGAAATTGGATGGCCTTTTCTCCACATCCTTTCCTGGGAGAGCTGTCCTTTCGCCACCGCTTCTCGCCCCCCCCCCCCCGTTTTGGGGCATTTCTACTCATCCCAGTGACCCCACGCTTTCCTTTTCCCTGGCGGGATTCCAGAGGGCTGAGTTGCTCCTTCCGCCCACCTACCCAGGCGCGCGCGCGCGCCAGCGCAGGCGCTCCTCGACCCCGTGAACTCGCCCGCCACGCCGCGCCTCCTTCGAAAGAGAGGGAGAGTCTGAGACAAGCTCCGGGCAAAGGGTTAAGGGCACCGGCTTCGCGGCGGCTTCACGTTCTTAATGGGCATGTGCGCAGCACTCGCACATGCCCATTTAGGCTGGAGACTGGGCAGTTTCTTCTCTCGCACGGAGAAGAGCGTCGAAGCAGCAACGCGCGGAGAGAGAGAGAGAGGGGCAGGCAGAGTCGGCGAGAGGGAAAAGGAGCCAGAGAGAGGGGAGCGGGGACGCCAGCGAAGAGGGAGCTGGAGGAATTGCCCAGACGTCTGTGGCTCCTGGCACCGGGAACCGGCGAATCCCTTCGCTATGCGCTGACAAAGAGAGAAGAGGCGGCAGCTTGACACCAATGAAATACACAAAACTGTATCTCTGCGCTGATCCGGGTCGCGAAGCCATGAGGGAGCCGTTCGCCCCGGCGGGGAGCAGCCCTCTCCCCAGCGCGCTTCTTCGGGGACTCCTCCAGAGGTGAGCCGGGAAACTTTGCCATGCGCCACGTCGCTCCCAGCTCCGCGCCCGGCTCCCCTCGTTCCCTGAGGCGGCTGGGCAGCTCTTTCGCTCGGGCGGCACAAGCCGGCGGCGCCGACATGGATCTGACCTGAAGTGGCCTCGGGTCGCCAACAAAGCAAAACACAAACCAAGTGGGGGATCCAGTCCTCGGAGCAGAAAACCCCGAGGCGGGCACGAAGAAGGCAGGGAGCCACCCACCTCCCTGTGTGTTGAGATGAGGAGGAGGATTCGTCCCTGGTGATTCGCAGCCGGCGATCGAGACTTCCAGCTAAGTTATTTTAAATTAGTGTTATTATTTAAAGAAAACCCTCCCATCTTGGTTGTGTTTCATGCAACCCCTCGGATCCTTGAGTCGCGTGAGAGAGCCTGCGATGATGGGGACGAAGAAGCGCTGCTTCGCCTAGCCGCCTGCTCCGAGCCACCTGGGCATTGGCTAGTCATTTGTTCAAGCTCAACAACTGTCATGAAAAAGCCGCGGAGGAAACTGCCCCTGAACTCGCTCGCAAGTGGCGGCGGCACCACCAGCAGCAGCAGCGTGTGCTTTGAAACGGCGAGTTTCTCCCCCTGGGGCTTTTGGACTGAGGAAGAGGCGAGTCTCTTTCCTGTCATCGTTTAGAGGCGCGGGTGGGGGAGGAAACCCATTCATTCAGTTCTGCAGGTGTGTAACCAGCCGGAGCCCCACGATCTCCTGTGGATCTACAACCGAGCAGGAGCAGCAGCAGCAGCAGCAACAAATCGCAACACCTCCCAAAGGATCAGGTGTCGAGGGCTTCTGCGTGCGACATTTTTATTATTATTTTTAATATATATAGATCTCCCTCCCCCATCCCTGCCCCCCACCATCTCCCTTCAAGCCGGGGAGCGGGAGCTCCACTGAGATTAGTCAGCAAGTGTGTCAAACCCCCACTTCGATCTACACACACACACACACACCCCTCTCCTGGACCAACAAACAAAAACACCCCCTCCAAAAAAAGAGGCACCCACCCACTTGGCTGGGCAGAAAGCGCAACCACCCTCCAGAGAAACAAAGAGGGGTTGCCACCCATCCGATCTGGGTCTCCTTCCTCCCCCCCCCCCCTTCTGGGTGTTGCTTCCTCGGCGCCGTTGCCCTTTTCCCTGGAGAGTCTTTGTTGCTGTTTAAAGTCAGACAATGAGGCGCCGGGAAACTCCCCTCGGCAGCCTCCTGGACGGAGGCGAGCAGCTCTAGCGCCCGCCGTGCGCGGAGAGGCTGGCGGGGAGCGAGAGGCAGAGTTGCCTGCCCCTTTCCGCCCGGAGGGGCAGCTGCCGCCGCCGCCGCCGCCTGCCTGCCTGGGCTCCCCGATGGTTTTGTCTGGGCTCTGGCAGAGCCTCCGATCCCGTCGCGCGCGCCTCGCCCTCCTGCGCTGCTTCTGCACTAGGATGTTGCGGCAGGTCTTGCACAGGGGGCTGAGAACGTCTTTCGCCAGACTCGGCCACTTCATCGCCAGCCACCCGGTCTTCTTCGCCTCCGCGCCCGTCCTCATCTCCATCTTGCTGGGCGCCAGCTTCAGCAGGTACCAGATCGAAGAGAGCGTCGAGCACCTGCTGGCGCCCAAGCACAGCCTGGCCAAGATCGAGAGGAACCTGGTCAACAGCCTCTTCCCCGTCAATCGGTCCAAGCACCGGCTCTACTCCGACCTGCATACCCCGGGCAGGTACGGAAGGGTCATCATCACCTCCTTCGTGAAGGCGAACATGCTGGACCAACACCACACCGAGCTGATCTTAAAGGTAATGCCCGGGCGAGTGTCTCTCTGTGTGTGTGTGTGTGTGTGTGTGTGTGTGTGTGTAGTGGAGCGGAGAGAGGCAGAGATGAATCGCCCCTCTCTCCTGCACCCCCTCTCCTTGAATCGTGGTAGATTTGCTTCTAAATGTGAACAGATGTGTCTGCATCATATATTTATCTACGCGGCTGTGTCTCTCTGGGTAACTGTTCCTTGCCCTGAGAATGCAGCTGCCAAGTCACAGCCCTGCAACAGTTGGGTTGACTCCTGGTTGCAGAACAGAGTAGAGATTTCCTCTCATCTTGGGAGGTGGTGAGAAGGAGGAGGAGGTGGTGGTGGTGGGGTGGGGGTGGAAGATTTTGTGAATGAAGGAATGACACTTTAAAAACATTCTGCCTGTATTATACACGGATTGTCCCCACCACCACCTCTATCCCCCCCTCTCTTGTTTCTATTGTGCAAGTTGAGTCAATGGCAGTTAGTTTTGCTGATCTGCAGTTGAACCTAAACTTCAAAATTGATTTAAGGGGATTTGTAAAAGTCAACCGGTTGTGGGCTGCTCTGGACTTAATTCCTATAGAACAAATTAAGTATTATACAAATTAGTATTAATTTGTAACAGCTCTTGCAAGTTTGTCAAAGCCAGGTGTTGTTTTGTTTGAAATCTATTTCTTTTATGCCATTCCACATGCTATTTTCACACATAGTTTCAAAATCAAAGGAAAGGGTATATTGTTTTAATGGCGTCACTCTATAGATGTTTGCTATGTAGTGTAATGCATGGTATTTCATTAGGTTTTACCTTCCTGGGTATAAGCGGTCCCACCTATTTCAGTAGTCTGTCGTAATTTGTCAGGAATAATTTCCGTTTCTGTATTACAATATATACTCCAATCATTTTGAGTACAGGTTTAGAATGAAAATGCGAGAAAGAGCTGCAGGTGAGTGGAAAGAAGAACAATATGATGAAGGGGAGGAAAACAAATTTCTGAAACATGGAGAATTGTTTTAGAGGTGTGGCTATGACTAGCCCCGTACACGCTTTTCAGCATTAAACAACTGCACTGCATGTTTCCCTTGCCTCTTTTGGGAATTGCCAGACAGTGATTTTCTGGAAACAGAAAAAAATGTTGACAGGTCTTCAGAAGACACTGCAAAGTAATCTTAAATGTTTTGACCTTTAGAGTCTCTCTCCTCAACTGAGAAAATGCATATTCATAGAGATAGTCTTGCAAGTTCCACCAAACCATATGCTAAGCATTCCATGATAGAACAGAATCAGTAATACTAGCATTTATCTCACATTTAATTATTTGTATTTGAATAGTGATATACTGGCCCAGAAATATCAAAAAGGTGATGTAGTTTGTGTCTTCCCATAGAAAATTTTCTGGCAAATAAGGAAACCATAGGGATGTCAATCCCTATTCCTTTATTCTCCCTGAGATACATTCTGTTATAAGTAGGCATAGGATTAGCATAGATGTTCTCCTGGTTTGCTAGCTCTAGAAACGAGACACAAATGACTCTGAATCTTTTCCAAAACCTTTTTATGCATGACATTATGTATCAGTGCAACTTAGAACTGATAGTTATGTCAGAAAGATTGATAATTATATCAGTGTTCGGTTCAACCTAATTTATAATCAGACTTTGGCCACTGAATGTTTATTGTTCATTTAATGAGATGGTGGTAAACCACACACCACAATCACTTTTGACACCATGGACTTTTGCAGTTAGCTAGAAGTCATTAGGCATGCCAAATGTTCTCTGTTATTGAATAGTTGCCATCTACACATTGTACAATGACCTCTGTTTTAACCGCTTCTCTTTGGGGCTGGTGCCATGTTCAGGTGAATGTGTGGTTAAGCCCTTGAAGGATCCTGGGAAGTTGGGTTTAAGCAATGAGAGACCGGACAAGAAATTCTTGACATGTTGTGGTCATGTGGCGTTGAATTGTTGAGCAGCAAAAGGAGGTAACAGGTAGAGGATTTATAGGAACTTAAGCTGTAATCCTAAACCCACTTTCTAGGGAGTAAGCCCCCCATTGGCTACAGTGGGATTTGCTTTAAAGCAAATGTGCATGGGGTCTCACTGCACGTCATCTGGTTCCCATAATGTTCCACCTTGTAGCTAAATTAAGAATTGTAGAATTGGAAGGGACTCCGAGGTTCATCTAGTCCAGCCCCCTGCAATGCAGGAATCTCAACACGCAGTCTCCCATCCAGTTTTAAATCCTGCTGGACTCTGCTTAGCTTTGCAAATGTTTTGGCAGTTTTATTAGATGTTTCATTGACTACCTAATAGGCAAAAGTATGACGGGGAGCTAATGGCTATAAGATTATTGAACGTATTGTTTTGTCTTTATTCCATCTATGTCCTCTGTCTGTCTAGAAATGTTCTGTCCCCCTATTTTCCTTTCTCCTTTTTTCTCTGAAAGATGGTCATGTCACTACTGGTGCAGCCCATCAATCAAAATTATTTTCTCGCCATCTTAGGAAGCTCTCATGTTTGGAAAAGTCATCCCCACTTCTATAAGCAATATGAGGAAGGGCCAGGGTGGAGCAACTGCTTCTCATGCAGAAGATTCCAGGTAGGGCTAAGAAGGACATTATGGAGAACCACTGCCGGTCAATACTGATCTACATGGACCTGGGATCTAACTTAGTATAAGGCAGCTTCTTATGTTTGCTCCTAAGTACTAGATGGAGAATTAGTAATGTTTTGATACAAAGCCGTTGCGTCTATCAATATGAGCATCTAGGAGTTGAGAGGCTGTTGATTGTTTGATTTGAGCACTGTTTCCTGTGGATGGCTAATGGTATTGGGACATAAGGGCAGGGCTATTTTTACAATAATGAGTCACCCTTAGAAGAGAAAGGGGGGAAAACCATGGAGATCAAACCAAGATCAGCAAGATTATATCATGGAGGAGAGGGCTATTGAAGCCTACCAGCCATGACAGCTCTGCTCTGCCAATACACTTGAAGGCAGCAATGCTTCTGAATACCAGTTGCTGGAAGCCACGGGAGGGGGAGGGGGGTTTTGTGCTCAAATCCTGCTTCCCAGAGGCATCTGGTCGGTCACGGTGAGAAGAGGATGCTGGACTAGATGGGCTATTGGCCTGATCCAACAAGGCTCTTCCTATGTTCTTATCAGCAACTGAAGGCTGTCATAGCTTAAGATGGACCTCAGATGGTAGTGTTACATCTGCAGCTTATTCTTCACTGACAAGTAAATTTTAGCATGCCACACTCTCTGAATTGCTTGCTCATATTAGCAACTCTGGAATGAAGATGCTCTTTATATCTCAGACCCAGTTTGGACACTGCTGATTTCTGCCTTTCTTTTTAATCAGGATTTCTAAACAAACTCCTCATTCGCTGCTAAAAGAATAAAATAAGTGGGGGGGGGGAAATAGGATTGCCGTGTATTTATTTTGTTCACTTTGGTTAACCATGTCTGTTTTAAAATTTCAATATAACCATAGAGCCAAGCTCCAGACTTCCACTTGCAAGTATATTTGGGCTGCTGTTAACAGCTACTGCTTTGCAACTGGTTTCTATTTTTTGACAGGCAAAATGATGAGGAAAGACACCAGTGTTCTTTCCCAAATCTAGCAAGTTCCCTCGTTCCTGACAGAAGTCATCTACTAACTGAGAGGGGATTTTAAATGAGAAGACACAATCCTGGGTATGTCCCACCATGTTCAGTGGAGTTTACTCCTTAGTAAGTTTGTTTAGGATTGCAACTTAAGCTGATACTGTCTTAACATTAAAAAAAAAAAAGGAAACTCCCTGGACTTGGGTATAGTAATTTCCCAATGGCACTAGACTTTTGTCAAATATTTAGTGGCAATGAAAGCTGATAAAATGAAAACTGGAAAGCGAGACCTGTATGTTTCTACTCATTCACGAGTCCCATTGAGTTCAATGAAACTTATTCCTAGATAAGTATGTATAGAATTGCAGCCTAAAATCTTTGTTTTATTTCAGGGTGCCTAGAAAATCAGTGCCTTTATCATAGCCTAAATAGATATTCTGGATAATGACAAAAAACAGTGAAGTTATCTAAGGGGACCAAAAGAGGCACATTAAACCTTAGCTGTATACCAGTGTTTCTCATTGACATGTCACAATTCTGAAAATGCTTAGCAAAGCTGCTATAGTCTATCTAGGGAACCCAGGACCCTCCAGATGTTGTTGAACTGCAATTTGCATCATCACTGAATATTGGTCATGCTGGCTGCGGCTGCTGCATCTGTTGGGCCCCCATCTTTGATGCAGATCAACAAGACACTTATTAACCAGTCGTTTTCTGCTGGGACAGGTGACTATTGTATCATTAAGTCTTCTGAGAGTCTAGTGGAAGTATCTGTTTAGGATTAGGGTGATTTCTTGCTTGGCTGGAGGCTAGTACAATTCATGAAGGGCAAGGAGCCAAGATTGAAGTCTACATATACAGGAAGATAATTTCTTTCATGTAGGTTTATAATGTAAAAGATGGTGAAGTCACACTTGCACACTACATGAGTTTCTCCCAATAAGAGTAAGAAGCATTTGGTATTTGACATTTGAAAATAGCCTGAAGCACACAAAAAGCAGGGGAATTATGCTTGCACAAAATCCCTACATGAATATGGCCCGTTGGCTTGCCAGATCTTATAGTGGCATCTCTCCTACAATCTAGCTTGGAAGGCAAATCACAGGGCCTATATATCTACCTCAAGGAGCTAGGGCTGATTGAAAGGTTGAGAAGAACAAACTATTAAATGTGGCCTTTTCTTCTGACAATTAAAGGCTTCCCTTACTCCCACTAGTACCACACATTTCCTTTGACTTCTTTATTTTAAAAAAGCATCTTTGTTGAGGTTTTCACACATTTAAATTATCTCCTTTTAAACCAACTAATCTATAAATCACCTAAAATATTTTAAACAGTAAGTAACAGATTAAAACTTTAAAATAGTTTCTAAATGCATACATTTCAGCAGGATGCTATAGAACTGGTTTTGAGCTTGATTGGATATAATGGCACTATATTCCAGCTTTTCATGAAAAACACATTCACCTGTCCTGTCAAAATTGGGAGGCAAACAATTACACATTTTTGGTTCAGGAACCATTACGAAGTCCTATTATTATTATTTGGTTCCACTTCAGTTCAGTACAGGATGATATGGCAAACTGACCTAGCGAGTTCCATTCCAGTTCTAGTTCAGTTTGGGTGAGAAAGTTTTAAATATTCACATTATAACACTGATTTGAATTTTAAAGCCATTCATATAATTGTGCTACTAATCTTAATCCTAATCTTAATCTAAAATGGCTAAACATACCAGAAAGAAATGCCTACAGTACATACAGAAAGTTGTAATGTAAAGAGGGGAGGGAGAGAGGACTGGGGTTATATTACATGACATTAAAATATATAATTGGATGACAAAACTTTTTTTATTAAAAAACCCAAAAAACCTTGCACACATACCATTCATCTCCATTCAGCAAACTTTTTCCCTAGTACCTTAGATGTACTTTAGGGTGGTCACATATACATTGCCAAAAAGAGGACACAGATCTCCATATGACAATTTATATGCAGCAATGCAAAATTGGAAATCTGCTAAACAGAAATACAATACATCCCACCATAGTAGGAGAGGCCTCTGACCAGGTGACCTCTGCACCTGCTACCCTATTTAGGCACCACACCAAACCAGAATGGCTTGTCTGCTTTAATGTTCTGTTTTTCTCAGTGCTCTCATCTCCTGGTGCAACAGCCTCCCTACATGTATATAAATAATTGTTGTCAATTCAGACATGAAGCCAAATAAAGGAAAGGGCTGCAGATCAATGGCAGAGCATCAGCTTTGCATTCAGAATGTCTCAGGTTCAATCTTTGGTATCTCCAGGAATGTTACCTCTCTGAAACCCAGGTGAGCTGTTGCCAATTAGCATAGACTCGAACTAGATGGACCAGCAGTATGGGTGGTACCGGGCAGGGGCAGTGAGGCACACGCCCCCACAAGAAAAGAGCTTTTGCCCCCCATTGTTGGACTGATTAGCATCTACTGTTATTTTTCTTTCAGAGATGTTAACATGTGTGACATAACTTGCCCATCATGAAATATACTTTGCCCCATCTGTGCCGCCCTCCCTCAAAAAAAACCTTTTTTCTGGTGCCATCACTGGCCAGCAGTATAATATAGCCTGCTATATTCCTATGTTTCAGGAAGCTTCATTATGGTTTAGTAACTGCAATGATGTCCCAGCTGAAAAACCGGTTTGCAGCTGAACAGCTACCGTGCTGACAGAAATTGTTCAATGCTTCGCATACACATATCACCCCTGGTTTACACACCTACCTTTATGACTTTCCATAAATTGTGCCCAGGTCCTAATGGGCAGCAGGAATGTGTGCACTATGACATAACTGGAAAAATCTCTTGCATCTGATGCAGGAGCTGTGCTTCCCCACTCCAAGTGCTATCCTAGGCTGAGCTGCCACCACCATTAGGCAGAGTGAGGCAGCCCTGCTGAGCTTTCCTCCACCCACCTCCCCTTTTGGAGGATAAAGCAATGTGTGTGCACCACACAGACTGTTATGCACCCCTAAGCTAACCTGCTACTGCCCTTGAGTATTGTGGAGGATGCTGTCCCATTATAGCAGAATTGAACTCTATTTCAGCTGCCAGTCCACTCAGCTTCTATATGTGGAATGGGGGATGGTACCATCTTGCCCTTTGCTTCAGGCAGCAAAATTTCTTGACCTAGCACTGAACCTAGGCAATTAGCTATGATTACCTGCTTAAGTGAAATAATAAGTAAATAAGCTATGATCTTTTTTCCAAAAGACTACCCCTGCTATATAAATATGTAAAATACCCTATAAATACAAAAGGAAATATTATCCATACCTTATACCATGGTAAAATAAAATCAATGTTGATGGAATCCTTTCAGTATCCTGTCTCATATGAGCTGGCTTTGCAACTCCCAGTGTAGATTTTATCAACTCTTGACATTCTGAAATCATGTATCATTCCCTAGAAATCACACTAGAGTTAGAAATCATGAGAGTGGAATATCTTCTTGGCCTTTTGCCTAAGATCAAGTGTAGAAAATCATGAGATTGAACAGATGCACTGAGATTTGGGAAAGGATATCATCAATATGATGATGACCAATCTCTTTTTCTTCTTTTCAGCAGAACCAAGTCAGGTGGTAAGGCCCTAAATGGGTGCCTGCTGCCACTGACAGATCAGGCAATGGACTACAGGGGACTGGGTTCACTGAAGATCAATTGAGATGAGACAGAGATATTGGTGGGAGCCCTAATTTATATTGGGAGTCAGTGAATACTTTGTTCTGAATGGAGTTAAACACCTTCCTGAAGGATCAAGTGTGAAACATAATGTTTCTGCTCTTGTCAAGCTTTGTCTTGAGATCAAGAATGCTAGGGGGGAAAAATTGTTTCAATGAAAAATCTGATTCCCCAAGCTAAGGCATTAAGTGCAATATCATTGTGGAATTAGCCATAAACATATCAAAACTGCATGACAAAGGACACGGTTAATTCAAAGCATCTTTTTTGTAAGAAATAATTATATACTGTATGGTCCACTGGTTTCATTAAAACAGCTTTTGGTGAGAAATGAGACCTTATCTCATGGCATTTTCACCATGGAAGTATGGTCAACATTTTTGGAGAACTAGTCCATATTTAAGTACTAGATGGACAGCTGAAAAGATATAGCCTGTCCTTGAAGTAGAAGTAAGATATGCAGTAAAGGTTTCATTTTTTCTCTTTGCTGTAAAATAGAACTGCTGAGGCACAGAATGCCCCTCATCCTATCCAGATGTGGAAATGGTAAATCACAAAGAATGTCCAGCTATGGTGCAAATGGATCACCCTGTAAATATAAAATCTGAGTGGTATTGAATTGGATGGCAACTAGTGGCAAGTGTTTTCCTGCCTTTTCAGTAATGTATAAATATTTTAGCCTCAGAAACCATAGGATAGATATGGTGAGACAATCATCAGATGGTGGAGCACCATTAACAAAGGGGTAAGTTTCTGACTCACCCAGACGGCTGTGTCAACCCACCCTTGCAGTCTTATAAATGTGTTTAGGATAGTGATGCTTCTTTCATACTCAATTGACATAAATAAATTGTATTCCACTGCATATGAGCATCATGTAGTGATTGGCCTATATGCTATGAATCATGCAGGGGAAACCGATAGTATGTAGAACATCATAGGCTCCAGCTCCTAGGGGCCAAAGCACTTTCACTTCTCTCCAATGTATTTTTTGAGGGGGCTGGGCCCCCTCAATGTTCAGAGGGTGTTCAACTCTGTCCCCTGGCTTCTCACAACGCCACACACATGATGTCAGGACATCACGTCTGGGCCCCACTATCTTCTTTAGAAGTTGGCTCCTCTGTTGAACATGCAGATTTGGAGTATTATTCTATCTAGCTCAGTATTGTCTTCTATCTGGCAGTATTCACCAGTCTTTTTTGGAGATGGCAGGGATTCTGTTTATCCTTACATATTCAGTTTGTTAACAAATTGCAGGGCAAGCTCTAGGCTAGTTACAACTAACTTTAAAACATACATAAATGTTAAAGCTAGCAACCATACATAAACATAGCAATTTAAAGTGGAGGTTGATCCATCCGAGTAAATGGATCTACCCAGTCCTGCATGCCTATGTTTAGAATATTTTAAAACTGTATTGTTTTAGCACTTTGGGGTTTGCTACCCTGGGCTCCTTTAGGAGGAAGGGTGGGATAGAAATTTAATAAGCTCACCATGCCAGGCAATTGTATAAATGCTTGAAGGAATGTCCAAAATATGGTAAATACCAACACACACATAAAAGTACTGAGAATCCCATATGAATGTTGTGGATTGCCAAAAATAGGTATATGTTTCTACAGTTCTCAGCTGTATGGCAACAAACATATTTAGGGAGTGTTCAACACTTACCGGTGTATCTACAAGGTTTCAGGCATTCAACAAAGTCATCTGTGCTTGTCAGTATTTGCATGTAAATGTTAACTTTTATCTGATTTTGAATATTCACAACGTATTGTATGTCCGTCACTAATTCTGGCAGTGAACTTGAGTGGCTGAGTGCCTATTAAGTTGGAAGTGAAACAGCCCCAACCAAAACAAAGTATTGGGGACTGTGTGTGATGGTATTTGAGTATGCAATTAAAAAGAAAAGATGTTCCTTAAAAATAAAAATAAAAAGCCTGACAAGGCCCTGTGACCCTCTAAGGAATGTTGAGGTGACATATTTGGAAGTGGAGAAACTGGATGGGGGGGGAGAGAACAGGGAATAGCCCTGCTTAACCCCCTAACTGCTGATAATAAGGGATGCAAGCTGTGACTTTTTTATATATATAAAAAAATCACCATCCTTTCTCTGTAGCAAGCAGAGATGTTTCAAGAAGAATAAAGAAAGCCTTTTCCCCTTTCCCAGTCTCAAAATTACCATTTCTCTATACAGCTATAAATGCTGAGATTCCCAGGCTGGCAGACTGCCCCAAATCTGAGTCCTCTAGCATGATATAGCACAGCAGGGGATTGCCTCAGAGAGGTAGGATGGAATAAAGGGTCTTTTTTTTCTTTCCCCTCCTCCTGGAACTGGAAACACACCCAAACCTAAACAAACTACAAGCACAATTTGCAGAGACCTGAATTCCAAAGGGTGGGAATATGCTGCATTTTTTATTGCTGGTCCCTGTTGTACGTAATAAGATTTGTGCTAAGTCACTATTAGCATCATCAGTGTTTTTTCCCCTCCCTTGGGCTCCACTGTTCCAGCTCCCTCACAGAAAGAAGCTAAACAACCCCCCTTTAATACGTTCTTCTGTACTTTGCCAGCCACCAATGAGGCTCCTGAAAGCCAGGAGGAAGTCACTAGCCTAAGTGACCGCCTTGAACTCAGGTGCTGACGAACTCACTAGGGCAGAATCCCCGAAATAGATTTTGTTTTTGAAACAGCCTCTTAAGATTTGTCTTCTGGGATGCCTGCCACTGACATTTGCAACATTTCTCCCCCATCAAAGCTCCGTGGAGATAATTTTTCTCTTTAATGAGAGACCCTGAGGTTCTCCTGCAACAACTCTTGTATAATGACATGGCTCCAGGGGTGTGTGGCTTCGTAAGGAAAAATGCCTCCTTGCCAAAAGAGTTTTTAACCCTACCTACGTGCAGCGCCCTCCCTCCTTCTTCTAACCACAGGTTGCTCTTTGTCCTTGGCCTCAAAGTCAATCTGTAAACAACAGAGGACAGAATTTATAGTTCCGCGGTAGTGTCACAAGTGTCAGGCTGTCATATCGGCAATGTTTCTCTATTTTTGTCAGATTACTCACTCTGCTGGAACAAAATATATCCATCACGCTAATTTTATATGGCGAGCTATTTATTGCCACATGTCTAGTGACACAGCATAATTTAGAGTAACAATGTACCATATTTCCCCACAAAATACCACGTACAATGTTCTGAAAACAGAAGCAAAAGAGAGAGAAAATCAAACGGAAATGTTTTTGAAGCGGTCGAGGACAGACACACACTGCAGGGTTGAGGGTGGGCAGGCTGTTGAATGAAACGCAGAAAATATCTACTTCACTACTGCCCCGTTTGGGATTAGTTTTATATAAACCAAGTAATCCCAATGTCCTTAATTCCAGATGAAGGCTAATTTTGGAATGCCTACCAAGATATAGCTATGCCATTTATTATCAATTGCAAACTCAATTCCTGTGGTGATGTGTTGGCTCCAGGTTGTTGTTGGGTTTTTTTGTGGGGGGGGGGTTCCTTGGGCCCCTCCCCTCTGCATTGCAATTATCTGGTTGCTTTCCCTCTGCTTGCAGAGGAAAAAGGCAGACAAATTAGCTGGCTGTGGCAGCTTTTGTTCCTGTTGCTCATTCCTGTTTCTTGCTGATGCTCTCCTCCCGGGCCAGAGGACCAAAGCAGGGTGTGTGGTTGGCAAAAGCAGAGCAAAAGCAGGGGCAAGGGGCTCCGGGGGTCAGCACAAGTGTGGGCCTCAGCAAGTGCCCAGCAGTGCCAGCCCCTGACACCAGTCCTCTGGTTGTATGTGAAGCAGTGCTGTGAAGCATGTTTAGAGTGCTTTCCCCTGGCCGTAGATCATCTCCTCACAATAGGCGTGCATCTTTATTTTTTAAATGGTTGCGTTTCCTTTGAGCCAACAGGTGAAAAAAAATGGTTTCAGGATACAGAGAAGAGCGACTGAGGTAGTGAGCACCCAGCTCCCATGAAAATCAGTGGGAGTGTTTTCTGTTGTTCTGAGTCAGGAGTGGATTAGTTGAAATCTGCTTTGGGCTCAGGTTTTGCTGATGAACTTTCAGCTTCAGCTACAGAAACCTCTTTTTGTGTTAGACAGCTTAGTCTCGTCAGGGTTTGGGGGTGCTGCTGTTGTTTTACATGATGGGTTAATTTTATTTCTTTTATTTTTCAGCCATAGATTTGATCTTAGTGCCACATTGTACAACCAGGTTTACAGGATTTCAGGGATTATGTAACTGTGCAAAGGGATACTCCTGACCTCCCATTGGAGCAAATGCATGCAATTGGTTTACTTAAAAGGAACAGCATAGACTTCAATACTCTTCATGTTTTGTTTGGATTTTTTTTAAAAAAGCATATTGTACCTTTGTGTATTGTGCTTTGACATTTGTGGATGCAATCAGATCGTTTCCCTTTCATGTTTTGAAGGATCTTGTTAATGGGACTGGGGAGAATCAAAATGATGTTCTTCCCCCCTTTTTATCTGCAGACTCCCCACTGCTACCTATTTGTCTTTAGCCTTAGCTGTGTTCTTTCAAATAAGCACCCTATAGCAGAGCCTGGAGAAGGACCGAGCCATCAGCAAAATAATAAAAACAACTATGGACAGAGTCTTCTCTTCCAAGCAGAGTCCGAGAGAAACTGGTCCAGTTGTCTATTTACAGTGCTATTTACACCAAGCCATCTTTTCCTTACTCCCCAAAGCAACTTTTCATGTTTGTTAAAAATGATGTGCTTTTTAAAAAGGGGGAGGGGGGAGAAGAGTATACAACTATATTCAATGTATGTGCATGTGACACTTTTTAAAAAGGTGGATCATGCTCCTGGGGCATCCTTCTCCAACCTGGTGGCCTGCGGATGCTTTAGACTACAACTCCCATCAGTCCCATCTGGCTTTACCAATGGTTAAGGATGATTTGCAGGCCAGGACAGCTGTCAAATGCATTGTGATGGAGTTAGAGAAGTAGAGGTGGAAGTGGGAGGTGGGGAGATGCGTCAAAACCTGTTGGTAGGAGCACAATTGTTACAAGCTGATCAACTTTATGTGGTCTATCAGGTGAACTGGCGTGAATTCATCTGGTGTTATGGACGTTTCAAAGGCCTTTTCATAAACAAACAGTTATTGTTGTTGTTGTTGTTAATTATTATTATTATTATTATTATTATTATTATTATTATTATTATACCCCACCCATCTGGCTGGGTTTCCCCAGCCACTCTGGACGGCTTCCAACAAAAGATTGAAAATACATTCAAACATCAGTCATTAAAAACTTCCCTAAACAGGGCTGCTTTCATACATCTTCTAAAAGTCAGATAGTTGTTTATTTCTTTGACATCTGGCAGGAGGGCATTCCACAGGGCGTGCGCTACTACTGAGAAGGCCCTCTGCCTGGTTCCCTGTAACTTGGCTTCTCGCAGCGAGGGAACTGCCAGAAGGCCCTCAGCACTGGACCTCAGGGTCCTGGCAGAACGATGGGGGTGGAGACGCTCCTTCAGGTATACTGGGCCGAGGCCATTTATTAATTAAATTTATATACTACTCATCATCCAAAGATCTCAAGGTGGTTCACAACATAGTAGTACACGATAAAAGCACAAAATAAATAGTTAAACAGAAACAAAACGTACATAAGCATACCTTTGGAATTGTTATTGCTATGGGGGCATATATATGAAAAAGCATTATGTCAGAAATGGAGTCATCTGCATGAATTTTTCAGGAAGTGCTGGCCAGCAGGAGGAAACAGGGATAGGGTAGGTACCTTTTTACGAGCCAGGAACTCAGTAGTTGCAACACAGCTGCATAGTGTGCAGAGAAACAGGTGATTGTAGGGATGGTGGCTGGAGTCCAGTAGACCTGGTGGGACTACTAAGAGGGCACATGAGCATGGCCAATGAGAGGGCATAGGGGTGTGAATAAACAAGTTTTGAATAAACATCCACAATTATTATTTTTTACTGATAATAATTAGCTAAACAGTTGGAGGATCTATACAACTCTGTAACATGCAGAAAATAGCATTATTGGAGAAACCAAAGACTGGAACTGAGGGAAGTCGGGGGGTGGGGTGGGGGATGGGTTTTGTGGGGGGAGGGGGAGGAAAAATGGGGAGGGAATAAGGATATGTTTTTGAGAAATATGTTTTGTTATAACTTTGAATAAAAAAAAATAGAGAGGGCATAGGGGTGTGGCAAAGTTCTGGTTCCCTACCACCACCACCCTCTGCTGTTCCCTTGCAAAGATGCTATGGACACTTAAGCATCACTGTTTTACAAATAGTTAACCTCTAACTAAAGTGAAAAAAATATCGTAGTTTGTTTCCCAAGGGGTCCCTGCTGTCACAAATGCTTCTCTGCTGGGATAATGGTTGTGTTCTTTTTGACCTGTTCTGGTTCTCTCCCTGCCCTCCTGCTTTGCAAAGAAACAGTGGACACTTAAACATTGCAGTTGTATTAATACTTAGCACCTAAGTGTCTCTCTTGAGTCCAAAGGGGTCTCTGCTGCCATAATTTCTAGAGTGGATTCATATCACAATAACTGTACAGTATATTACTCAGAGGTAAGCCCCACTGTGTTAGTCATAAAGGAACCCTACAGGACTGTTAACAAGGTACCCCATACAGATTTTTTATTTATATTTATATATTTTTTGAAAAATAAACAATAATTCAACAACAATTCAAATTTAGCAGTCAATCAATCAGCCTAGGACTCGCCTCCAGCCACCAAAGGAAACATCTGAAAGCAATATCATGGAGGCAAACAATATCTTGAACTCATCAGTTTTAAGTAACTAGCAACCGTAAGTGCATATATAAATTCTGCTTCTGTTTGCTACAGAAACATTTTTATGGGTTTACCAACTTCTGATAAAAATACACATTTGTAGTCTTTATTCATTTATACTAAGGATTTTTATCCCATTCTTCAGCTGAAAAAGACTCCCAGAGTAGCTTAACGTGATCAGTAACAAGATAGTCCTTGCCCTCAGGCATACAATCTAAAAGTTACAACACAAAAGGAAAGGGAATTTTTTTTTGGGGGGGGAATGGCCTTTGCAAAATATATTTTGTGAAATTGATAGGGAAGCAATGTTTAATCAATTCACCAATTTGATTCATCAATTAAAATTATTAATTCACTAAAATGGGAGCCCCTATTAATGACAGGTTTTTAAATACGGTACATGGTTTTTAATACCAATACTTACAGATACTGCAGGTGGCAAATGCCATTTTAAAAGAGATCCTGATTGATTGATTGATTGATTGATTGATTGACTGAAAGTGAATTATGTACATTATGTAACGCAATTATGTAACGCAAAGGAACATATAATTATTGCTTCAGAAGCATTGTTATTATCCATATGCAAGCTTATGAAACCAATGATTGATTTAAATCCATATGATTAAAGACATTTTAACCAATTAATCAGGTTACAACCCTATAAACTGAGTCACTGTGCTGTGGTCTAATATTGGTAGATGCAGGCTCGAGTCTCTACTCAGCCATGAACCTTACTAGGTAATCTTTGGCATTCTGCCTATCCTATCTCATATGGTTGTTGTGAGGATAAAAAGGAGAAGGGGTGGAACCATGATTTCTCCCTCAGCTCCTTGAAGGAAAGGTGGGATATAAAATGTAGTAAATAAAATGGGTGGTGTCACAATACTTTGTGCGATGTTATAGTCTGATTGCATTCTCAATTTTCTGTCTCCCTTGGACACTCAACCTCCAAGCTGAGCACTTAGAAGATAAAATATTGCTCTCCTCTTCCCATTCAGCACAGAAGTGGCAGATTATCCTTACAACTGAGACGTGTTTTGTCCTTGTTTGAAATAAAGGGATAGCACCATGTAGACCTTATTTTTCTTTACACTGGAATGAAAAACAATCTTAGGGAAAGAATGAAGAGATTCCCACAAAAGCAAACCTCATCTAGCCTAAGAAATATGTGGAGTAAATAAAGTTGGTGGAGAGATGAGATTTTGTAAGATTACTAATGTCCTTATTTATCTTTTGGCTCATACCCCGTTCATGCCTACTGCTAGTAGCAGATGACTCATTCCTATAGCAAGACCCTGCACTGCTGCGGTAAATATCTGAATACAGGTGCTACACAGATGGGGCCAGGAAATAATCAGAGGAAAAGAACGTGTTTCACTCCCATAGTTCCTGCATCCAGCCTGTGGGATCTTGCCATAGAGAAGCACCACATAATCACAGGCCCCGGTCTGATCTCAGTTTCTGCGAATCAATCATCACTTCTTTTGCCGATGTATATTTTACAAATGCACATTTTAGAGATAATTTAGCATGAATTAGATAACAGCTTTAAGCATCATTTTGCTAAGGCAATGTGAGTTTTTTTTATTTAAAAAAACAAACCAGTTATGCAAATGTCGGTGTGAGTTGACTAATGTATTTGCCAGACTCTCGAGGCTCGCAGCTGTCATTTTAAAGAAAGATGCTCCTTAGGTAAACTTTCCTAGTGCCAGGGGCAACATTAGCACCTGTCATTTGTGGGCATATGTGAGAGCCTACTATTGATGTCTGCCTTGGGACACCCTTTGAAGAATCTCTGGGCCCCAAGGGGTTCATCTAACCCACTCAGGGAGTCCATGGCACCATTCACATAATAAAAAACCCCTACCATAGATATATCAAAAAGTAGAGAGTTCACGGCTTGGCTTTTGAAAAACAGTACTTAGCTCATTGGGAAGCACCACTGTTAAAAGTCCCTAAGGTTAGGGGCACTGTGGAACATTTAAGAAGGGCCTAGAGCCAGCTTCCCATTGCTGCTTAGTGCACTGCCGCTGCAGCCAGAGAAGCCCACCAATGCCCAGTGGCAGGAAGAGGCCCAGAGGACACTTTGCCCAAGGCCCCCTCAAACCTGGAAGCGGCCCGGTCTGCTTGCAAGACTGGACAGCAGGTCTTTCTCTCCCTGCCCTGGATTAATTTAGTGCAGAAGTAGCCAATGTGGTGCCCCCCCCCCCCAATGATGCTGAACTACAACTCCCACAAATGCTGGCTGTTGGTCATGCTGGCTGAGGCTAATGGAAGTCCAAAACATCTGGAGAGGGCCACATTGGGTATCCCTGATGTAGTTAGTATTTTACGCCTCCGATGCTGCAGATGAGATTGGTGTAAATCACATGCCTGTCTGGGAAAAGAATGTGAAAACGGAAGACAGTCTTATCTCTTCCGCTGTATGTACTATTGTACTGTACTTTTGCTTTTACCTGTGTCTGCTTTCCCTCTCGGAGCTGGAGAGAGAGGACGCCATAATTCCTTTGTCTGTACAGTGGTACCTCGGGTTAAGTACTTAATTCGTTCCGGAGGTCCGTTCTTAACCTGAAACTGTTCTTAACCTGAGGTACCACTTTAGCTCATGGGGCCTCCCCCTGCCGCCGCACGATTTCTGTTCTCATCCTGAAGCAAAGTTCTTAACCTGAGGTACTATTTCTGGGTAAGCGGAGTCTGTAACCTGAAGCGTCTGTAACCTGAAGTGTCTGTAACCTGAGGTACCACTGCACATAGTGTGTAAATAAATACGTATATTAGCTGTACGATGTCTCACACTTCTTGCTGTGTTATGCTAGAAGATTAGTGTGCATATATCATTTGATATATGTCACTGAAGCGCACTGGAGCAGAAAGGAAGTGCCTTTTCCAGAGCTGCGCATACCGGAGGATGCTCGGAGTATGGGGCTGCAGGGGCACTCCCAGGGCGTTTTCCTACAGTTACTCTGACAGCAGTGTATATTGAGGAGACAGGGGCAGTTTGCCCAAGTTTGGAGCAGGTGGAAGTGTCAGACTTGGAAAGCAACGCTGTTCCTCCCATCTTTATATCCAGCTAGGAACTCTGGGCTGAAAAGGTTTTTCTGTGAGGACTGTGACCATTTTCAGATTCTGAGCAAGGCTGCACAGGAAAGGCTTATACAAAGTGATGCATTTTCCCCTCCCAAATCTATGTTAATCTGTGCCAGTTAATTATCCTGGAGAGCACTTTCAATCACTAACACCTATTAGTGTCACCACTCCTGTAGATGAAAGATAAATGAGAATGATATATATTTAATAGATTCAAATGTTTGGTGCAAATTATCTGCTTAGGGTGAGTTCTGGTGGCCTTCAGTCTGTAACTAAGCTTGGATGATGATGATGATCATAATTATTATGATTATTACTCTCATCTGTAGGGACGCAGGTGGCGCTGTGGGTAAAACCTCAGTGCCTAGGGCTTGCCGATCACATGGTCGGCAGTTCGAATCCCTGCAGCGGGGTGAGCTCCCGTCTTTCGGTCCCAGCTCCTGCCCACCTAGCAGTTCGAAAGCACCCTTAAGTGCAAGTAGATAAATAGGTACTGCTTTATAGCGGGAAGGTAAACGGCGTTTCCGTGTGCTGCGCTGGTGCCGGCTCGCCAGAGCAGCTTCGTCACGCTGGCCACGTGACCCGGAAGTGTCTCCGGACAGCGCTGGCCCCCGGCCTCTTAAGTGAGATGGGCGCACAACCCTAGAGTCAGACACGACTGGCCCGTACGGGCAGGGGTACCTTTACCTTTACCTTTACTCTCATCTGTAACAGGGTTGGTCTGTAACCAGGATATACCAAACCATATTTTGATACTCCACATGTTTATGAGTCTTAAACCATGAGGATTGGGGTTTTTTTTCCATACACTGAAGCAGACCCCTCCTCATTAGACACCTTCACAAAGCTTTCATTATTTCCATCTACCTCACCCTGCTTTACCCTTATAATCCTCTGCAGCACGAACATCATTCTGTTCCTGCATGCTGTCATTGCTAGACGTCATCTGAATTTTCTCCCTTGTATTGTATCAATTAAGTAGCAGCTACTTGGAGAGAATACTTTTAAAGGAGCCACATGATAGCAGCAGAATGGACGAGTTCTCAGATCATCTCTGCCTCAGCAGACGTTCCACTTACAATAGAGGCACAGGTGTGATTATAGTAGGACGGCATCCCATTCAACTTTAGCAGAGAGGGGGAGATAACTAGGTCTATTCCTCCATTTCTCTCTCGTAGCTATCCATGTCAAAATCCCATTTTTAGAAAAATTAAAAATAGTTTACAGAGTTGCAATCGTGCATTAATGCATACGCTTTATTACTCATCGAAATTGTAGTACTCCCGGGACATCTATATGTAGATTGCCCTCCTCTGAAGTGCATTTGGTCTTTTCCTTCAAGGAGTGGAGCTGGAATCACTCATTCTGCCTCTGTCCACTAAAATTATGACATTGGAATGGATCCACCTTCTGTGAATTATTTCAGGCAGTGATTAATCTAACCTTCTTTCGTATCATTTGAGCTGTATTTCCAGGTGAGTTTAGGAGTGGGGGTGGAGAGCAAGCAAGTTGGGACACAATGTTGTTGTTTTTTAGTCGTTTAATCATGTCCGACTCTTCGTGACCCCATGGACCAGAGCACGCCAGGCACTTCTGTCTTCTACTCCCTCCCGCAGTTTGGTCAGACTCATGCTAGTAGCCTCGAGAACACTATCCAACCATCTCGTCCTCTGTCGTCCCCTTCTCCTTGTGCCCTCCATCTTTCCCAACATCATGGTCTTTTCCAGGGAGTCTTCTCTTCTCATGAGGTGGCCAAAGTATTGGAGCCTTAGCTTCACGATCTGTCCTTCCAGTGAGCACTCAGGGCTGATTTCCTTAAGAATGGAGAGGTTTGATCTTCTTGCAGTCCATGGGACTCTCAAGAGTCTCCTCCTGCACCGTAATTCAAATGCATCAATTCTTCGGTGATCAGCCTTCTTTATGGTCCAGCTTTCACTTCCATACATCACTACTGGGAAAACCATACATTTTACTATACGGACCTTTGTTGGCAAGGTGATGTCTCTACTTTTTAAGATGCTGTCTAGGTTTGTCATTGCTTTTCTCCCAAGAAGCAGGCGTCTTTTAATTTCGTGGCTGCTGTGTCGTGGGACACAATAGAGACATGTAAAATTAAGCATGCTGTGGTGAAAATGAATTGGAAAGTTTTTTTTTCCCCTCTCCTAATACTAGAACTCAGGGCCATCCTAAGAAGCTGAATGTTAAAAGATTTGTTACAAGTGGAAGGAAGGAACGATAATGTTCACGCTGCTATGGGGTGTCATATAAATGGAGCAAATAAACAAATTACAAACTTGCAACCGCTTGCACTCATACTCTGTTAAGCTTAAAAGCCTTGGATTTGTTGAGGTGAATGAGAGGGAGAAATGGGCAAAACAGCTCTCTCACAAAATATAGAAGAGGTTTTGCGTAGCAGCAGAAACCATTGCCTCACATAGGGACAGAATTTCTTCAAGGATAACTATTATTTTCTTTATTTTGAGCCCTTAACATTTTTAAAACAAAAACAAAATCTAATATACATTTGGGGGGGAAAGGGGGAAATTGCTCAGGGACAGGAAGAAAACTGTGTGACATCCTGACACCAGGCAATGTTGTACAACCCTCCGTGCTGCAGTGTTTTATTGAGATTGCAGTGTTCTTGTGTCTAAAGTTATTTATACTGAGTGAGCTCCTAAATTATGAGCAATGACTAAGCAATGCCAGCCGTTTGGGGTGTTGTTGTTTTTAGCTCAGTTACAAGTTCCTCGTGAATGTTATTTTATCATTCATTGAATCTGTGCTTTCCAGTCTTCTTTTTAAAAAAAACAATATTTTTTTTGTTGACAATTATATGGAATTTAAAAAATAATAATCTTGATCAGCCCAAGCTGCTCCGTGGCACCATTTTCAAACCCCGCATTCACATTTAACAATTCTGTGTTGATTAAGTGTACACTAATGCCGCCCCAATTAAGCATCTTCCACTGTCATTAAACTAAAAAGTTTCCTGGGGAATTCTTTTAATATACTGTGTCCAAATGAATTAGCATGTAATGTAGTAATTCACTTTTATAGCACCTTTCATGTTTAATATCAGACAAAGAAAAGGGGCATTGAAATGAATTCCTTGGAAAATGAATTATTGAGACTGAAATAATGAGTGAAAATTGAATGCAGCTTTGCAGCTGTTCGCAATGGGGAGGACTTGGGGGGGGAGAGAAGTAGCTCCCCAGGTCTGAAATCTACTGGGTTTTCCTAATCATAATGAGCCAGCAGGTGTTGGCAAATGCTAGCAATAGGAGTTTTACTATTTTGCCATAATAGGCTGTGTCATACAGCTGCAAACACTTTCAGAGAGAAGGGCAGCAATTACTGGTACACCTAGTATTGCTAAATAACTATTTTTCACCCAGACAGTTTGGGAATGCAAGCTCTGTGTCCAGTCTCGTTCCAGCTGCTCAAAATCTGGGAATGGGTTGAGAACAGAGCAGATAGGGTTAGGGCAGTGTTTTTCCTTCTCCACCCAGACCTTGTTGTGGGTTGACCTTAGGGATAAGGGAGAAATTCAGTTGTGTTTGCATTTTGATGGGAAACTACCCAATTTGTACTTCTCGATCCAATACACAAATGAAAACCCAGTTTTCCTTCAGAATTCACACATCTCATAATTTTATGCATTGGGGAAAATGTGTATTAGAACATACATTTGCGAAAATAATATGCAAAAATTAAGGGAAATTGTTTTCAACAATGTGTATACAGTGGTACCTCAGGTTAAGTACTTAATTCGTTCCGGAGGTCCGTTCTTAACCTGAAACTGTTCTTAACCTGAAGCACCACTTTAGCTAATGGGGCCTCCCGCTGCCGCCACGCCGCCAGAGCACGATTTCTGTTCTCATCCTGAAGCAAAGTTCTTACCCCAAGGTACTATTTCTGGGTTAGCAGAGTCTGTAACCTGAAGCGTATGTAACCTGAAGCGTATGTAGCCCGAGGTACCACTGTATTATGGTGACCTCTGCCCCTTCACTGGTTTTTGTTCCCAAACATCCTTTTTTTAAAAGAAGAAAAGGAAGTGGCAGATAGGCCTGCCTTTGGACTCCAAGCTATGACTTCCATCCACAAATTGCTCTGCCACAGAGTTCCTGGCAAAGAGCAGGGGACAGGTTTACTTCATAGCCAATGAAAGTGGAAGCGGCTAGGACTTATACCAAGTCATTAACATTTTTAACTCTATTAATGTAACAAAATTTATCTCAATTTTTTTAAAAAGGTCTTTCACCAAACCACATCTCTTATTTGCTTAAATTGGCAGTTCTAAGCTATGGGAGTGTCACAGTTTGGCTGGATGGGCTTTTAACAAAATTGTGAAACATAGCAAATGCCAAAAAACAACAGCAAGTATTTTAAATTTTAGGCTCCCTTTGAGCTTGAAGCCCAGGGCCAAATGGTTCTTGAACCAATGGCTTCAAGTTACAAGAAAGGAGATTTGGAGTAAACTTCAGGAAAAACTTTCTGAAGTAAGAGCTGTTTGACAGTGGAACGGTCTCCCTTAGGAAGTTGTGGACTCTCCTTCCTTGGTGGTTTCTAAACAGAGGTTGGGTGGTAATCTGTCATGGATGCTTTATCTGATATTCCTGCATTGCAGGGGGGTTGAACTTTATGGGCCTTGGGGTCCCTTCCAACTCTACAATTCTGTGATTCTATGACCCCTCTCTGGCAGGCTCTGACTACCACCCTCTCAAGCCCCATTTCCTCTAAAGGCTAATAGGTGGGATGTCTGTACAGTGGTACCTCAGGTTACATATGCTTCAGGTTACATACGCTTCAGGTTAAAGACTCCACTAACCCAGAAATAGTGCTTCAGGTTAAGAACTTTGCTTCAGGATGAGAACAGAAATTGTGCCCCAGCGGCGCGGCAGCAGCAGGAGGCCCCATTAGCTAAAGTGGTGCTTCAGGTTAAAAACAGTTTCAGGTTAAGTACAGACCTCCGGAACGAATTAAGTACTTAACCTGAGGTACCACTGTAGTTTGTAGACTGGCAGTGGAAAGGAGATGTTCTGTGATGGCAATGCTGCCTTTACAAACTCCTCTACCACACAGACTCTAAGATCAACACACAAGGATCAGACTTCTGCCAGCTAATCACTCTGTATCCCCATCTATGCAGTATTGCATTCTGTGAATTAGTATGCACATTTATTTTATACATACATTTATATTTGTCCGTGTGCGTGTGTGTACATATAAAATAAGAAATTTCCATCTCAGCCTTCTGTTTCTTCTTCACCACTCAGGGCAGCTAATAATTAAAATCAGCAGTAAAATACAATAATGTTCTAAAAATACAATATAAAAAAACAGAGGCAATGTAATATAATCAAAGCAGAAACAGGTGCAGCAAATAAAACAAAGGCTTCAGATGAAATTCTGGCTTTGCTATCAATTTGAGGGAACTTTTACTAAAAGCAATACAATAGAATAGCACACATCTAAAATGGCTCAAAATACAACAGCAGTTAAGCAGCTTACAGTGCGTGCCTATACAGGCCTACTCAAAAACGCCCCACTGTCTTCTGTTGGACTTACTCCCGGGTAAGTGTGCATAGGATTGCCCTGGGGCAATCCCAGGGCAATGTTACTTGCTAACTTATTCTATACTTATTAGTTCAATTTGTTAACCACCCTTCATTAGTAAGGATCCAAGGGTGGTATACAAAAGTATAGGTTGTTGGAATCTGTCTTGAGAGACAACAGAGTGCACTTCTGGGGTTGAAGTCAAACCACTGCGTTAGCAACACCGAAGTGACCTCGCAGGGCGCAAGCCTGGGCAGTGGGAATAGAGGTCTCGGGCTGCCCAGATGACAAGACCCTCCCTCCCCCTCGGCCTCACTGATTTAGTCCAAGGGAAAGCACAGCAATATGTTTGGCACCAGCTTGGCTGCACAAGTTGCTAGAAGCAGACTCTGCTCCAGATTTGGGTAGGGCAGGTCTGTCCAACTGGTCAATTGTGATCTAGTGGTTGATCTCGGGATTTCCCTGGTCAATCCTGGTCAATCGTGGGATCCTGATTCCCCCTGCCCTCGGAAAATAGCTCAACAACTTTGGCTTCTCCTCCCCCAAAAAAGCTCAACAAGTTTTTCCGCAGTCTCTTGGAAGTTGAATGTGCCTGGTGTAGGGTTTACTCCTGAGTCTTTTCTTCTCCTGAAGATATCCCGCAAGGCAGTGGAGGTTTAGCATCAGATTTTTCCTTCTCCTAGATGGGCTACCTTCCCAGGTTGATGAGTCCCATCTGCCCCTCATTTCCCTCATTTCTTGAGCATTGGACCCACTATCGGTCTCATTCGCTGAATCCACCAGAGCCTATCTTCACATGCAATGGGAAGTCTGTAATTCACTGAGGGTTTGACACCCATTGGCTATCCTCACCTGCTTTAGTTGGCCAGTCAAAGCTATTCTCAGGATGTGGCTGCTGTCACATGCTGACAGCTTCTAGGAGCCACAGGTGTATAGTATATATAGGTAAAATGACTGTTTCAATAAAGCCATTAAAAGCTTTATTAATACTTCAAATGCCACCTTAATACTTGGAAATATGTAACATAATGTTGAACAGTTCTTACTCCCTAGTAATTGTTGTTAGGATTGCAGCTGAAGATGGCAATTATGTGCACACATAGAAAATGTCAAATTAAGCTTAGTGGAACATACTTGTGACTAAATGTTCATAAAATTGTGTTGTAAATGTATTATCATGCAGTAGAATTCATTTAAACATGATTTTAAATCATATTAAGAGAACACAGCCACTGTACGCTAGCTCTTTCTCTTCTCTCCTCTTCTCTTCTCTTTTCTAAATTTAAAAATCAGTTTCTTATCTCCCCAAGTAGCCCATTTCAAAGTCTGAAAGAAAAAGTGTAGCAAAATTCAGAAATGTTGCCATCTTAATGGGACTCGGGGATTCAGCATCCTAAAAACAATGGAGAAAAATGGGATAGAAAACAAAGACACATGTGGGATGTCCCACACACTGAAGATTTTAAAATATGCTGAAATGAGAATGGCAGCACAAAATAAGAATACAAATATCAGATACTTCATAAGAAACACAATGTATACTTCATAGACTTATAATTTATATCAATAAACACATTTAGGCAAACACAGCTTTAAATGAGATCAAAGAGTGTCAAAGATCTTTAAATAAATACTATAAAAATGCCATACTTCCATAAAGTTGATTTTCACAATAGACCATTTACCAAAGTCCATTTTTGCATTAGCAGAACTTCCTTAACATTTGAAAATGGCTGCTGTTAAGAATCTTTGCACAGACTAGCTGCAGGAGTGACAGACACCTTATACAAAGCAGCTGAGAGCTTTCTCAATGCAGTCAAACTATCAAAGCAATTTAGCAACAACAAGGCAGGTTCAAGATCAATATGATGGCTCATGACCTTAGTACATATATTGTCAACTTTATTCCAAAACAATGAATTATATCATGTTCCCAGTATAAGAAATAGTATGTTCCAACTTGCCAGTGATCCCTCCAACTTCTGAGGTTAGAGATTTGTTATACCCTATCTAGCACAGTACACAGGACTGGCCTCAGACATTTTGCTTCTTGAGGCAAACGACAAGGTACCTTTCTCATCATCCCCAACCCCCATCATGCTTCCTTACACGTACAGAAACTGACAGCTGAATCTTAGTTCAAAATTGGTGATTGAGCAGCATCCTCAATTCCAGCTGAGGGCAAGAGGCTAGTTTATGAGACACAGAGCAGGCTGCATGGCACACACAGCTCCCCAGGACTTCCTGTACCCCATCATCTGCCTGAGGCAGCTGCATCATCTGCCTAATGGTAGGACCAGCCCTAGTAATGCAACAACGCCTGCAATTAAAAGGCAGAATATCATCTCATTATTCCTTCGCCAAATGCCTGTTCCGATAATTTCCCCAATCTTTAGCTAGCCAAAAAAGAAGGAAGTGTATCTGTCGGCAACAAGATGAGTATTTAGGGGATGTTCAGAACACTCTTCAAATGTGGATCAGTACACTTATTACAGTGGCTGTACATCCTACAGAAAACAGTCCTCTGTTTGAAGGCTGTCAGAGGACCATCTTCTATTTGAAGTCCCATTTAATGATTAAAGAAAACCTAAGAAGGAAGCACAGGGACCTTCAAGTTACCTGTCAACATTTGGCCTTGGATACCAGAAGGCATACAGGTCACCTAGTCACAGCCTTCTCCACTATAGTGAAAAGTATTTTACTTCTAATTATAGTAATTATTTCTAAATTTGCATGTAGATTAGCATATGCAAATTTGTGTGTGAAGTGCAAGTATCAAAATGCATCCCCAACCAATCAATATGCACCTTGCTCTTTCTGAGGATGCAAAATTATGTAAAGCAGTCACTTGCAACAAATTTAGGGTGGTAGCCCAGCGGAGTCATTGGAGACCAATCAGAAGCAATATATTTGTACCCAGGAAGTAGTATGTTCCTAATCCAAATATTAGAATTGGCCGTCTCTAATAAATTATTTTAAAAAATCCTTGCATCACTATCTAACACATAACTCCCAGTAATGTGTTCTATTTAACAGGGATGGAAAAGTGTTTGCATACACACACACACACACATATACATACGTATACACATATAGAGATCAGTATACTTGTTGTTATACATTTGATATATTACATCCCTTTTACTTATAGTAGACAAACAACTTGCAAATTGAAACATGGTATCTTATCAGGGTTTGGATGAGAATATTATCAGTATTATTATTATTTGAATTTATATACTGCCCTATACCTGGAGATCTCAGGGCGCTTCACAGAGTAAAATCAAAATATAAAACCACAAAATATATAATCAAAATGAAAACAACAACCCAATAACACCCTGCCCCCCAGGAAAAAAAACACATTTTAAAAGGGCATTGGATGTCAATCAAATCAACGAAAGGCCTGGTTAAAAACGAACGTTTTTGCCTGGCGCCTAAAAGTGTATAATTAAGGCGCCAGGTGAACTTCCTTGGGAAGAGCATTCCACAGATGGGGGGCCACTGCAGAAAAGGCCCGTCCTCGTGTTGCTACCCTCAGGACTTATCAAGGAAGAGGCACACAGAGAAGGGCCTCAGCAGATGACCTCAGGGCCCAGGTAGGTTCATATCTGAGTGTGTGAACGAAAGAGAGCAGCCAAATGAGGCATGCAGTGTTTCTTTATGCCAGCCCCTGATTGAGTTATGGGAAATGGTTTTGGGGGACGAGAATAATACTTCAGTGCATGTTTTCCATTTTCAGCAGGTCCTTATGAATACTGCAGTTATTAAAACCTGCTGGCTTGGTTAGATAAGAGGAGACAGACTGTTGATGAAGCTGCTGCTGCTGCTGCTGTTCTGCTTGCTGTAATGCAGAGATTATCAGCTGATAAATAATGTGTGTTGATTTTTCTCTCCCTTGTAGTTGCACTCTGCTGTGACCAGGATCCAAGTACAAAGACCTGGTTTCAATTATACATTTGCCCATATCTGCATCCTAAATAACGACAAGTCTTGCATCGTGGATGACATTGTGCACGTCCTGAAGGAACTAAAGGCTGCTCGCTCGTCTAATCAAACTAATTTTGCTATCACGTATCCGATCACACACTTAAAGGATGGCAGGGAAGTGTACAATGGGCACCAACTTGGCGGCATCACTGTGCACAGCAAGGACCGGGTGAAGTCTGCCGAAGCTGTGCAGCTCACCTACTATTTGCAGGCAATCAACTCCCTGAACGACATGGTGGCGGAGAAATGGGAATCCAACTTTTGCGACACGGTCAAACTGTTCCAGAAATCCAACCAGAATGTCACGATGTATCCCCTAACTTCATCATCGCTTCAAGAAGACTTCCAAGAGACAAGTAGGGTGTCGGAACGCTACCTGATGACAAGCCTGGCCCTCGTCGTAACCTTGGCTATGCTCTGCTGTTCCATGCAAGACTGTGTCCGCAGCAAGCCCTGGCTTGGCCTCCTTGGGTTGTTAACTGTGAGTTTGGCCACTCTCACTGCAGCTGGAATCATTAACCTGACTGGTGGGAAATACAATTCTACCTTCCTGGGGATTCCCTTCATTGTGTTAGGTAACTCTCTCATATCCTATTATTGCTGTGGGTATGCCTGAACGTATTAGTTTGTCTGAAGTATTGCTCAGTTTGAAGTAAAGGAGAGAGGGCAATGTGAAGGCCTAGCCCAGCTGGCTGAGGCTGATGGGAGTTGTAGTTCAAAGCAGCACCAGGTTGGTGAAGGCTGGCCTAAGCCATTTGGATGGACCACCATTTATCTAATCCGTAGTAATAATTCAGATTTGTGGCGGTTGACTTATGCTTGCTTTGAAGCCAATTAACTCCTAAGTGTGGCTCTTACTCAGCCATTTCTACTTAATATCATACTGCATTATGAACATCAGTCCATATGATACACTTGTAATACTTAAAATCTTTTTCTTTTATACTTTACATGGAATGGAGCCTAAGCTGTTCCGTAACACAGTTTTTGTCTGCTGCTGTGGAAAACACATGCATCATCACAGGGGGTTATGCAAGATAAAGAAAAATCAAATGCATACTTCTCTGTAGAAAATCTGGTTGGCTTTGGTACTTAGCTTTATAATAAAAACTTGCACAGCTCCTCTAACTGAAATTAAAATATCAGTTGCCTTGGTGAATAAGAGCAGCAATGTGGACCTGTATTTACATAGCACATACATTATACTATTATTATAGTTTTTACTAAATATACATTGATTATTACCACTAGCTTTTATTTTTATCAGGATGTGCCTAGGGAACAATGATAATCATGGTTTGATTTTCAGTTTGAGATCATGGATTTATCTTGCGCATCACATAAGTGAAGGATGCTCTGCTGAACTAGAGGTGTTTGCTTTCAAGCAAAGAAAAGATGAAACTGCTTACATTCCTTATGCTTCAGGCTTTGCAAACTAATTCAGCTCTGATCCTGGAACTGATAGTTTTATGCCTCCTTGGAGATTTTGCTGCGGTGGCAGGAATTGCCATTCTTTTCTGATTTGGACAATGGAGAGCACTTTGACATACTGGGAATCTCTTAGGCATGGTTCAAAGGTATATTCCTCTTGTGTCAGATATGTTCTGCAAGCACATCTGGTGGATGAATGGCATTAGCCAGTGGTAGCCAATGCCCTCCAGAGGTATAGAATCATAGAATCATAGAATCATAGAGTTGGAAGAGACCACAAGTTGGACTCTAGTTTCCAGCATCCCCAGCCAGCATAGCCAATGGCCAGCAATGACTGAAGTTGTAGTCAAAACAAAATCTGGAGATATCACATTGGCTGCCCTGCTATAAGCAATAACTTGTGTAACTGATTTTGATAGCAATGCTGAGTACAAGTCTGAAGCACGCATTTCATGTATAAGGGGAGTGTATCTAATGATGTTAGAAAATTTATTTCGATAATTTACATACCATTTCACATTTAACCATCTCTAAGCCATTGTAAAAGGTAAAGACCATTAGATCCAGTTGCAGATGACTATAGAGATGCGCACTCATCTCGCTCTATAGGCCGAGGGAGCCGCAATTTGTCCACAGACAGCTTCTGGGTCATGTGGCCAGCATGACTAAGCCGCTTCTGGCGAACCGGAGCAGCGCATGGAAACGCTGTTTACCTTCCCGCCAGAGCAGTAACTATTTATCAACTTGCACTTGACGTGCTTTGGAACTGCTAGGTTGGCAGGAGCAGGGACCGAGCAATGGGAGCTCACCCCGTTACGGGGATTCGAACTGCCAACCTTCCAATCGGCAAGCCCAAGCTCTGTGGTTTAGACCACCGCACCACCTGCGTCCCTTAAGCCACTGTAGGATGCTACAAATAAAAACCAGAAAATTACTAAGACCATTATTTTAAAAATCTGTCAGTTAAAAACAATGCAGTCAGCAACTGAACAGGATAACCCTCTTAATCATCAGGAAAAAAGTCAGAGTAAAATATCCTCATTAATGAAAAGATTCTGTAGGATTGGTTTTCTCAGGATCACTAGGAACAAAAGTTCACTAACCAGCATTAATCTAAAGCAGGCACGCCTAAACTCAGCCCTCCAGATGTTTTGGGACTACAACTCCCATCATCCCTAGCTAACCTGACCAGTGGTCAGGGATGGTGGCAATTGTAGTCCCAAAACATCTGGAGGGCTGAGTTTGGGGATGCCTGATCTAAAGTATGCTGCTAATTCTGCCATCCACCATGAGAGTGCTGGAACTCCTTTTTTGGTGTAGGCTCAGTGTTTGACAGCAAACAATTTAAATATATATGTTTACAAATTAACACATGCAAATTACATCTCCACTCCTCACTCCACCCTACTGGGAAGGTCGACAATGACTATTCCTCTCAGGGGACCAAAAGAAGCAACTAAGAAGTGTTTGGAAAGACAGAGTCTGTAAAAAGATGCTTTAGGTGGAGGATTTCCTGGCTCAAGGCAGAGAGGAGGGTTGGATTAGATGACTTGCTGAAGTTCATATTTTTAAAAGCACCAAAGACCACTGCAGACTGTAGATACTTCCTTGTTGACAACCAGGGCCGTCTTTAGCATATGCGCCGCCGGGGTGCAAAGATCCGCCCGCGCCCCCAAATTTACTTTAGCCATTGGGGGGGGACTCAAAGTTGTTGAGTTTTTCTTGGGTGGGGAAATCACCCACCTGTAACAACTATGCAGCGGGAGAAAACTGCTTTTCTTTCCTGACTCATAGGAGTAACAGAGCAATGGAGGAGGAGGGTGGGGACTTCCACTCCATTGCTTTTCACTGCCGCCGATCGAGAGGGACCGGTACGTAGTAGGTATACATTTGGCGCCCCCCAGAATTTGGTGCCCGGGTGCACCGCACCCCTGGGTAAAGACGGGCCTGTTGACAACATTACTTACTCATGGAATGCTCAACACATTGATTTGCTAGAGGCTTCCCAGATGAAATTTAATTTATAATGCTTATTTGTATTTTAGCATAAGTGACCTCATATTGCTTCATCACATCTTGTAGTTGTGTGTTTCCTGGTTGGTTTGTTTTAATATATTCAGACTGAATATTAAGCGTGCACATACTATGCTTGACCCCCGCTTACATTTTTAACCAAAAAGGTATTATAGCTCCATCCTTCACAGCAGTCATATGTGGACACATGATGCTTAGTGAACAATAAGAAAGTCCACATTGGAGGCAACAATTGCTTTATTCCATTATCAGATTGCATTCAAAATGAAAGATAAATATCATACAGACTAAAGGCAGCAATCATAGTCAGAAGACTAATCATGATTTCCTTCACTTCCATAAATTGGACTCTATGTGGTGTGACAATACCTTGATCAAAACGAAGTGGATTGTGCAAAACATATATCCTACCCTGCTCCCAATGATCTACATTAGGCAAAATAGAAATATTCACTGCAGGAATGAAATCAATCCATCCATAGAATATGCAGCATAGAGTAATTTTTGTAATGGCATCTGGATTGAGAGATCAAGACACCAGTCGCCCGAGGACAAATTTTCATATTCTTAACTGACAGGCAGTGAATATACTAGGATCCTCACTTTTTAATGGGTTGAAATGAACTATGGCAAGTCTTGCCATTTTCAGCTTTTCATTGTTCGACAGCAGATACAACCACATTTGTGTTCCCTCCAGGAATGCATTTCAAGCAAGCAATTTAACTCTAAATAATTGTCAGAGCAAAATTGCCCAGTTCATTTGAATCCTTCCACTGCTTTGCATGGCTTAATAAAAACTGACAAAAGCTAGACAGCAGAGTGAAGGACCAATGCAGAGCAGGGTCTAAAGAATCTTTAATGAGAATTAGTTCAGCCAGTGAGTGGCAAAATATAACGTTCTTGGGCAAAATATAACGTTCAGTACTAGTATCAAGAAATTACATATTTACTAGGACAAAAAAATCAGGGTGTTTTATTTTAAATCAATACGAAAAACACAACCCTCCTCACCCTTCATACCATTATGTCAAACAGCCCTGTGTGGTTTTTTTCTTAGTTTTCTACTTGCCTTCCTACACTTTCAGTTCTCTAGCTCTGGTTTCCTAATTCCTGCCTTCTAATTCACTCTAGTCTCTCTCTCTCTCTCTCTCTCTCTCACACACACACACACACACACACTTTTATTTGCATATAACATACAACGATAAACCAACAATGCAAACACTCATCTCAAGTCTGAAACATTAAAATGAGTGGCATGGGTTGTACAGTCCAGTCAGAAAGGCCACCTGCAATCGAAGGGTTAAAAAAGAAGTAGGACAACAGCAGTGATGGGGGGGCAGGGGGAGAAGAGCTGAGCAACCAGGGCAGCTGGGGGAGAAGGGAATGTGGGGTGGCCAAGGCAGTGGGGAACAAAGGAGGACTAGTTGGATTTGCAGGCAGCATCCCATTATTAGCCTGTTTTATAAACCAGGGTTTTCCAATTTCCAAGAGACTGCGATCTACAACCACTTTGGGAAGTCATAGTTGTTGAGCTTTTTTTTGGGAAAGCCAAAGTTGGGGGGGGGGGATCCTGCAATCCACCAGGGGCACTGACCAGTAGACCTGTTGGACAGCCCTGTTATAAACCAATATAACTCAGTGGTAGCCATTTTCCTCCATTCGCTGTTTCTGTGAAGCTGAGAAGTGACACAGGCAATTATTACGTAAAGGCAAAGGTATCCCTGACTGTTAAGTCCAGTCATGGACGACTCGGGGGTTGCGGCGCTCATCTCACTTTACTGGCCGGGGGAGCTGTCATTTGTCCGCAGACAGCTTCCAGGTCATGTGGCCAGCATGAGTAAGCCGCTTCTGGCGAACCGAGCAGTGCATGGAAACGTCATTTACCTTCCCGCCAGAGCGGTACCTATTTATCTACTTGCACTTTGACGTGCTTTCGAACTGCTAGGTTGGCAGGAGCAGGGACCGAGCAACGGGAGCTCACCCCGTCGTGGGGATTCGAACCGCTGACCTTCTGATCGGCAAGCCCTAGGCTCTGTGGTTTAGACTACAGCGCCACCCGCATCCCAGCCAATTATTACATGGTGCTATTTGAGATCCTAGGAAGTAGATATAATAAGACCATGGTGGGGAGGTGGGTATTCTAGCTGCTTGATCACTTCTGAAATGGATACAGGGCACCTGGGTGTTTCTTCATAGAGATATATTAGTTCTTTACCCCTTCTTTCCTCTCGTTGGCATGCAACCTGAAGTGCCAGGTGTGCTCAAACAGTCTGAGCACTGCCTTCAGAGGTGCCGTTTATATGTCCACTGCCCGTGTGGGCCCAAGTGCTTCCTGCTAAATTCATGGGCTCATTGAAACGTAGAGTTGGAAAGGACCACAAGGGTCATCTAGTCCAGCCCCCTGCAATGCAGGAATCTTTTGCCCAATGTGGGGCTCAAACCCACGACTCCGAGATTACGAGTCTCACACTCTACCATATCAATGTATGCCCACTTCAAGAGCATCATGAACGTAAATCATTGTGAATGCACAATGAAAAGGTCACCTGATGGGCAGCTTGAACTACAGGCTTGTGAGAATATTTGGCATGGCAACTGAGCATACTATAACGTAAGTGCTCTTCCTGTTCACTTTTATCAATCACAGTAGATTTTCATTAAAACCAATGGTTGTTAATCCATTCCTTGGCTTTATGATTTTCCACAGTCAAAGACACAGTCAGCCATAAACTTATATTTAGCCACTTATTTGGAAGTGTGTTACAAATTAAACTGGATCATTTAAAATATTTTGCCACAAATGTTTTGAATTTTCAAGTTTGAAGTTTGAGATTGTCTTCCGCACCCCAGTCTGTGAGCTATATCTAATTTCCTTTTTTTTAAAAAATATGTTTCTCATAACCACCCCCCTTTCATTTATTTCCTTTCCTTATTCTTTTGTATTTGTTTCCCTGGCCATTTTTCAAAATCTATGCTTTATTTTGCATGTTCTTTCCTCAAAGGCCTCCTCATCCTCAAAGGCCTCCTTTCCTAAAGATATGGCTCCCTCAACCCCACTTTTTCCTTCTGTACCCTTCTCATATTTATTTATTGAACATTATAAATCAATATTCCTCCAAAAATGGATTTCAGTGTGGTATACTATGAAACTGTAGAAGCATTGCAAGACAGACTGGCAATAAAATCAAGTTTAAGTCAATTGAATGTTGGAAAATCTAATAATCTAAAATGCCTAGGCAAATAAAAATGTTTTAAACTGGCACCAACATGAATACAGGCCACATCTGCAGCACACCTTTCAAACACTTTTATTCCACTTGAGGAGTCATGGCTCTCTTCACTCTATCTTCTGCCATATTGCCCCTTTTTGAGCATCAATACAGCATTCATTATCTGCCTCTTTAACTTCTCTTATCTTACGCACATTCTTTTTTCTTTTCTTTTTTTGGTAAGTATAGCAGGGTGGGAAAGAAAGAAAAAATCATCAGCTGACCTTAACAAAATAAAATTATAGTGGTACCTCAGGTTAAGTACTTAATTCATTCCGGAGGTCCATACTTAACCTGAAACTGTTCCTAACCTGAAGCACCACTTTAGCTAATGGGGCCTCCCGCTGCGCCGCCGCTACACGATTTCTGTTCTCATCCTGAAGCAGAGTTCTTAACCTGAAGCACTATTTCTGGGTTAGCAGAGTCTGTAACCTGAAGCGTATGTAACCCAAGGTACTACTGTATTCTATGGATCCTCATGTGTAAGTGAATAGAATTCCCATCTATTTCTAAGGTTCTTTTCTATCTTCCCAGCCTCTTTGCCAGAGTCCATTTGCTCATGAGGTGTAGCCTAGCCTCGTTCCCCATCTGCCTTTTCGGCCTCCTGAGCTTGCCCTGTCATTGTTCACAATCAGTGCTCTTCTCCTGTCAGCTTTCTTGTTAATGTCACAGACCACTCCTGGGAAAATAAGCATGCTTACCTTTTAACCTGACAAGGCCCAAAGTGAGTGGCATAAAATTATTCAGAGAGAGATTGAAAATGCTGCACGATTCCTTCCCTTGCTTCAAGTTGTTCTGCCTACCGCTTCAAGGCCCTCCAGACTATTGTTTGCAGTGGGGGGGGCAGGGATCGTCACTGTGCCTTAAAACATCTGGAACCGCTTGTTTCTTATGTTCAAAGTTTGAAAACTCCCATGCTTTCTCAATGGGCAAGGTTCTCCTCTAGCTCCATTCGGTTATTCTGAATCCGAAACATTGATTAGAGTGCACCAGAATCAATTGCATTTGGAAGTTAAGGTGCCCACTTTAACCTCCATGTCACCTAAGCAGGTATGTGACACAGTGTTGTATATCACAGTATAGCTTTCATGCAGCCATGGTCACTCAGCCTCAATCGTTTGCATCATCATCATCCCTCCCTCCACTTCATGCAGGGGATGCGGGTGGCGCTGTGGTCTAAACCACTGAGCCTCTTGGGCTTGCCGATCAGAAGGTTGGTGGTTCAAATCCACCCAAAGGGGTGAGCTCCCATTGCTCTGTCCCAGCTCCTGCCAACCTAGCAGTTCAAAAGCATACCAGTGCAAGTAGATAAATAGGTATCGCTGTGGTGGGAAGGTAAACGGTATTTCTGTGCACTCCAGCTTCCGTCACGGTGTTCCATTGCACCAGAAGCAGTTTAGTCATGCTGGCTGCATGACCTGGAAAGCTGTCTGTGGACAAATGCCGGCTCCCTTGGCTAGAAGTGAGATGAGCGCCACAACCCCATAGTCGCCTTTGACTGGACTTTACCATCCAGGAGTCCTTTACCTTTACATTTACCATTTCATGCACACAAACTGGCAGCCTCCCTTACATAAGCACATGCACATGCAGTACTTCCTCTAATACACATGTGGTACATTGGTTAGAGCAGGTGTCAGGAAACGTTTTCAGCAGGGGGCCGGTCCACTGTCCCTCAGACCCGTGGGGAGCCAGACTATATTTGGGGTGGGGGGAATGAATGAATGAATTCCTATGCCCCGCAAATAACCCAGAGATGCATTTTAAATAAAAGCACACATTCTACTCATGTTAAAATATGCTGATTGCTGGACCAGCCGTGGGCTGGATTTAGAAGGCAATTGGGCCAGATCTGGCCCCTGGGCCTTAGTTTGCCTACCCATGTGTTGGACTAGGGCCTGGGAGATCAGAGTTCAAATCCCCACTCAGCCATGAAGCTCACTGGCTGACCTTGGGCCAGTCACAGTCTCCTTGCCTAATGTACTTCACAGGGTTCTTTGGGTGACCAAATGAGTAGAGCAGTGGTTTTCAACCAGTGTGCCATGGCACCTGGGGTGCCTGGAATGATGATCAGGGGTGCCATGGGCAACATTTGCATCTGTTCCTCTTTCCTTCCCACCTTCCTCTGATGCCCTCTCACGTCTCTGCCTCCAAACGGCTGGTACAGCTCTTCATTGCAGCAGCCCTGGCTATAAGCTCTGCAGGTGAATGGTGCCTCTGGGAAGCACCTCTCTTTGGGGTGGGGGTGGGCAGCTCAGAGACCAGGGACAGCAGCAGTAGGTGCCCAGAGGACTCCCAAAGAGGGGAAAGGAGAGGAGGATGAGGGAACACCACAAGGGAGTGTGCTTGAAAAAGGGTGAGAGGCTGCCAGCTCTGCAGGCAAGGAGTGACATAACTGGGCTCCTGAGCCCCACAGGGTTGCCACAGAAAGAATGTAGCTGGTCAAGGGAACCATGGACTACTAGAGTAGGGGGAGATTCATGTGTGCCATCTTGAGGTCCTTAGAGAAAAGGGTGGGATATAAATGCAGTAATAACAACCGAGATGGATTCTCCTTTCTCTCCCTGTCTCGTACGCATGCACACAACTGCTCACTACAAACGTTAAGGCCTGAAAAGAAAGGGGAGTAAGAACGCCTTTTCCCCTCCTCCAGTTGCTTCAGAATAAGTAGGATTTTTATAGATCTGCTCCTCTCACACACCCACAGAGGCAATAGTTCTCTCCTGCTTCTCACATATAATAGCACTCATGTCTCCCCACCTTTCACGCATGTGCAAGCACCTTACACATGTACAGTGTATGAGCAGCAACATCTCTGCCTTACACATTAATACACAAAACAGGCATGCAGTAGCATGGTCTTTCTCATTCATAGACACAGATACGCACAAGAGATGCTGCCTGCTCCGTCTAACAAGAGTCTCTGGCCTTCTAGGGAGGAGCCTTGTTTAAACCTTCAAAATGGAATTGTTTCCAGATGACCTGTTTCTTGAGCATTTATTCTTTGATTGTAGGGAGGTTAGGTGACATTGCATCAATGCAAGTGTTCTCCTGAACTTTTGAGTGCCTTTCCCCATCACTTTCCTTATTATATAAAGTCTTAGATTTGAGGGAAGAAGGTGTGTTGCACAAAACCTTCCAAGCAACTTATAACCCGGGTTTTTGTTCAGCTGGAACTCACAGGAACTCAGTTCCAACACCTCTCAGGTGGGTGCCACTGCCATTCTCAGAGAACTGGGGAGGCATTCATGGTGAGTTCTGGCACCTCTTTTTCTAGAAAAATAGCACTGACTAGAACCATGTGGCACTGTGGTCTAAACCACAGAACCTAGGGCTGGCCGATCAGAAGGTGGGCAGTTCAAATCCCCGCGACGGGGTGAGCTCCCATTGCTCGGTCCCTGCTCCTGCCAGCCTAGCAGAAATCACGTCAAAGTGCAAGTAAATAAATAGGTACCGTTCCGGCGGGAAGGTAAACGGCGTTTCCGTGTGCTGCTCTGGTTTGCCAGAAGCGGCTTAGTCACATACTGGCCACATGACCCGGAAGCTGTATGCCAGCTCCCTTGGCCAATAAAGCGAGATGAGCGCTGCAACCTCAGAGTCGTCCGCGACTCGGCCTAATGGTCAGGGGTCCCTTTACCTTACAACCATGTAACCTGAATTTGCTGCTATGTGACTGGAACCCACCCCAAAATAGTGACAGTCTGGGAACTCCCCCCAAAATACTGCAAGGTAAATTTCCAAAAGACCTATAAATAGTAGAGGGGGGATAGTCATTTCTCACAAAAGGCACCCTTGTTAATAAAAACAAAAGATATAAACTATATTAATGTGGCCATTCTTCATTTAGATTTCTCAATTATTTGGCCAGATTGTACCTCTTACCAAGTAAATTCTCAGAACCAAATCTCATATGGATATGTCTAATTGTCTTGAATACATGATGAAAGTATTTACAGGTTTTCTAATAGTAAAACACAGAAAAATGAAGATGCTTTGCTGATCCTGTGGCTCCATATTTTTGGTAGGCTTTCTCCCCCCTCTCTATCACTGCCTGCAGATATACTGAATGCTTAAATCAGCTGTCATGTCAATTTCACATCTTGGAATTTTGTGAATAAGACAATCTCTTCATCTCTGTTGCTTGGAAGTGGGATATAACACTAGGAAGGGATTACAGAGAGACTGTGGTGTGTGTGTGTGTGTGTGTGTGTGTGTGTGTGTACACACACAGAGAGACACATACACACACACACATATATATACACACACATACACACACCAAAAAAAAATCCCTTTGGACTAAAGTTTGGATAAGCTCTCAGTCAATTAAAATCTTATTTCTGCTGTAAACTAATTTAATATGAGTAGGACTATTGGGAATTGTATGTGGGATGTGTGTGTTTGCTGACTAAAATTTATTTATATTTCTAATCTTCCTTCCCATGGCTCGGGGCACATAGTAACTATCTAAAAATATTCAGAAGTACAGCACACAACAAAAGACAATGAAAGCAACATAAAACAGGCAAGAAGAGCAAGCGTGGTCGATCTGATGCCCTCCAGATTTTGCAGACTACAAATCCCATCACTCATGACCATTGGACATGGTGGCTGGGGCTGATGGTCACCCCTGAACTAAAGCGTCATCATGTTCATCTTAGACTATCCAAGGCTACTCCCTAAAAGCGTGTAAGAATGGCACTCATTCACACAAGCTTAAGTGAAGTTATATGCTGCAAGCTGTGAATGGATTTGCTGCCTTTAAGGCAGCTGGAGCTGCTTCTTAGCAGGAGATCAGAGCTGCAATTCAAAAGCACTTCAGCAAGCACAGATTTAGTGTTTAGCATAGGATATTACACACACACACACACACACACACACACACACACATATATATATACTGGCAGATTCAGTTGTCTTGGATCCAATAAAAGTAATTACAAATATCTTGAATACTTGTTGGAATTTGGGTCAGAATTCAAATATACTGGAAAACTAGATTATACATTTGTCACACTGGTTGCCTGATAACTTCAGCTGTCTCTTGGGTAGTCATTATTTATATATGTATTTGTATTCACAAGTTCTGACTTGTGTACACTCAAGTGCATTATTGGGGACCTGTTATAATCCATTAAGAAAACCATGACTTTATACCTCAAGGTGGAAGATGTACTGTCTTTATACATCTCCCATTAGTTGGTTAGGTGGGATAACAAAACCATAGGCGCCGACTCCATGGGGCCTGAGGGGGCTCGAGCCCCCTCAAAAAAATTTTTTGGGGGGCTCAGCCCCCCCAATAATCTCGGGCGCCCTTCCAGCAGAGCGCCGCCGCCGTCCCCCGCCTCCTCCCCACCTGCTCCTTCGCCAGCCAGCCAGCCAGCCAGCCGCGCGCCCTAATCGGAGAGCCCCGGCCGTCCCCCGCAAGATTAGGGAATCCCCGGGGGCGGGGGCTCCTGCCTCGCTGCTTCGCAGCACCACCGCCACTGCCAAGGCACTGCCGGAAATCCCGCGAGAACAGGGGAATCCCGACTGGCCACACCTCCCAGCCAGCCAATCGGCTGGCTGGGGGGCGTGGCTTGCCCTATTTAGGGCCGGAGCCACTTTATTTGCATATTCATGAGCTTATTTATTATTCATGAGCTTTCCCGGGGCCCCCCAATATTTTTTATAAGTCCGCGTCCCTGAACAAAACACATATATTTGGGGAGGGGGGCACCATTCACAATATTTGGTTTAGATTATGATTCAGCATTTTGAAAAATAGTCTGCTGCAGTCTGAGGTATTTTGTAGCCTGCCCAATTCAGCTCAGGATTCATCCAGGTGTGCTTCATTTGCTCCCTATTCGGTATTGGGAAATTTAAAAATGGCTATACTGTAGTTTCTTTTCCTTTTGAGAGGAATGAATGAAATTTCCAGACATACTAGCCCCTTCAGGATGGCTAAAGCCTGACAAATCATAAGCAAATGGCTCCAGGAGATTTTGAGTTGGGGACACTATGTTAAAAAAGGGGGGGTTAAAAAGTTACGCTTGTAACTTTTTGGTTTTGGACAGAATTGGATTAAATTTGCAAGCAGTATCATCCCTTCTGAGAGCATTAATACTTCCAAAATTGAGAGAGTTAGCTGTAGTTTTCTTGTAAGGAACCACCCCCTGAGGTCTTCATATAAAGGGTTGTATACCAATTTTAATAACAACAACAACAACAATAATGGGGGGGAGACTTCTAAGGCAGTGTTTCCCAACCTTTTTTGGGCAAAGGCACACTTGTTTGATGAAAAAAATCTCGAGGCACACCACCATTACAGCCCCGTGACGTCAGCGCGCAGCGTCACGCCGGGAGGGACGCACAAAAGTGTAAGTTTCAATTTTTTTCCCTCCCCCTTGCCGGGGAACCTCCAAGCTTTGGGGGTGGGGGGGAGGAGGCAGCAAAGCGAGGCAGGAAGGAGAGCGCGGCTTGGCTGGGTGAGCTTTGGCAGGGGCAGGGAATGAGAGCCGCGAGGCGGGCGCTGCGGACGGAGGCGCTGCCCGCCGAGCTCGCAGGCAGCCAGGCAGGCAGACGGCGAGAGCCCCGCGCTGGGCGGCCTCTCCTCGCCGCCGCCGCCCCGCCTCTCGCCGCCCGACTCGCCCGCCTCCCTCCAGGCAACATCTCGCGGCACACCAGGCAACATCTCGCGGCACACTAGTGTGCCACGGAACAGTGGTTGGGAAACACTGTTCTAAGGGCAAGGGCAAAATCAAACCTTCTGGCAGGATTATGAAATGTGTCTTTCTTCCCAAGTACCACTCATGTTGCCTAGCAACACACTATTATTTTCCACATTCCATGTTACTAACCCATTTGTCAGTCTTTAACTCATGTATCCATACATTAGGCATTTTATGAGCTACATGCATGGACTCATATGCCTCTGCTTCAGTATTCTATCCCTGCCATCTTTCTGCATCCTTATGCCACAATTATGTCAAGGCAGGGATGAATATAAGATTGGAGCTGCAAAAGGAAGCTGGTGAGAGGAAGGGAGTGGCCAGTGTAGGAAATGGCATCATTGTCCCTCTCTGAGGTCAGAGTTCTGGACCAGTAGCAGAGGGGATGATACAACTGAGCTCTCTGGAGTGAGGAATGTTGGGGTTGAGTGGAGGCAGGGGGAGGGAATGACCTGCACATCATTTTTCACACATTCTGATGTTGTGTCTTCCCTCTGTACAAGGAGAGAGGAGATTTGGATCCTACCTCCTCTCGTTACTATCTACTCATTTGTTTAAAAAATTAATAATTTCATACGCTATGGACTCGCCCACACTTCAGATTGCCCCGTGCTTTTTAGGCACAGGTCCAAGCAGTTTTTTTCATTTGCTCTGCTGCTTTCCCCAGGAAAACTTGTTTACCGCTGAATCGGAACAAACATCAATCCACAGAAAAACCAATTGGCGCTTGTTCCGATTCACCAGCAAACAGCGGGTTTCCCTGGGAGGGAAGGCAGCGAGACAAGCAGAAGTATGGATAAGCCCTATGTTCCGGAAAACAAAACAAATATGTATTTGCATGATGACACCACCTGAAGTATACCTGAAGGAGCATCTTCATCCCCACTGCTCAGCCCGGATGCTGAGGTCCAGTTCCAAGGGCCCTCTGGCAGTTCCATCACTGCAACTGCAGGTGATACTACAGAGAACCAGACAGAAGGCCTTTTTGGTAGTTGCACCCGCCCTGTGGAACACCCTCCAGGTAGATGTCAAAGAGACAAACAACTGTATCATTTTTCATAGACGTCTGAAGGCAGCCCTGTTTTGGGAAGCTTTTAATGGTTGTTGTTATTGTTGTTGTTATTGTTTCCTGTATTTTTTTTTAGAAGCCACCCAGAGTGGTTGGGGCACCCAGTCAGATGGGTGGAGTATAAGAAATAAAGTAGTAGTAGTAGTAGTAACTAAAGATTTTTAGGCTGCAGTCCTAACACACTCACACATGCATGCTGGAGAACAGTGCTACTGGCAGGCGAACTCTGATGTAGTGGATGTCCTGTCTGTGGTGATGCAGATGGTAAGCTACCACCAGTGGTCCTTCAGTGGAAAGTCCATGAAGTGAGGCATTTATGGTGAGGGCAGAGCACCAAAAGCTTAGGGATCTACAGTGGTACCTCAGGTTAAGTACTTAATTCGTTCCGGACGTCCGTTCTTAACCTGAAACTGTTCTTAACCTGAAGCACCACTTTAGCTAATGGGGCCTCCTGCAGCCACTGCACCGCCGCTGCACGATTTCTGTTCTCATCCTAAAGCAAAGTTCTTAACCCGAGGTAATATTTCTGGGTTAGCAGAGTCTGTAACCTGAAGCGTATGTAACCCGAGGTACCACTGTATTCCATCCTAAGCCCTGTGGATACCCTGAATGGCCCAATCTTTGGGTCCTTCAACTATGCCAGAGCTGACATAGCAAATTAAAGTAGTGTGGGAATGGTTTGGTTTAGAAAAGCATATAAAAAGTAAATAATCATATTCGCAGTGCTCCAGCTAAAGAAGCCACATGTGCTGACATTCAGATATGGTTCAGTGAGGTGGTGTTTTATCCTCAGCCTTTGTCCACCTGGTACCCTTCAGACGTTCTAGACTAAAACTTCTATTAGCCTCAACCAGCTCATGCTATCTAGGGTGATAGGAATTGTAGTCCAAAATAATTAGCATGATTACCTCAGGTTTGCCTAAAAAATGTTAAGCATTAGTCTTTTGTCTAAGGGCAGCAGTCTATTAAAATAAAAGGGACAATCTGATGTTGCTAACACAAAAGAAGGTAACAGTATCTTGGAAGTATCTCCCTGAACTTCAGAGTTATTGATTTTTTAGAGTGTAAAAAAGTAACATTCTTGCTTCTGTTGTCATTTTAATTTATTACCTGCTCTTTGCCATAAGGTCTCTGGTTAGCTTGCAACAATTAAATACAGTTTTAAAAACATACAATTATCTACTGGTGCTGTTGCTAGCTTTTCCTACTTCGTTGCATTTGAATTTAAAATCTGGGGAAAATTAAAATCCTTACTACTACAACAACAACAACAAAAATCGTCTTTCCTTGAGGGGCTACAAAGAAAAGATAGTTTTGTAGGCTAGGCTGCACTCCTTCTCCTGAACACTGCAGCTTTGCATATGGCAGTTCCCTTTGCTCTGTGGGGAACCCTCTGGTGAAGTGGATGGGCTTCCACATCAATGTTCTCTGAAGATAATAGTAAAGGCTGTCCAGTGTGGGGCCCCTTCTCCCTTCCCCGAGGCTTCCTCATTCGTGGATCAGTTCAAGGAAGCTGGTTGTGCTTATCCTAGAGCCAGTTCTGCACAGCTGGCGATATCCTATGTGGTCTCTGCATTTGTGAATAACTCAGAGATTTGGCTGGCCTCCTGTACCTGCACCGTGTTTTGCTCTTCTACAGCCCCAGGGCAAGAACATGGTCTCAAGTCAGAAAGAGATACCCTTTCAGCATAAGAAACCATATCTGGTTCAAAAAGAAACAGTTCACTCGGACTGTGCAAAACGTATTCCTTAAATGATACCTAAAAGTATCCATGAAGTTACTACTTGGTGTTTAATGTCTGTTTAGTTGGAGCTGAATTTATTCATGAGAGTGGGAAACACACTGATGCTCAGCCCTAGGAAGAGGAGGAGATGTGTCAGATATCTTAGATTGTTATTTTTTTAAATCTTCCTCTGGGCTTCTCTTCTTCTGCTAGTGCTCGCCTATGCTTCAGCATTCCAGACGGCAAAAACTCCCCTCAGATTAGCCATTCTTTTTAACCATAATCTTTTTGTCCATCTTGTGCTACCAAACCGTTTTTCCCCCCAGCAGGTCAGATTTCTCCCTCTTTTCCCAGATAATGGATTATTTGTAGCTGAAGCAGTGCTGAAATATCCTGAAACGTGGAGGAAATATGTTCCATGGAGCTGAAAAAGGGAACGATCAAGAACATCCGTTAAAAAGACCAATAAATCCTAATAAAGACAAATGGCTCATCAATATGAGGCAAAGGTGCAAGAGTTTGTGTGTGCAGGGTTAGAAACGGAAGACATTTTTCATTGTTGAAACAAGGAGAAAATGAACCTGCACACTTTGGGAAACCACTTGTGATTTCGCAATTATTATTTTTTTAATCTCTGCAATTAATTGAATGATTTAATGTGATACCTTGTTACTAGGCAAAGCCTTTGTACATAATTATAGCAGACTGCAACATGGCACCAGAAATGTAAAATATGCAGAGATTTGGTTGCAGAATGTTTTGTTTAATAGCAGCCAGATTCATGTGGATGATACATAGAATTCTCAGACAGACTTTTTTATATAATGATATTTATTAAAGTTTCAAAGAAAAGAATTACATGAATTAAAAAAAGAAGAAAAAGAAAGACAAAAATAAAAATAGAAGAAAAAATACAAAATACAAAAAGATAAAAAACACTTAAAAAAATACATCAGTCTTTCCATACCTTACATTCGTTTCCTTGTTTCCCTGACCTCCTCACGCCTCCCTTTTTTGTATTCCAATTCAGTTAGTTAATTCAGCAATTTCTTTCCCTCTTTGTTTTTATCTTAGTCCTTTAACATAATATATTATAACTTTGGATTCTCACCTGTTTACAATCCATTTTTACATACACCTTTATAACATTGCTGCTTAAACCACTTAACTTCATTCTGACATCATTCTAACATTCATTAATTTTGCAATATTTCTGTAAATAGTCTTTAAATTTCTTCCAATCTTCTTCCACCGACTCTTCTCCCTGGTCTCGGATTCTGCCAGTCATTTCCGCCAATTCCATGTAGTCCATCACCTTCATCTGCCATTCTTCCAGAGTGGGTAGATCTTGTGTCTTCCAATACTTTGCAATAAGTATTCTTGCTGCTGTTGTGGCATACATAAAAAAAAGTTCTGTCCTTCTTTGGCACCATTTGGCCGACCATGCCCAGGAGAAAGGCCTCTGGTTTCTTCAGAAAGGTATATTTAAACACCCTTTTCATTTCATTATAAATCATCTCCCAGAAAGCCTTAATCCTTGGGCACGTCCACCAAAGGTGAAAGAATGTACCTTCAGTTTCTTTACATTTCCAACATTTATTATCGGGCAAATGATAGATTTTTGCAAGCTTGACTGGTGTCATGTACCACCTGTATATCATTTTCATAATATTCTCTCTTAAGGCATTACATGGTGTGAATTTCATACCTGTGGTCCATAACTGTTCCCAGTCAGCCATCATTATGTTATGTCCAACATCTTGTGCCCATTTAATCATAGCAGATTTCACCGCTTCATCCTGTGTATTCCATTTCAACAGCAAGTTATACATCTTTGACAAAAATTTTGATTTTTCCACCTGGAAGCCAATTTTCTTGTCCAAATTGTATGCCTCCATTATCTGATAATAATGAAGCCAGTCTCACACTTTGTTTTTTAATTTCTCAAAACTCTGCAATTTCAGTCTATCTCCCTCTTGTTCCAAAATTTCCCAATATTTCGGCCATTTGACCTCCATATTGAGCTTTTTCTGAGCTTTTGCTTCCATCGGTGACAGCCACCTTGGGGTTTTGTTTTCCAATAGATCCTTATATCTTATCCAAACATTAAACAATGCTTTCCTGACAATATGGTTTTTAAATGCTTTATGTGCTTTGACCTTATCATACCACAAGTATGCATGTCATCCAAATACATTATTAAAACCCTCTAAATCCAAAATGTCTGTGTTTTCAAGAAGCAGCCATTCTTTCAACCAGCAAAAAGCTGCTGATTCATAATAGAGTTTAAGGTCTGGCAGGGCAAATCCACCTCTTTCCTTTGCATCTGTTAGTATTTTAAATTTTATTCTGGGCTTCTTGCCCTGCCAGACAAATCTAGAGATATCTCTCTGCCACTTCTTGAAGCAATCCATTTTTTCCAAAATTTGCAATGTTTGAAAGAGAAACAACATTCTAGGCAATACATTCATTTTTATCGCAGCAATACAGCCTAGCAGTGAAAGCTTCAAATTTGACCAAATTTCTAAATCTTTTTTCACTTCAGCCCAGCATTTTTCGTAATTGTCTTTAAATAAATTCCCATTTTTTGCTGTCATGTTAATCCCCAGGTATTTCACTTTCTTAACCACTGTTAAACCTGTCTCATTCTGAAACCTCTCTCTCTCAATCGGTGTTAAATTTTTCTCTAAGACCTTAGTTTTTAACTTATTCAGTTTAAATCCTGCAACCTGACCAAATTCTTGAATCAGTTCCAAAACCCTTTTAGTACTAGATTCTGGCTCCTGTAACGTCAATACTAAATCATCTGCAAATGCTCTCAACTTGTACTGTTTAGCTCCGACTTGGAATTCTCAGACAGACTTGTCCACAGCACTTATGAGAACAAACCTCTCCATGCCTCTTTTACTAAGCAAGCTGTTGTGGGTTTTTAAAAGGAGAGAGGTCAATATGCCTTTATAAAGACAGTGAAAGTGAACTTAATAGTTTTCCCTACTGAGAATAGAACATAACTATTTAAAACATAATTAACAATAGGATGTCAGTCACTTTTTTGTAGGATTTTATGTCTGGGGAGTTTCAGCGCTCCCAATTAGCTTAATGGGGCCACTGTGCTAGTTAACAAATTGACAGTCTTGACCTGCCTGGTGGAAACAACTATAAAGCAGTTTGGAAAATGAAGATGAATAGCAGAAGTCTCACTGCAGATAGGACCCAAATATCATTTTATATGTTTATTCATGTTTCATATGACAGAATAACAAATGATGGTGATCCTGTTGCATCCAAAATGGACAGGATCACAGACCTTACGCTTGTAAATATTGGGAAATTTGCAGGGAGTACCTTCAGATCCCAGCCACCTCTGTGCTCTCCAAGACAAGAGTGAACCTTTCAAAAGGTGAAATCACCTTCTATGTAATCTCAGTAGGGGTTTTACTTTAGTTTAAGAGTACCTAAAGTACTCTTAAGTAGTTTAAGAGTACCTAAAGAGTACTGTGGGACGCGAGTGGCGCTGTGGGTTAAACCACAGAGCCTAGGACTTGCTGATCATAAGGTTGGCGGTTCGAATCCTCGTGACTGAGTGAGCTCCTGTTGCTCTGCCCCAGCTCCTGCCCACCTAGCAGTTCGAAAGCACAAAGTGCAAGTAGATAAATAAGTACCACTGCAATGGGAAGGTAAACGGCATTTCCATGCACTGCTCTGGTTCGCCAGAAGCGGCTTAGTCATGCTGGCCACATGACCCGGAAGCTGTACGCCGGCTCCTTCAGCCAATAAAGCAAGATGAGTGCCGCAACCCCAGAGTCGGTCACGACTGGACCTAATGGTCAGGGGTCCCTTTACCTTTACTTTTACCTTTAGATCCCAGCCACCTCTGTGCTCTCCAAGACAAGAGTGAACCTTTCAAAAGGTGAAATTACCTTCTACGTAATCTCAGTAGGGGTTTTACTTTAGTTTAAGAGTACCTAAAGATCTGAATTTGAACTCTGGTATTATCAGATTGAAAACCTGCAGGGTTTTCAATGATTCAATGAAAAGCCTGATGGTTTTTCATGTGCATATTAAGCTGCCACCTAAATATGGTCTTCCTAATTCACTCTAATTTTGGAAAATATTTGTTATTAGATTTATATAGCTGCCCATCAACAAATGATCCATTAGATATTAGAGACCAAAAAGTAAAATACAGTATTAAAAGGCAATATAATAAAAAACTTTTAAAAACACGGAAATGAGGCATTAGAAAGTCTCCTTTCTATCAGGGAAAAGTACAATTAGTAGCTCAGTCTACAAAATAAAACACAGCTTTCCCCAGATATATTTCCATGAGCAGGGTCTTGAGCAGGGCTTTTGTTTTGTTTCCTCCATCCCCCACTCCATTATTCCAGTATGCTTTTACCTAAAGTGCTGAGTTATGTTTTATTACTGCTGTTTTTGGATTTCCTCTGTTTTGTCTTACATTATTTTTAACTGTATTGTACCTAGATACTTTTTATGTTTAAATTGCTTGTGTGAGCTGTTATGAAAGGGGTTTGCCCTGAAAGGTAGCACATATACAGGAAGGAAGGAAGAAAGGAAACATTTAATTTTATTGATATGAAAAAAGCATTTGATAGAGTTGAATAAGAAGCTTCCAAATCTTTTCATTTTCATATCTAGATAAGAATGATATATAAGTCACTAGCTGCCAGAATTTTGATCAGTAATAGGCTTTTAGATGGCTGTCTTCTTCTCTGTTTATTATTAAAGTTTGCTGTAGAAAATTTCTGCAATAGCTGGCAAATAAAAGATTTAATGAGGATTAAGACTTAACAGTAAATTGTCAAACATAGCCATCCATGCTGTCTGCCACTTTACAAATGATAGCAGTATCTCAAGTTACAAAATGAGAGTGTCAAGCAATTTTTTTAAAAATCCCCTGCCCCACAAAATGTGTGTGTGTGTGTGTGACTGTCATACTCCCATAGTGTTATTCATTGGAAATATGACAAGGGTTAGGAACTTGCTTTAAAGACACCCACAGGTAGCTTAAATTCTCGAGACTACATGGACTTTGCTATTCACTACAAAAGCAGGGAAAGAACCATCTGCATTCCAACTGCACACACAGAGCTTTCTCTGATAATACTTAAAATTAAGCAGATTTGCAGGGCTTGTATTGATTTGCATAATTTAGTCTGACCACAATATTGGAGTTTCCCTGCCACAAGCAAACAATGGGGGAGGAAAGGAAATCATCTTCTGTGCCATTACACACACCCTGTGTTGTGTCTTTTATAAAATAGACTTCATAGGTAAGCTCAGTGTTTTACTTCCATATCAGTTAAAGTTCCCTTAACTTTGATAACTCATGAAGACATGGCATGAAAAATGCATAAATTAGTTTTTATTTGAATAACTGTCCTCACTAACATAATTCTTCCTGGTGACAACTGTGGCTTCCTCCTGGCACAGCACATTACCAGCCCTGATTGATATAGTTCCATTGTGTGTGTGTGATTATTATTTCTAAAAACCCTTGATGAAAACCACACCCATATGCACATATAAATGAATGCCACCTTGGGACACATTCCCATTTACTGGTTTGTCCTCCCTTCCTGACATTATGATGGCATTTGAACTGTCGCTTTCTCCTTTATTTCAGGGCATGGATTATATGGAACTTTTGAAATGTTGTCCTCCTGGAGGAAAACGAGGGAAGACCAACACGTGAAAGAGAGAACTGCCGCCGTGTTTGCAGACTCCATGCTCTCCTTTTCTCTCACCACTGCCATGTACCTGGTCACTTTTGGGATAGGTGCCAGCCCCTTCACTAACATTGAAGCAGCCAGGCTCTTCTGCTGCAATTCCTGTATTGCAATTTTCTTCAACTACCTCTATGTACTCTCCTTTTATGGTTCCAGCCTCGTGTTTACTGGCTACATAGAAAACAACTACCAGCATAGTATCTTCTGCAGAAAGGTACCAAAGCCAGACGTCTTGCAAGAGAAGCCTGCCTGGTATAGGTTTCTTCTGACAGCCAAATTCAGTGAGGACACGGCAGAGTCAGAGGAGACAAACAGCTACGAAAGCCACCTCTTGGTGTGTTTCCTCAAGCGTTATTACTGTGACTGGATAACGAACACGTATGTCAAGCCTTTTGTAGTTCTCTTTTACCTTATTTATATTTCCTTTGCCTTAATGGGCTACCTGCAGGTCAACGAAGAGTCAGACATTAGTAACATTGTAGCAACTGCGACACGAACCATGGAGTATACTGCTGCTCAGCAGAAATACTTCAGTAATTACAGTCCAGTCATTGGGTTTTATATCTATGAATCCATCGAATACTGGAACATGACCGTCCAAGATGACATGCTAGAGTACACCAAGGGGTTTGTGAGGATATCGTGGTTTGAGAGCTACTTAAATTACCTTAGAAAACTCAACATATCGACGGGTTTACCCAAAAAGAATTTCACAGATATGCTGAGGAACTCCTTTCTGAAAGCTCCCCCGTTTGCCCATTTTTCAGAGGATATCATTTTCTCCAAGAAGTACAACAATGAAGTCGACATTGTGGCCTCTCGAATGTTCTTGGTGGCCAAGACCATGGATACCAAACGGGAAGAGCTTTACCATCTCTTGGAAACCTTAAGAAAGCTCTCCCTCAAATCCAAGGTCAAGTTCATTGTCTTCAACCCTTCGTTTGTCTACATGGATCGTTACGCCTCGTACATGGGGGCCCCCTTGCAGAACTCCTGTATCAGTGCTTTATTCCTCCTCTTCTTCTCTGCGTTCCTGGTGGCAGACTCTCTCATCAATGTGTGGCTCACGCTCACCGTTGCCTCAGTCGAATTTGGAGTTATAGGTTTTATGACCTTGTGGAAAGTAGAGCTGGACTGCATTTCTGTGCTGTGCTTAATTTATGGGATTAATTACACTGTTGACAACTGTGCACCTCTCTTGTCAACGTTCATCCTGGGCAAAGATGTCACGAGAACTAAATGGGTGAAGAATGCCCTGGAGGTGCATGGGGTAGCTATTTTACAGAGCTACCTCTGCTACATTGTTGGTCTGATTCCTCTCGCAGCTGTGCCTTCAAATCTGACCCGTACACTGTTCAGGTGCTTGTTTTTGATAGCATTAGTCACCTTCTTTCATTGCTTTGCCATTTTACCTGTGATACTGACTTTTCTGCCACCATCCAAGAAAAAGAGGAAAGACAAGAAAACTCCTGAGAACCGGGAGGAAATCGAATGTGTTGAAATGGTGGATATGGATAGCACCCGAGTGGTTGACCAAATTACAACAGTCTGACTTAGTTGGTTTGTTTTTCTTTTTAAAAACAAAACAAAAAAAAGCCACCCTAGATCTTACCAAGAGAAGAAAATCATATTGATTATATAAAGAATGGTGTTTGGATGTCTGTTTTCAAATTAAAACCAGGAGCATCCAAAGCAGTGTGTGAAGGGGGGGGGGAATAGCTATACATTGATTGGCCTTCACATAAAAAGTACAGTGAAATTTACATTCACCCAATACAAAGAGAGTGTCAGTTTGGGCTGCTGCCTGAGATAAGAGAGTAGAAGAGTTGGGTTGGTGACTAAATAGCAAACTGCTTGTGTTTGTCCTCCAGATGTTCCTGCCCTTGTGGCAAAATCCCAGCACATTGAAAGGTCAACTGTCAAGGCTGAAGGAGCCGTTAAGTGTACGTTTTGGACATCAAGGCTATAGGAAACTTTCAATACAGCAATAACTCAAGTCAGTGAGTCAGCTATTATGGATCTTAGCCATCACATCTAACTTCCCTTTTTGTTGCTTCCTTCCCCCCCCCTCCCTCCGCCGCCTTTTCTGAATGGAAATGCATATGCAAGTTTGTTAAACAACAACAACCACAAAAGGCCAAGAAGATTTTTTTTAAAAAAAATACATACGCAAGGGTAAAATACAGCAATCACTGTCAATGTAGGGTCATGTTGCAGTTGCCTTCTTTTCTGAATCAAGAGATGTTTTAAAATGTAATCAACCCCCAGTATATTTTTTAAGATAACATGATTTTGTAGCATTTCTTTTTTTTTTTCTTTTTAAAGAAAACAGGGAAATAATGATATGTATACAACACAGAGACAATTCTTGTTCTCTGATCCAGCTCCGCTTTCTGAATGTGTTTGTCTCATTTAGGAGACCTGGTTTACTGATGCTAGATTTTGTAGCACTCTCTTAAATATGCTAGGGGGTCTAGTGGCAGAATAGATAAGGGATATATTAAGACCTTCACCACCAAAATCCATGAAATAAGCCTCCGATGCCTAAATTTCATCAAGCAAATGTGAATGTTAGGGCTCTTTTTCAAATAAGAGCCTTCGCTCCAGGCCATTCACTAGTAATACACACGATGAGGTTCAATGAGCACCTTTACGCAACGTGTAATGTGGGCTACGACCCTCTGTCAGTAATTTCCATTTCAGTAATCTCGACTGTAGACCATGAGTCACGGAAATTAGTGGGGCTACTTTCAAAGAAGTGGCTTTTTTGAACTCTCAGTATTGCATCAAGTTTATGTTAAGAGCAGATGTCCTGATAATAATGGAAAACAATGGATGCCACCCCTGCCCTTAATAAATAAAGAAATAAATTTGATACAGAAAACAAGAGACAGGTAGAAACCAATTTAACAGACAAGTTATTAACATTATTGCAATGATCTATGCCAGAGGAGTTTTTAAGATATTTGTGTCTCTTTCCCTATCTTAGCTAAAGCAATGCTACTGCCCCTTACAAGCTTTAATGAAAGTGTTAGAAACCAAATCTTAGGATGCTGCTTTAGCTTCCATGGCACAGGGAAATATCCTGTGGATAGTAACCTGCAAGCCCCACCCACCCACCCACCCAGTCATCAACATTATTGCACTGGGATTGGGCAGGCAGCACCGGGCAGCCAACCTTCCAGTCTTACCCTATGATCTTCTTATAGATCTGTTTCTTAGCCCTGCACCTGCCCTGAAAAAACAACAATACCTTTTGGTCATTGGAGCTGTGCAAAAGCTGTGCTAGAACCCTTATGCGACGGTACCAGTGCAGATCCAACACCGAGAATGAGTTTTGACCTCAAGATCAGGGCAAGGAGTGTATTTGCCCTCTTCTGTTGGCACTGGGTCATTTAGGCCAGTTCCTATGGGCTAGTGTAGAGAATGGATTGGGCTATTAATGCCACAGCCAAGAAAGTGAACCAATGGTCTGGCTTCCACAAATAATCTTTCAATAATAAAGAATATTTTTGTTAGAGGGAAAAGTTAGAATGAGCTTCTGTGTTCAGATATTATATACAGTATATAAGCATTCTGATTTCCCCCATGGAATCTGTCAAGGACTTAAAAGAGTGCACAAATTATCTCCCATACGTCTAGCTAACAAAAGTGGTCTCTCCTCAATCACAGATGTTTCCGATTGCCTGCAGTTTGGACAAACTTGGAGGATAAGCACACGAAGCATTTGCTGAAACAAACTAGTGATTTGGTGAAGTCTCTTTTGTTCATTTCCAGATATCCATCCAAGCCATTCTTGCTGCTCCGCTTTGATGGAGGAGCTTCTTTTGTTGCTGTTCAGCTGTTGGGTATCTGTATGTATGCGCAAGTTAAGATGTTTTGTTTCAGTGTAAAGTATTTTGTCATTCTTGCCAGCTTGAGAGGTGCTCAAGCAGGAGACATTTGCATCCCTGCCAAACCTTTTTCCTTCCTAAAATGGAAATCACACACAGGCACACAAAGTACCATAATGCCCAGGTTTGGCAAGCTGCTGTGAGCACAAACACTCTGATTAATATACAGTAGAAACTGGAAGTTGCAATGTACCTTCCTTCTTGCTATGTACCTGCAATGTACCTTCCTTCTATGATTCATCAGCTGCATACAGCAGTGGTTTTCAACCAGTGTGCCGTAGCACCCCAGGGTGCCTTTAATGATGGTCAGGGGTGTCATGGGCAACACTGGCCTCTGTCCCTCTTTCTTTCCTTCCTTCCCTCCTCTGATGCCCTCTCGTGTCACCGCCTCCCAAAAGCTCACACAGCTGCTTGTTGCAGCAGCCCTGGCTACTAGCTCCCCAGGCAAATGGTGCCTCAGGGGCTGGCCAGGAGGTGCGTCCCAAGCCCCTGTGATGAGGTGTGAGGAGACACCTCTCTTTGGGGCAGAGGGGGCAACTCCTCTGAGGGACGGCAGCAGTGACTGCCCGGAGGACTGTCAAGGAGAGGGGAGAGGAGAGGAGGCTGAGGAAACATTCCACAAGGGAGGGTGTCCGAAAAAGAGTGAGAGGCTGCCAGCTCTGCAGGAAAGGGGTGACATAACTCCTGAGTCCCACAGGGTTGCCACAGAAAGAATGTACTTGGTCAAGGGAGCCATGGACTCAAAAAGGTTGAAAATCTTTGGCATGCAGTTTAATCCTGAGCTGCAGGTGTGTGTGTGTGTGTGTGTGTGTGTGTGTGTGTGTGTAGTCTGCATAATTTGGACAGGGAATTATAAACCATGGAGGTCAGTGGGGAATGAAATGCAGAAAAGTACAAGCAGTACGGCGCTAATTCACAAAATAGATATTAATACTACATACATTGTGGCTTCGTTATAAGTATGTGCTGAAAATTCTTTGTCTTGGATTAGTCCACAAGTGAGCGCATTAACCCTCATGAAGTAGTGAACTTTGACGGTTTCACATTGCAGTCCCCCTTTGAAGGTTGTTTGTTCCAGGCTAGACACTGAAAGTCACTTACTGAAGTCCTAGGAGGTTGAAATGTTCCCCTGCTGGCTTTTGAACTTATCATTTCTGATGTCAGATTTGTATCCTTTGATTCTTTTGCATAGCGACCAGAGTATTTGTCTTATTTAGAATGCAGAAGGGCATGGCTGATAGATGATGTCATATATAATACTGAAGATGAGCAGTTGAATGAACCCCTGATGTTATGGATGGCGTTATTAGGTCCTGTAATACCCTTGTCTGAGTAGGCATGGAGACAAAGCTGACATCTGGGTCTGCCATGCGTTAGTCCCTTTGTCGGTGTCTGTATCTTTCCTTTGTGACCTGTTGCTGTTGGTGGATCTACTTTGGAGCATAGAAGCTACTTTAAAGAGGCAAGCAAATTCTTCGTTCACAAATTCACCCCAACAGAAACTGAAGCCCTATGGCACAATTTAATTTACAGTAAGATAAATATATTTCTTTTGCTGAAAATTTTAAATTATTTCCATCGCATAGAAAGTGATTTTGTTCTTCCTACCCCAGGTTATGGTCTAGCAGAATCTTTTATCTGAAAATCTGTACACTTGTTTCAATTATTTTTCCATACTTGCTTTTAAGCTGGATTCTAAATTTGCCTTCCAGATACGCAGCAGAATAAATCCATTTCAAAGACATGGACATTTAAATCTCACTGGAATTAATGAGGCTTTAAAGTAGCAACTCTGTGTTGGATTGTGGCCACTGATCTTAGATCTTCTATGGCACATCATTACATTTTCAAAATATCACCCACTTACCCTAAGTGCTAATCACTTAAAAGGCAGTTACAGTAAGCTTTTAAGTTTACTCTATTATAATTCCTTTAACCAAAAAACTCATTTAAAAACATTACAACACCCATTTAATAACTGATTGGTCAGAGCAGATTTTACTCCAGGGTGGCAGAATTACCGGTAGCTTAATTTACTTGGCCTAGCAAGTTCATTCACACTGGTATTCCTGGAGATATTATTCCCTATAGTGGCTTTGTGCAAATTCATTCTCAATTTACAAGTGATCTGAGTCTAGGGAGAAATGAAGGAAGAAAAACTGGAGCAATTGGAACAATTTCACTGCAAATGATCCATATCCAAAACTTACGCCCAGCATTTTATTGGAAACAATGCAAATTAGATGAAGACTAGAGTTCAAAAACCTGAAGAAGATCTATCCAGCAAAGAAAAACCCTAAATGCCAACCACCTTATTAAATGAGGCCAGGCCTGTAAAAGCTTAAGGACTACTAAATGGTTTGATGTTACACGGAAAGGTGCCAATGTCTCTTAGCATCCTATGAGGCTTCATATGACAGTGCTTGGTGCAGCAGCAGTAGGGTTTTTTAAGTGCTGTTTTCTGTTCTTCTGCATGCTTATTCTCCTGCCAATAGATAACCCCTGCTGAAGTCAATGACTTGTTTCCATCGTGAAAGCAGAGACAAAACTAGTTTTGTTTTGGCTGGGGAATTCAGGGAAGTCAGAATTCACTTAGGAAACCCATCTTCAAACAACAAAAACTAAGCACCATGTTCAACCATATTTGGGGGGAGGATCATAGCTCAGTGGTAGATCAACTGCTTTGCTTGCTGAAGGTCCCAGGTTCAAGCCTCAGCATCTCCAGATAGGACTGGGAGAGAATGCTGCCTGAAATCCTGGAGACCAACTAGACAGTGCTGAGCTAGATGGATCAATGGTCTGACTCAGTTTAAGGCAGCTTCCTACGTTCCTGCATTAAAATTAAATACTATGGGAGGGGGATCCTGGAGGTAGCATACTCACTGCTCTCTAAAAGAAACTATTATTTCCCTGTATATGTGGAAGGTGGAAGGCCATACTGATTATTTATGTTACATGGGAGTGGCTGCCAAGAATGCAAGGTGAGCATCACTTTAGGGTATGGCTGCATAGTGTTTATTGATGGGTTGATTCATTGCTGGAATATATGACCATATCATCCTCTACATAAGCTTGATACAACTTATAGTAGGGATAGCCTCAAAGCCACAAATAACTTCTCCCTGTATCTTTATTTAAAACTTTTCTTTTTCAGTCTTCCAATGCATCTGCATTGCTCCGAGTGGCTTGCAGCAGCTAAAATACAACAAACCCATAATAAAACAACAAGGTATAGCCATGTGTTGGGATTTAGGGGGGGGCAGTGATTTCTATGTTTTTTTGTCATCAGTGCTGTTTCCATTCTGCTGCAGTTTGGCTTCTGCTAAAACCTACGTTGTTCATTTAACCATCTGCTATGACCGAAACTAACATAATGAATTATGTAATTAATTTGAATGATTTTCAATGGAATGAAAACACCTAAAACAATGCAGTAAATAATTTAATTATGACCAACAAGCATTCAAATTTCTGCACCTGTTTCCATTTCTGATCTGACAGAATTTTCCAGCATTCCTAGCCATGCATCAGTAGAATATGAACACAAAGACCACAAAATCATTTCATCAGCAGACTGCCTTTTGACTTCAGACGTACACATCTTATAGAAACCATTTTAAAACTACAAAATGCTTTTCTAAACAGAAATGCCTTGTGCTATTTTCAAAGCTATTTGAGGCTGTGGCACAGAGAATTCCAGAGGACTCAAGCCACTTCTGGGACTGGCCTTATGATTGCACACACACACCCCAGTCTTCTCAAGCATTGGGGAATTTGACCACCTGCCAGATTCACTCTCTCCTCTTTTAAATAGGGGTCACAGCCCAGCCCTGAGCTTCAAAGTTCCCTCACGGGGCCTTCTCTTCCCACCCAAAATGTTGTACCAACAGAGCCAGGCACTTATCCCCCATTATGTTCCAGCTTGGAAGGAGCAAGAGTCTCCAAGATACTCTCTAGATTCTGAAGCTGTGGCTTGGAATTTGAAGCACCAGAAGGTGCGTCTTCCAGGACCTCAACTCAACTTCTCCAACCTGTCCTTTGTTGTAAAAAGCTGTGCTCAGCCCCTGGCAATACTAACTAATGAGAGCACAGTTGAGAAAACTGCAGTGGTATTGCTGATCCCTCAAGCAGAAACTAAAGGTTAACCTTGCGAATTCCATTATTGACTGGAATACATAAGCTCTATATTCATACAACTATTGTTAATTCTGAGCAGTGAAGAAAACGAATCTCGGCTGCAGGAGTAATGAACCAGCAAGTAGGAAACATCAGCAAAACTTTGATGGGGTTTCCAAAAAGAAAAGGTATCATTTAGAGGCCACAGAGCATGAAAGCAGAAAACAACTGCCAGGTAAATTGAGAGGAGGAAAGTGATCATGTTATTTTCTAAGGGGAGGTGTTGTTTTTCCAGGACTTAGAGCAGAAACATTTCCACCTCTAGCATTGCCCATCATCTTCCATTATGTCAGTCTAGCTAGTCAACATAGCATGCTAATTTCTCATTATTTTTAAATAGCCATATTGGCTGCAAGTTCATCTCATCTCTAGTGACTGTACTAAAGCATTCGGGTTGGAAATGATGCCTACAATCCAGGCAAAGTTGTTGGAATAGAATTAAAGTAGTTAGTCCCAACACCACCAGTTTCTTTTTGCCTTTCATTCATGCGAAGGAAGTTGCATAAAATGAAGTTGTTCAGTAACGTGCCTGCCTTTTGCAATTGGGTTTTGTTCAGCCTGTTGTTTAGGGTGAAAATGTGTTTTCGTTTAGAAACAGATCCTTTTTAATTCAATGTCTCTGCAGGACAGGTTCCAGGGAACCTTGGGCAAGATGCCCTCTGGGGTCCCCCGCCTCATTTTCCACACTATCAGAGGGAGTAGCAATTCTGCATCCACTTCCTTCCCCACCTCATTCTGGCAGAATGCAGGTGGCAGCTACTGCTGCTCCCCTCCACCACTGCTAGCTGCTCACCTGGTGATCCAGCAGCAATGACTGGTAGGAATACCGCCAGCTGCTGTTGCCCAGAAACAGAGAGCAGACAGCATTGGCGGCTGCTACCCACTGCTGCCAATCATTCACCTGCTCAAATGGATGCAGTGGTACTGGAAACTAGAAGATGCAAGATCCACTTGCCTACCTATTCCTCCTTTCCACACAACTGCGGCTGCTGGCCCATCACTGGCTCATCCAATCAGTCTTCAGTTCTTGCTTGGCCAACTAGATTGGTGGGTGAATGATGGGTATCTCTCCAGGGAGGAAAAGGGACCACTGGTCCTATTTCTCTTATGTTGAGAGAAGAGGAAAGAAACCACAGTAACCAAGCAATTGGTGGCATGGCACAGCACTAACAGCAGTGTGTTCCCCAAGAGGACTTGATCCAATCACTCCAGGCAGTGACAAGCAAAAGCCAGTACAGACAACAAGAGGGGGGTGGGCACACCTTCTTCTGTGTGAAGGAGGTGACCACCACCACTGTTCCAGGTGGCAGTGCTAAGGATGGAGAACCATAACCAACCAGAAGGACCTAGTCCCACTGCTCAAGAGAAAAAGCATCTGCACCACAGTGGTCATGGGTTGACAGTGGGCCCTCCTTAAATGCTAAGGCCTCAGTATCTGCCGAGTGATGCAGACCCCTTGGTGTTAGTCCTGCTCCTCTCTTGCAGTGAAGTAGCAGGAAACAAATATGAAAATAATATTTAATTTTAAGGTCTAGATTTCAGAAGGGTTGACTGATAGCATTGTTTGTAGCGGACTGGCCTTCCATTTGCTCAGTCAAGTGTAGAAGTAATCACAGGAAGCTCTCAGTTTTCAGTATGACTAGAAATGGAAGACAACGACAGTGGTACCTCAGTTTATGAACTAAATTTATTCTGGAAGTCCATTCTTAAACCAAAACCATTCTTAAATCGAGGTGCACTTTCCCTAATGAGGCCTCCTGCCACCGGTGCCCTTCCACCGTTCAGATTCTGTTCTTAGACTGAGGTAAAGTTTGCAAACCGGGACACTACCGGTTTTGCAGAGTTCGTAAACCGAATCGTTCATAAACAGGGCTGTTCTTAAACCAAGGTCACTATAAATTGTTGAACACATGAAGCCCTTTTACAGCGATGTGGTGTGAACTTGACAAAGAAGAACTGAATGCAACATACAGTATGTTCCACTAATAAATCTAGTTTTGCCCTTCAGAAGGGAATGAAGGCTGGCTATTTTTAAACTTTGGCTTCAACCATAATAGAATATTCTAGTCAAACATATGTAGGAAAGTATTTTCATTGTAGTCATGTACTAGAGTCTCTTCATTTCCTCCTACATCCCTGATCACTTCCTTCTAATATCTAAAAAGAATGGCACCAAGATTGAGTCTACTGGGGAACCATACCAATAGCTATGGAAGTCCTACTCCTTTGTCTTAAGTGTGCAGTGACAGACTGCACTTGGTCAGTGATGAGAGACAGGCATGTTCTTGCTTTCCTCTAAGGCTTCTAGGATTCTTCCATAAGGTAGAATTCTGCCATCAGTGCAAGTGTTTCTCTTTACCAGATGGAACTATCTCCCTTTTCCTGCCCCCGCGCACTGTTATGGGGTTCTCCAGACCCTCCCAGGCAGATTTGGGGAGGGCGTGGGGACACATGGGGCAGGGAGAGGCAGAAAATCCTGTTGTTTCAGTGGGGCTCTTTGCACCAGTTTCCACTACCACAACAGCTTAGTTGAATCCAGCCTTGATGACTCAAAACAGTGCAAGACTGAGCCCTGATCACTTATCCAGGAAGTAACAGTGTTTGGGTAATGGAAGCATAGGTGCAGCCCTCCAGTCAACCATGCAAATAACAGACATGGGTGTAAATCAGAAGCGTTTGTTAATTGTATCAACAGAGTGGCCATGGAGCTGTACACTCCAGCTCCATCCTTTCCATCTCCAACCTTCCCATGTGGCCCTGAGTGGGGGGGGGGGAGGACTATAACTGTTTTGACAAACCGCCATGCAATCTCTCATCAGATCTTTCCATTCAACATGGGGAGGTGGGGTGGAAGGTGCAGGGTTTGCCTGCAGAGCCCTGCCACAGATACAGTTAAACAAATATCTGAATAGGGCTCTGGAATCTCTGCAAAGGGGTGTCGTTCTTGGAAAACACTCGTTTTCAAGGTGTTGGAGAGGACCTGAGCCCTGATAACAATTAAGCCCTGCCTTTCTTTTGGACAAGTTTGGCTCTTCGGGGTTTCCTTGGGCATTGTTTTTTTTAACAAGCTAGAGACATGATTCATCAGCGATTGTCTTTTGTGTGTTTTTAGGTGGTTTGTGAGACTGTGACAAAAATAATACATTAACGATCCAAGGTTTCACAGAAGCTTCCATCACAGGCACTTCCATGGTGCAAGTTGTTGCATTCATGACCCTCCTATGTGGGAGAACTTTTGATCTTACCTCCAATGTGTAATCAGTTGTGATTAGAGTAATTTATGAATTGATGATGAATCACATAAGTCAGTAATGAGCTACAGGTAGCGTGCAGAGTCCTGGTAATGTTCACCCACTTCCAACATTGCTTTCCCTTTGCCTTCACCCTGTGAATGCCTTCACTGGTCACAGCACACCAATAGTGGGCGGCATGGTGGGGCACCTCTGGTCACCTAGTCAACAGCTGTGTCATTGCTGCTTACCAACATGTAAAGGGCAAAGTGGCAGTGAGGTTGGCAAAGAGCAAACGCACTGGCAGGACCATCAGATTGGCTCCCACAGCGCATTCGTACCATGCTGGCCTTGCTGCCTCATCTCTTCCCCTTTGCCTTCCAGTAAGTAGCACTGATGTGACTGACCAATGATCAGGGGAGCAGGGGCACCTCACCACACCATCTGCTACTGTAGTACACAGTGTGTGAACTGATTTTAATTGAGAAACTTTTCAAAAACCACCATAGAAGAAGAACCATGGTCCTTTGTTACAAAAAGTTTTTTAAAAAGCTTAAACTGTGGAACATGGCATCACCAGCCAGCCACAATTCATAGTCCAAACATTGATTGCCTGACACATGTTGCCTGTAGTTAATTATGATACCAGTCTAGAACTTGACACTGAATTGACCTGAATAGGTTGTCTTTATTTACTGCAATCCTCAACAGCTTACTCTGATTAGTCATACGATTCTGATACATAGGTGTGTTTTTGGTGTGTGTGTGTCTTTTGAAGGTGATAGGCTTCTAAAAGAAGAGGTGAAATCCCACAGATGAGCTGGTCAGAAACGAGGAGCTCTTACTTGAAAAGAAAACTAGTTTATTAAATGGCCAGATTTGGTGAATCCAGTTTATTTTAAATCAAAGTACACTTTTAGAACCTTGACAGTTGACCTTCCATGGGTAAGAATGTTGAACTGTTTGGGGAATCATGGGCTCCTTTTAGTGGCTGATTGTATCCCTCCTCCTCATGCTCTGTGAAACTAAAACCCAACAGCATATTCAGATGTGGGCTGCCCTAGCATAGAGCACCTGGTCCATGTTTGTGGACATGGTGACAATGACCAAATAGTGTATAGTTAAATTTGCTTTGCAAAGCTCAGACTGAACCTAGCAACTATCATGTGCTCTCTTTGCTAAATTCATACCCATGAGTAGCTCTGGATGCTATTACGTTGGGCAGATCCAGGAATGCAGTTTTAACATGTGATTCAAGTACATGTGCAATGTATGTGCATCAAATATATACATTGCCAAGCTTTCTATGAGCATGAAGGGGAGGAAGGGAATCTCAGGTGACTAAGCAATGTAATGAAATGAGTTGTTGTTATCGCTGTTATTTTATTTTGCTTTGAAAGTTTTGTGGGTTTCTCAGCCACTGAGGAGGAAATCGTCTTCTAAGAAAGAAATGTGTTTGTAAGCCTGGTGTTGATTTTATCTCTTGAAAGAAAAACTCTCTTCTCTCTTTCTCTCTCTTCCTCTCTTTGTTTTCCTTGCAAAATTCCCAGAGTTCAGCCACTATGGTTTAATGGCTCCCCTAACACTCTTTTGCAATTGTAAGCACTCAGGGGTTTCACTGAAAAGGGTGGCTGGATGCAGCTTCAGGACTAATTGTATCCTACAAAGTTATGTAATTATGCACCAACAGCTGAAGGGACACAATTTTAAGTCAACCTATTGTGACAGACACTGTGTAATGTCATACAATCAAATGCAATGTTTAGTAAACATAAACCTCTTTGTCATTTTGTATTTATTTATACAGGTTTAAAAAAAATAAAGCACACATTTAAAAAAATGTGTTTTTTTGGTATATTTGTATTGGTTTATATCAATTTTATACGAAGAACTGTACAACTGTAGGAAATTGTTGCAGTCCCACTGGACAGCCCATTTAAGCACACATCAATGGGAATAAATAGGTTTATGCCCAAGAATAACATACAGCTTTTTCTGCTGTGCCGTTCCCCCAGCTTCATTCCTTTATTGGCCCATGTACCAAGTATGGATTTTCTAGCATGGATTTTTGCTGGCATCTCCATTCAGACTTTGGGAGGGGGGCAGATTTCATCTTCCCATCCCTCTGTCCCCTGTTGATTTTCAGGGTGTTTAGTCATTTAGAACATTTATTCAATACCTTTCTTTAAAAGCCAATCATTTTGGATTTTTAATACTGGGGGGGGGGGCACTTTCAGAGTGAAGGGGCTTCATGATTGCCAATCAGCACTATGTACAGCCAGCGATGAAGCTTTATTATCATAGTATGAGCCAACCAACATTTTACAGTCAGCTTCTCTGTATACAGGAAGGGATTTCTGCTCCCATTTCTGCTTGATCTAACATAAACCAAGCTTGATTGAATTTCTAGATGTTCATAGGCACTAGAGGTTCATAGCAGACTCATCTATAAGATGTGTAACATCTGAGCCAAGTTCTGGAATTTCAGCTCACCCAAAGGTTTCACCAGAAGTGGTGACACCAGATTGGCGCTGCCCACGCCATATCAGCCTTGCTGTCTCCTCACTCCTCCACCAAGGAGGCTAGCATTGAAATTCCATCCTACAGGCCCGGACACTTCTGAACTTAATTGTTCTGCCCTCGTAGCAATTCGTAATAATAATATTCAAGATATTCCCTGCCTTACAGGTACCTAAGATGCTGTTGTTTCTTGCTCCTGCCAAGTACCTGCTCTATGGTACACTATGGATGGAATTGTAGGTTTTGAAAGAAGCAAAAGACCATCAGGTTCAAAGCTTTGCCATTGTGCAGAGAAAACCATCTATCCAATTCAGCCCTGTCCCAAGCAACCTTTTCAATGGAAGATGAAGTATAATAGAAGCTGGACACAGCTGCTTCAGATACAAATGTGATCCAAAGCCACACGCTGCAAGGTAAGATTGTGCTTTTTGTGTGTGTGTTTACCATCAACTAGACCTAGAAATAAATTCCAAACGTTACATTCAGATCATAAGTGTAAGCAAAACCCATGCCACTCAAATCTTTTTTCTAGAGGCACTGGATGTCTAGAGAAATGGGAAGAATTCTGAAGAGCATATATGTGGAAATTTACTGGCCCAGAGAAACCTCTCTTCAGCAGTAATTCTTTCTGAAATTGCTTCTCCTTGACAATTCTCTGGTGATATTTTTTTCCGTGGGGGGGTGTGTGGTCTGGGAAGAGTCATCCTGACCTGTAAGCAATGATACCCCTCAAATCTAAGGAAGGTTTCTCTGAAAATCCAAGCTCAAAGCTGAAAGTATATGTCTTTCCTCCACTCACATTTCACTTGGTGTGCAGCACTAAAGCCACATGTTTTTACTGGGTTGATTGATCTGTTAATATTTGGGGACCGGGGAATTCTCTCTCAGAATTTAATGTTTATAATCATGGAACTTTCTTCCAGCCAACCCATTCAATGTTTCCTTGATATGTCCAACTGGCATGGTTTTCAGGAAGTCTATTAGAAGACAAAGGTAAGAACTGGCTTCTTAAATCAGATCATAATTATACAATTGGATAAGAACAATTGGGCAATTTTATTTTTTTTAAGTGGGGAGGGAAGACATCCTGAAGAGATGAATTATGATACTGTACCTATTTTTAATATGGAACTATTGTTCTGGCACACCAAGATAGAAAGCAAAAAAACAACAACAGGAGATCTGGGTGATTTATTTGGTTCTTAAAAGTTAATTCAGCACACTTCTTTCTTGTGGGCTTATGAAAGTCCTCTCTGCGGGCACAAAATGGTTTGAGGGAGAATTTTAGGATTTGTGCGGATGGACCTAAGAAACAGCTGCTGTAGCAGCATGGTCTCTACCAGCCCTTGCTTATTTGTAGGACAAAATCTGCATGAGGCTAATGCATTTCTAGGCTGTTAAACCTCCTACCTATGCCTTCTATGCTATCAAAAATTAAGTGATAACCATGTTTTGGTCTATCACAATGCTCTCAGAAAAGATGGATATGTGAGTGTTCTTAATGCAAACATGCATAGCAGAAAAACCTATCAGGCAGTGCCACATCCCAAGATGTTGGACTATACTTCTCACCCTCCCTGACCATTGGCATGCTGGCTAGGGAGGATGGGAGCTGGAGTCCAGCAGCCTCTGGAGGACCACAGGCTCTCCATTCCTGTCTTGGACATGTGGGAAACAGTTCCAAGCTCACTTACAGGAGGAAGGTAGCAATGTCTCCCCTTGCCCAGTTTTCTGCTGAAGCATCCCTATGGCATTAGAATTTGCATTTCTCAGAGGCAACAGGGACTTCTTTTCAGAAAGTGCAACATGCATAAGTTGTATCTTAAGAATTACCAGTCAGTGTCAACAGTGACCATGTCCCTGAAACAAATCATAACAACCTGTTATTCTGACAGGCATTTGTCTTTTAAAAGGAGGATAGCATTGAAAGAGCAACATAATCAGAGTGGTGTTTCCAGCTACCCCACCCTTTGCTTTTGGGAGCCTTATAAGAAGCTGCTGCAGGAGAGAGACGGTGAGCAACATCATGGGTGGGTGCTTCTAGGGCTAAGGTAAAACTGTAACGTCCCCTTGTTATTTTTGCTATTGGGTGCTGTATGGTGTTTAAATAATCTTGGTATATTCATAGTATTGAAATGTGACTTTTTGTATGTTGTTATATTTTTATTTTTCTGTGTAATTATGAATTTTTTACTATGTTATTATTTCGTTATGTTATTACGAAATTGTTCTTCTGGTGTTTCTTTGTTTTAAGCTGCTTTGAGCATGATTTGTTTTGTGGAACAGTGGCATACAAATGAAATGAATGAATGAACTGAAAGACGACACGAATATCTGTGAAATGGAGACCCTTGATATTGCCAGTCATTCATCAACAAGTAATTTTTATGACATTACCAAAGGGATTTAAGGGCTCTAAATACAAACTGAGCAGCAAACCGAATACACATTTTCCCGCTGCCTTATAAAATTCCCTCCATGTTGCCGCTTTCTGCTGCTGCAATATTAGTAGCAGAATCCAGCAACAGCCTATCTGTATTTTTCGGGAGACTGTCAGAATGGGAAGAGATTGGAGGTCAGTGTCAGGAGTATATGAGATTGGAAGAGTGCTGCATTTTGCAAGCCTTTTCTGGTGGTAGCATTCTCTCGGTTTCTGTCAATGCGGAGTTCTGCAGTGTATTTTAATAAGCAGTGCTTATCCTCTACTGCAGGCTTGTCGTGTGCATGTGATACGCCAGCCATTTACTCTCACCCACTGGGTGCCTGATAAGCACCCATTTGTGGTGGCTGCAAATCATCAAGCACGTGGGAGCTCCCCTGCCGGCAAACAACAAGAATGAAAGCATCCGTTTTCCTCCTTCAGGGATGCTTAACAGATAACATGTAAATAAAGTCCTCTTTTATTTCTTTTTGATACAATTCTGTAGCTTTACACTCCCATTCTTGAGGAAAGCCCAGAACAGGGTGCACAGGGACACAGAGGGAGAGGAGAGGGAGGCAAAGTTCTGTTGCGCAAGCAGAAATCCTTGCACCAGCAGAAGCACTTAGCTGGATATCATCCGTTAAAACCAATGGACTTAACTTACTTAAGTTCATTGAATGCAGTTAGTCTACTCTGAATATGATTAAGGTTGCATATCACCCAATAATAATAAAACAGTAAAAAAATAAATACAACAAGAGTCACATACGTTTTTTAAAAAACTCTGTCAGGTAAGATGTCTGCCTGAGTAACAAAGATATAATAATAAAACCCAAGAGCATAGGTACAAACATTTTTTCAGTGCAACTTCTGTGAAGACTCTCACATGCTTCCCAGCTAGTATTGCCTTGGCCCCCTGCCATTAATAAATGGAGAAGAGCTTCCCTAAATGGATCTTATGGAGTAGATAGGCTGGTCTGGAAGGAGAAGCTCCTAAAGAGCTGAGGTCATTGTTCTTGGCACAAACTTTCATATTTTGGGGGGCTTTATAGCAAAAGCCTAACATTAATCAACAACAGAATACACACGCACACCCAAAAGAATTTCTCCGCGTTTAGCCAGTTCATAATCTGATCTTCACACCTTCATATTTCATGTATCATTGATAGTTGGGGTACAGCAACAATGATTACAACCATAATTCTGTTGTTATCTATATAACTAAGCAGGTTAATGAGTTCCACCCAGCTATGCAGACTGAATGTGCACTTTGTCAATTTGGCAGTCAGCATCAGTTTCCCACTGACAGGTGACTTCTAGTTTGAGACTAACTGTTTCCATTAGAAAATAACTAGGGCCAAAATCCAATGCATATCTAATCCCATTGAAACCAACACACCGAACTCTGCGTAGATTGCCTGGATTGTGGCATAATATAATATTTAGAAAAATACAGTTCAAAGAAGAAGAAGAATTGTTCACTGGATGGATGTGCATTAGCAATAGTTTCTCTCATGTCTTCCATGCAAGCAAATCTGTGAGTTTATAATAAATTCCATCAGAGCCGAACAAATAATTCATTCTGAATAATTCATCTGATGAGTTTATCCTTTTTTCCTTTGTAAAATATCTACAAGCAGATCTGTTTCCCCCAATTGTATTTATTGCTCCAAATTAGTCATCTTTTTCTGATTCCAGAAAACATATTACAATTTAATTGTAATTATTCTCTGCAAGCTTTTCGTATTCATTTGGCATAAACATCCATTACAGTGCAAAGGATTTGAGTCAAACTTTGGCAATCATATGAATTTGGGCTACCAAGTTCAGCAGCTATTTAAATCAATGTTGGGTGGGGAGAGAAATCAACCAACTATTTGGAAATTTTAATTTACTGTTGTTGAGAACTGCCAGCCAAGACTGAGAATATCCCAGTCGTAAACACATCCCAGCTATGACTCAAAGAACTGCTCTTGGATCTTGATCCATAATCACCTGTACTTCTTTGATCTTGACCCAGACTCACCCCTGCCAAGGGGAAATGCACAAATCTCCCCTGTGGTGAGATAAATCACCTGTCTAGCAATTCATCTCCTTGCAGGGCAAATGCATCAACTCCCAATTTACACAAGAGATGGAGGAGAGCTTTGTTCGATCCATATTTTTACGTGAACCAACCTAATTCACCAACCTAATTCACATCTTTAGGACAAAAATACATGGATTAGAATTAAAGGATCAAAAATCCTTTAGGTTTTGCACTTCTTCAGATTCGTAAGGCAGTTCTCGGCTCAAAGAACATACTAAAATGCGTTAAAAATATGGGCAGTTGGGTCAAAATGTGTTTGGAAATGCATATATTGAGATAAAATTCATACTTAATTGATACACATAATTTTCATGTGGACTTTTTATTTTTAAAAAGTAGGTTAATACAGAAATGGCCTAGAATTAAATTAGAAATTGGCAGAGACCAGACCATTCATGCCTACATTGGTTCATATAAACCCATGAAATTTCATTGATTGATTGATGAGGCTGTTTGTATCCCACCTTGCGACCTAGGATCTCTGGGCAATTCACAATAAAATCACTAAAAAAAATGTATCATATTCCACTGATTTTTCCCCTAGAAAAAATACAATTAAAAAAACATATCAGTATCAGTGGTACAAATATCCAAAGACCTGAACCAAAAGCCAGATTTGTACCTGGCATCAGAACACCAGTACTATTGGTACTAACAAAAAATAATAATTGTTGGGGGATTAGTGAAGACGGTTATTCGTTTTCCTTATTTTAAAAGGAAAATAAATAAATAAATAAATAAATAAATAACCCTATTATGGCCTACTGAAATATTTTAAATTTCAGTAGGCCATAATAGGGTTCTTATTTATTTATTTATTTATTCATTCATTCATTCATTATTTATTTATTTATTTATTTATTATTTGAAATATAAATACATAAATAAATAAATAAATAAATAAATAAGAACCCTATTATGGCCTACTGAAATTTAAAATATTTCAGTAGGCCATAATAGGGTTCTTATTTTATTTATTTATTTATGCATGCATGCATGCATGTATTTATATTTCAAATAATTTTTTATGCCTCTTTTATATGGAAAACACATATTTCTCTCAAAGTGGTTTACAACTTAAAATATCAAATATGGCATTACAAAGTATCAAAATAGTACATTGCAGATGAAAGTCAGATACAAAATACACATGCAAAGCACCATAATTAAAAAGAAAACAAAATACAGTGGTAACTCGGGTTACATACGCTTCAGGTTACATACGCTTCAGGTTACATACGCTTCAGGTTACAGACTCCGCTAACCCAGAAACAGTACCTCGGGTTAAGAACTTTGCTTCAGGATGAGAACAGAAATAGTGCACCGGCGGCATGGCAGCAGCAGGAGGCCCCATTAGCTAAAGTGGTGCTTCAGGTTAAGAACAGTTTCAGGTTAAGAACGGACCTCCAGAACGAATTAAGTTCTTAACCCGAGGTACCACTGTATTCTCTTAAATGCAAAAAGCACGATCGATAAAACTCATATGCAAAAATATAATAAAACTCTACAACATTGTTAGCAACTAATCAAATTAACTGAAATAGAAGTTGCACCCACACTTTCTCTTCCCCCCCCCCCCATAGCCATTCCCAAATACAGCCTTAGCAGTTCTCCACGTGCAAAGCATTCCCACCAAGCATACAGGTAAGCCTCAGCCAACATGGTGTTCCAAATGGGGAATAGTTTTCCATTTTTGACATTTGTATACAGAAACTTACCTGTGCATAGGAGCTTACCTATGTTCCTAACAGAGCATGGTTCCCCTTTTAAATTTTTGTAAACAGAAACTTACATGATCTTGCTCCTCCATTAACTCACGTCTCTCTTTGGCACAGGAGAATTAACAGCAGACAATCTGTGGGTGTGCAAGGAACACTCAACACAACTGCACTGTAAGTTTCCTCTCAAATGCTTTTATTCTTTCATGTTATTCTATAACTTGTCGCTTTACTGCAGTTTTTTCGGTGTATTCATTGCACATGGTTTGATTTGTATATGCGCCCTTCATAAAATAACAAAAATACACATTTTGTGTAAATATATATGATGACAGTCCTCTGGAAGCCTTGCAATTTTATTTATTTAGATATTTCTATACAACCCTTCACCATATGGTCACAGGGAGGATGTGTCTAACATATTAAAACACACCTATACTTCCCCTGCCCCTAAATCCAGTTAAAACATCAGTACAAAGTAAACACAGCATAAAATAAAATAATAGCTTAAGACAGCAACAGGTGCAATACAAACTGAGCTCCACATACTATCCCTCCCCACTTCCTGGCAGAATTGTTATATCTTCTCACTATTCCTAAAGGATTGTAACGCTGAAGTGAGAGGCACCTATGTAGAGCAATTGTCCCAAAGTTTCAAAGCCACCACTGAAAGGTGCTAATACGGCTTTGACAGTCCTCTGTACAGTAGGACACGTGGTCTCCTAAGCAGACACCTTCTCCTGAACAGGATGGGTTTTTTAAAAGGAAGCAGGACCCTTCAAATACAGACACTGTAGAATCAGAGCCCATTTGGCTTCGCATCATGGCTAATTCAGCCCTTCACAGGACAGTTCACTGAGCATACAAACAAAATTTAGACAAAGTTCGGCATAACGATACTGAATTAACCAAAGGCCATTACAAAGCCTTTTGTGACTGACACACTCTCAGCAAGCAGTTTTAGTCATGTGTCTTGGCCATTGTAGTGTGCTTTGGTTTTTCACCGCAAAATAAGGCCTAGTTCACAGGGAATTGTAAATAGGAATTATAATTAATGTTTGAGAAGTGCTTCGAAATCTTAGATGAAAAGTGCTAAACCTGAATAAAATATGAAGCAATTCTACGAGCTTTTTAAAATGCACAGCGTATTTCCCCCCCAAGAGGACAATAAAAACTAGTTTGATTTAGGTCCTTTTGGAAATAGCTATTTACACAGAATAGTTGATCATCCTGGGCTAAGAATTGCGATATGGAAGACTAAAAGAAAAAAAGAACCATCAGATCCTATGGGTCTGTTTCAGCTGTAGTGGCACAAACAGAGGGTGTTTTTCCCCACCCGCAATGCTGTGGCTGAAGCAGCAATACAAAACATGGCAGGCAACCCAAGGGAAACCTATTTATTATTTTTTTAAAAAAGAAAATGCTACTTCCAGAGGCAACCCCAGCTAACATAAGGCAAGATGAAGCAGCATTCAGAGCTGGCAGACTATGAGTATCATTTAGGGCAGCACCATCAAACGTAGACACCAACTCTGGGCTTGTCTACACTTCCACTTGTCCCGTCTGTAGAAAGCATGGGTCTGAGTGGCTTTCTGGGCACACTTCCAAGTGGTTTTGCCTTTGCCCCACAGTTTTCCCCTGAATAAACTTGCTCTTTAGCACTAAGTCGGAGTAAACGTCAATCCAGAAAAAAGACGGGTTTTCCAGGGGGGAAAGGCAGGGCAAGCAGAGGTGTGGATTAGCCATCTGACTCGGGAAGCACAATCTACTGTCATATTCTCATGCAAGCCACCCCACTGAAAATAATACAAGGAAAGCTGAGGGGAAAGTGCTTGCATATTTTCCTTTCACTTCAGTTAGGCCTGTGTGGGACACCTTCCCAGAGGTTTATGGTCCTTTGGTGTCAAAAAGGTCACTAATTCAGGCCTAGTTGACAAAATCGGGAGGTTTTACTTGTAGTAACCTGCTCTGGCTACACCAATTGAATTCAGCCCAGGGAGCCTTGAAGCTCCTTGGCCAGGGAGCACTCTCCAGTGGTGACTGGTGATACTTTGCTGCAAAATTCCTACCCTGCAGTGCTAGGGCTTTAAATAGTCTTGCTGTACCATTAATTTGAACACTAATTCCTTGAACTTGTCAGAGTGCTTTCTATGGAATATTTTCTTGGGGGGAAATGTAGCTGTCCCAGGAAAATATCACCCTTGAAAGGTGGCCAGACCCCATTGCCTAGAACAGTTCAACTGGCCTTTTACAAGGAAGAGGCAGTGCTGCCAGTCTCTCAGGTGCCACCTTGCTGCCATGTTTACATTTGTCTCAGGGCACCACAAACCTCAAGGGAGCAACAGCCGCTGTGTGCAAGGGGAAAGGCATGGTCTGAGGTCAAGCTTGAGGGCTGCCCTAGGGTAAAATGGATGACTGCCTGCGGCTGAGCTATGATTCTACTGCTACTGCGGTAAGCCATGCTGGCCTCATTGAAAACAATGGCTTGTATCCAACATTAGTCATACACAAAGAAGAACCACTGAAATTTAAAGATGTGACTAGCTTAGGTCCTGTAATGTAGGTGGGTCTACTGTGAGTAGAACTGTTGGGCACAATCCAATGGGTTTAATTACCGGTAATCTCTACTATGTGTTGAGTTCAGCAGTGAGCAGCAAAGTGGTTCACTAGCAAAATTGCCAGTCACTACTGAGTCCCTTGGACTTGCCGATCAGAAGGTTGGCGGTTCAAATCCCCGCGATGGGGTGAGCTCCCATTGCTCGGTCCCTGCTCCTGCCAACATAGCAGTTCGAAAGCACGTCAAAGTGCAAGTAGATAAATAGGTATCAGGTGGGAAGGTAAACGGTGTTTCCGTGCGCTGCTCTGGTTCGCCAGAAGCGGCTTAGTCATGCTGGCCACATTACCTGGAAGCTGTACGCTGGCTCCCTCGGCCAGTAAAGCGAGATGAGCGGCGCAACCCCAGAGTCGTCCGTGACTGGACCTAACAGTCAGGGGTCCCTTTACCTTTATCTTTACTATGAAGCAACCAAGGACACAAAAGAACACCAACTCACTCCTTCATACAAGTACAAGGGTGCTGACTGGCTAGCTCCCCTGGCTCAGGCACAGGCTGTTAACATCCACTGGGGCAACTATCCAGTCAACAAATAGACACCTGTATGCAGTGCCTCTTGCCTCTAGGGCTACCTCCCAATATGTGAAGAAATTACCCTCCCTCTTGATCACCACAGAGAATGCTCTGGCAGGCCACCTCAGCAGTAACCACCAGCTGGAATGTGACTGTTGTCTTTTCTCGGTACAATTAAAATTCCTGACGTGCTTCTGTAGGTGTGCTGCGAGTTAATTATATTCAAACCTAAATGCAACTGAGACAGAGTAGGGTTCTCTCACCACCGCCCCTGCCATACACACATCAATAAAAAAATAATGTTTGAGAGTTAATTCATAGGTAACATGGATTTCACTGAGGGCTCAGGTCTGTCTGATCCATTCACCCATGCAATAAAAGCATTTAGAAGTAACAGGGATGATGCTGTTGTTAGCAGCCAATATGTTCTTTGCTGTGCAGTTTTAACAAAATCACCTTACCCTGAATAAGACTGATGAGTAATTTGGGTTGGCTCTGCACCTAAAGAGGCATTACATGGTTTTATATTTGCTTAGTCATTTTGCCCTTCATTTCTCATTTAAGGACTTGCTTTAGTCTCTTGTAAAACCAGGAAGGAAAATGTATGAAAAGAAGCTGACACATTCTACAATGCTTGTGTTTTTCTTAACTGCTAGAAAAGCAGCGCTCAAACCCGGTCATTCTGAATAGTCATTTAAAATATTACAACCTTGATCACCAACAGCAGAGTTGGGTAACCTGTGCCTTTTCAAATGATGGACTGCAACAGCCTTTTCCAGCCTATTGCCCTCAGACACTGCTGAACTCCAGCTCCCATTAGTCCAAGCTGGTAATGCAAAGAATAAGTGATGATAGGATTGTAGTCCAATAATATCTGAAAGCCACCAGGCTGGGAAAGGCTGAAAGCTCCTCTCCCAAGTAGATCATGTGGTGACAATCAGCACATGTATACTCCTGCCAGGCAGCAGATCCACTACGCCTACAGAGAATCCTGGGTTCTCAGCACCCTTAATAAACTACATTTCCCAGGATTCATTGGGGGAAGCCATGACTCTTAAAGTGGTAAAAGGGTGCTTTATAAATGTATGGTGTAGGTGTGACCCAAGAGTAAGAGGAAGGACAACTCACACCTCCTCTCCTCATCACTTGTTCAGAACAGGCTGGCCCAATCATTAGGCAGAGTGAGATGGCCATCTCTAGCAGCTGTTTTGGGGTGTCATGAAAGGGCAGCAAATTATTAGTTATTTAATTTGCCATTTTTGTCTTTTGCTCCCAGAGAAGGATTTTCTGTCCGAGGTGCCATCATAGCCAGGCACACTTAAATACCATGCACCTTGGCTTGAGGAAGGGGAACGCCATGTGTGGCTCCACCTCGAACAGCAACATTTCTTAGGAGCAAGCAATGGTATTCTCAACGACACCCTCTTGTCACCTTCATTAAAATTAATAAGGCTCTAGGGGCTTATTTTAGAGATCACAATGGTCACACAGAGCACAGAATATTTAGCTGTAGCAAAAAGAAATGTAAAAAGTAATACTTTATCAGAAGACAACTGACTGGTGTTCAAGAGATGGCTTTGCATATTCAGGTCTGAGATATTTATTCATGAATTCTAGATGAATTGTTATGCTACCGAAAAGCACTTTCTGTCATTTAACAGAGCCTCCAGAATCTTATCACTCATTCTTTCAAAGTCAGAAATCCTGATGTTTGTTTATTTTAGTGGGGTTTTCTTTTTCTTTTTTCAAACTTATTTATGTAATAAGTTCGCCAGACATAAAATGAAAAGAGCACTTAACGCGAAAGATAAGAAATTACACTGGTAGACAGAATTCAGTGCATAACAACATAACGGCACCTAAGCAATCACTGTGGCCAACTTGGTTATAATTAGACTTTGCATTTAAGAAAACTTTTTTTTTTTAATTTAGTAGTCTTTCCATGTGATGTTTAGTACCTCATAATGTCATTTTTTAAATGTGGTTTATAAAATCAAATCACTATTATTGAGAGGGTTGGGTTTTTTTTCAGTAAGCAAACTTATTTTTTATTTATTGCAAGCAGCCCTTGTTGTGAGTACAAAGACGCTCAGCTTTCAGTTCTTCACAGTCTTAAGGATGATCTCTGATGGCTCTTTAATTAGTGTGCTCTTTTGATGCACAGGTGTGAGAGATTGTAATGGCACTAATGTGTTTTTGTCATAGTCTAGAACAGAGCTAGCCCAAGGCATTTTGTTGTCTGAGGCAGGCATAGGCAAACTCGGCCCTCCAGATGTTTTGGGACTACAACTCCCATCATCCCTGACCACTGGTCCTGTTAGCTAGGGATGATGGAAGTTGTAGGCCAAAAACATCTGGAGGGCCGACTTTGCCTATGCCTGGTCTGAGGTGAAGGACAATGCAACAAACCCACATGCACACATACTATGAGCAGAAGTTGAACAGGCTAACTGGCAAACTTATTTCAAATGTGGCTGTAAACACACTATACTTTCAAAGCACATTTCACCCCTCAAAGATCTCTGGTCATTGTCATTTGTTAAGTGCTGCAGAGAATTGTAACTCCATGAGTGTGGCTCTCTATAGAGCAGGTTGAATGGCACATCAAGTTGTCCAACACCTCACTTCTGCTGCTCCCCATCTCCCAGCACCTGCTGCAGAAAAGTAGGGCCATCACACATACGTGGGATTTTCATAGCAGCTTATCATAGCAGACATTCTCGCTACAGATGCCCAAGCTTCACAAATCATAGTGGAAGACAGGTAATCAGAGGTTTGAATTGGTCAATCCAGTTGTAGGGAGTTCCAAAAGTGGAACTGGTACAACAGGGGTTTACTATGTGTATAACAACTGTTTGTTTATGTCAGTGTTTCCCAACCTTTTTTGGGCAAAGGCACACTTGTTTGATGAAAGAAATCTCGAGGCACACCACCATTACAGCCCCGTGACGTCAGCGCGCAGCGTCACGCCGGGAGGGACGCACGAAAGTGTAAGTTTCAATTTTTTTCCCTCCCCCTTGCCGGGGAACCTCCAAGCTTTGGGGGTGGGGGGGAGGAGGCAGCAAAGCGAGGCAGGAAGGAGAGCGCGGCTTGGCTGGGTGAGCTTTGGCAGGGGCAGGGAATGAGAGCCGCGAGGCGGGCGCTGCGGACGGAGGCGCTGCCCGCCGAGCTCGCAGGCAGCCAGGCAGGCAGACGGCGAGAGCCCCGCACTGGGCGGCCTCTCCTCGCCGCCGCCGCCCCGCCTCTCGCCGCCCGACTCGCCCGCCTCCCTCCAGGCAACATCTCGCGGCACACTAGTGTGCCGCGGAACAGTGGTTGGGAAACACTGGTTTATGTCTCTTGATGCTGCACTTGCTTTTGCAGCTAAGGTTACCTAAAAATGGGGGATTGATGTTAGGATTTTTATCTCACCAGCTGCTCAGCGAGTAGCACAATGGTTGTTTATATCATGTGAGTGTCTGAGCGTGAGACAGGAAGTCTCAGCACAGTCTCAGTACTGTGGAAAGTTGCTTTCACTTCTGTGTGAGATGTGTTCTTCTGTACTGCTGCTCAGAGAGAGCAGACATGCTGATGGAGTCTCTGTATATAGACTGTAAATAAAGTAGTTTAGAGCTACTGATTGTCTTTTTCTTCTGCAATGAGATGCCAGAAGACGAGTGTGCTCCTCTCAGGTGAGAGGGGTCGCTTATCACCGGTCTCTCTGGACTGAGGAAAATTTACAGCCAGAGGGTGACCATCAGAGAGATGCTTGGGAAGGTGGCAGCCTTTCTGGGCGTTTTTCCAACAGACCACATGGGTAAAAAAATTGAGTAGAACTGCCAACTAGATTTTTGGCATCTTGGTTTACTATAAACAGAGCTGGCCCATCTAGTAGGCAGAGTGAGGATGCACCCAAAATTGACACCAATGGCAGCGCCAAATGCAGCAGAGCAGGTGGTAGCAGGAGCAGATAGGTGGGGGTAACAGCAATGGCAGCAGAAGGAACAAGCAACTCTTCCCGTTTTGCCTCAAGCGGTGAACTGTAATGTGCTGCCCCTGACTATACAATATTGATTCTGCATACTGATGAAGTACTTAAGGTTAAGTCTCACTTCTTGTTCACGCTGCCTGCTATGCCCTGATGTCGGAATTCTGCAGATCAATGAAACTCTGATGTGCCAAGTTACAGCAGACAAGCTAGATGTTTAACATCACACCAAAGTTAGTCCCCCTCCCCCTTCCAATTTCCTTCTGTCGCTGCAGTTGTTTACATTAGAAATATTTTGCTGAAATTGGATTTTTATGAGAAATCTTACTGTGCTACTAATCTTTCATTGCTATCAGATTGGTTTCATGGACATTTCATGGGCATCCAGTGAGTCACACTCTTTACTAGACAGCCGGCCATCTCCATATCATTGCTGGGTTTGATTTAAGGTATAGTTCCATGCAGAACATATTGCAGAAGTCAAATGGTGAGGTGATAAAAAGTATGAATGATGACAGCAATCCTGCATCCTAAAGTACGATCTGCAGTCTTTGTGCCAGGAAAGAAACGCCTTGTCGGACACAAATGAAATGCGCTTCCTCATATCTCAAGTGACTAAGGAGGCCCAGCTTCCTGAGACTGTCCAAAAGTCGCAAACCTAAGATATTTTCTTCCAGAAACCCTATAATTTCAAAAATAATATGAACTCGCAACTGAAAAAGTTGCCACACGTACAGTAAAGAGTGAAACTTCCTTTCTTTTTTTCTCTTCTTTTGTGCCAATGACATAATATTGTAATTAGGCCCTGCTCCAATTCCTTACCCGGTTGAGCTCTTGTAAGATTATGAACACAAAACAAGTCTAGATTTCAAAGCCACATTTTAGCCACAAACATACTCCACATATTGGCACAGTTTGCCACACAAAAAGCTATGCCAAACCATGACTTAGAAGAAATGAGTGGGCTCCTGAAGAAGAGGCTGTGGGTCTTTTGCTCCATCCCTGTCATTCTGCTGCTATGCTGAGCTAATCCATCCACATGGTGTGAGGATAAATAAGGTAAAAAATGGAATGGTGCTGTCCAACTGGAAAAAGGAAGGAGTGAGAAACCTGAATGGTTTGGGTTCAATTCCTGCTCACAAGACAAAAAGCTCAGTTGAGAACTCTGTCCCAGCTATGTCTCTGTCCTAACAACTGCCACACAGTTCCTTTGTGGTTTTCTTACACCATTCTAATTCAACATTGGGCAAACAAGGCAGTCATTTTATAACAGGAACTAGTCAGAACCCTTGTTCAGTCTGACAATCAACAGTTGTATCAATTATCCCTGTCATTTATTCATCTCCAGCTATGAATGATTAAAGACAGAACAATATTCCAGGGCCAAAATAATGCATGACTAAAACTGTGAATATAAATAAGTAAAACCTATTCATCTCTTCATGAACACAAATCTCTCAGAGAGGACTACAAATTAAAAGGATGTCCTTGAATGTCAAAATGTGTGTGCTTATTTCAGAGTTAAATAAAAGAACAAGAACGCATAGAATTAACTTGGTTCTTGGGGCATCATTTCACTTTTTAACTTACACTGCTGTAATCCCAGTAGAGCTGGTGGGGCTCTCCCATCTGCTTCAATGGTCAGTGAGTGCCATATTAAGTCACTATTCAAACATTTAATTAAATTCATTTTACAGGCATGGGCAAAGTCGGCCCTCCAGATGTTTTTGGCCTACAACTCCCATGATCCCTAGCTAACAGGACCAGTGGTCAGGGATGATGGGAGTTGTAGTCCCAAAACATCTGGAGGGCCGAGTTTGCCTATGCCTGATTTAGCATTTCCTATTTTGAGGTGGAATAAAAACAACACAGCAACACTTCCAAGTATCATCTGCACCTACTTTACTGATATCTTGCACAGATCATAGTAACAGATGAAGCTGCCTTATAGCAACTCAGACCATTAGTTCATCTGGCTCAGTACTGTTAACACTGACTGACAGCAGCTCTCCAGTTTTGAGAGATGAGCCTTTCCTAGCCTTCATGGCTGGGTGGGTTTGGACCCTCATCTCCCAGGTCCTAGTTCAACACACTCTAACCACTACATCACACTGACTCTCTCTAAACATTTCTGCAAGCAATTTCTGTAGTATTATACAACTTTTGAAGGATCGTTGTGTTTCAGTTCATGTATTGGTTCAAGGAGTGTGAATTAGTTCGTTCCTCATTAAAATGCAAGCAAAATTGAATTTCTCCCCATCCCTAGATTGTACCTGAGACTTTCTGCATGCAAAGCACACACTCAACCAGTTGTTCCCCTAGGATGGCACAGGGAAATTGGGAAGCGGCAGCCAAGGAGCTAGACACAGTTAAAACCTCTTCCCAAGCCAGAGTTATTGCAGCAGACAATTGCGCCTAGCCTTCAATTCACACCATCTCAGTTCCTGAACAGGGAGTTGTAATAAAAGGCATTTTTCTCTTTTCTGGGCAAGAAAAGTCACAGCTATCGCATTTATTGTGCTTTCACAAGGGGCAAATGAAAGCTTTCCATCACAGTGATTCAATTTCAGAACAAACACTTTCTGTTCTTTGACAGTATTTCTTAACCCTTTCTTGGGTTTTCAGATCTAAGGAGAGATCAATAAAGGTAAGCAACAAGTCATCTGTCACATATAAATACAGAGACAGAACACAAACAAAACATGTCCTTCCTGAAGGCTTCCCATAGAGAGGAGGGTGTTGGGCTCATATACCTGTAAGCTATAGCAGATCACAGCAATGTTTACATGTGTGTAAGCATAAAAGCTGTAGTACACAATAAAATCACAGTATGAAATGGGCATCATTTTTAATGTATTTTTAATCTTTTGTTGGAATCTGCCCAGAGTGGCTAGGGAAACCCAGCCAGATGGCCAGGGTATAAATAATAAATTCGTTGTTGTTGTTGTTGTTGTTGTTGTTGTTGTTGTTATTCCCCTATGCAAGTACTAGTGGCACCACATGGAAGTATCCCCACAGGTCTCAATATTTCTCCACCACCAATATGGCAGGTGCATGTGAAAGGAATGTACTACGAGACTGGCTAGGTCTATACACAGCCCCCTCTACTTTATTAAGACCTCCACCTTAGTGGTTTCAAGCCATTCAAGAACCTGGTGAAAGACATGCGAAGTCCTCTCTTCCCCATAATGCCATGGTGTGCAGCTTGCTTGCTGTAGTACAGTGGTACCTCAGGTTACAGACGCTTCAGGTTACAGACTCCGCTAACACAGAAATAGTACCTCAGGTTGAGAACTTTGCTTCAGGATGAGAACAGAAATTGCGCGGCAGCAGTGGGAAGCCCCATTAGCTAAAATGGTACCTCAGGTTAAGATCGGTTTCAGCTTAAGAACGGACCTCTGGAACGAATTAAGTTCTTAACCCGAGGTACCACTGTAGAGGGAAAGATGAGAACTGTTGAGTCCGGTAGGGATGCCTTTGCTTACAGGCCCTGTACCTTTATGTGGGAAAAGATGAAGCTCAAAGCAGTAGCGGACAGCGTGTTTGAGCACCACCACTCCCCTGACCTCTAGTCAATTGCATCATTGCTACTTACCGGGAGCTAAAGAAGGATATTGTGAGCAGCAGCAAGGTTGGCATGGTGCAAACACACCGGAGAAGCCAGCCTGGTGCAGTTGCACCATGCCAACCACACTGCTACCTCCCCTCTCTTTACCTCTCAGTAAACAGCAGAGACATGACTGATCCAAGGGTCAAGTGAATGGCACATCCTACCATGTCGTCTGCTGCTAGTTCCATGTGTTTCTTTTTAACTTCCTCTCAAATACACACATAGGTATGTGTCCTTCAGACTCATTGTTTAACAGCTAAAGTCTAGCTCTGTACTGTAACTGGTATGAGGCCCAATCATAGGCGCCAGCTCCTAGGAGCTGAGGCACTGTCTCCCCCCCCCCCAATGCTTTTTTGGGGGGGTTGGGCCTCCTCAATGTTCACAGGGCATTCAGCTCCAGTCCCTGGCTCCTCCCAATATTATGCGTGTCTGACGTCAGGGCATCATGTCAGGCCCCCTCAATCATCTTGAGAAGATGGCACCTCTGGCCCCAATGTGCTAAGGTTGCTGGGCTTTCACCTAGAAATGCTGTTTTCCTATTAATGCAGCCAAATCACATAAATACTAAATTAGGATAAATAGAGCGTTGCATTTTTAAAAATGTAATATAAAAGCAAATGGACGAGGCAGGAGGAATTAACCTTATAGAACTTGGTAATCTGCTATTTGAATACATTGTTTCAGTCCAAAGATGAAATACATTCACATTTGGGGGTGGAAAGGAGAGCCCTGTTTTTATTCAGAACCAAAGGAAGCAGTTTTATACTGAGTCGGGCTATTGGTCAACTGAGTTTCAATCCTGTTCCAGGTCAGCAGTATGTGCAGACGGTGGAGAACAATACTCCAAGATCATCATACTGGAGCAATTTGGTTCCAAAATTGTGGGTAACATGCATTGAATAGCTGGATCGGGCTACTGAATTGCAGAGCAGAGGATCCACAGGTGCAGGGACAGATGTGATGTAAAGAGATGTTGTGCTAACAGACTACAAGTACAGCCTTAAATTCTCAAATCACAGTTCACAAGCTGATGGGAGAAGGGAGCTTTAAAAAGGAAATGCTCTCTCTTAGAGCCTTGTGCTGTCATGCCACTGAGTTTCCTTGAGCTGTCTCCTTCACTGGTCTTTGGTGAGGTAAGAAGAAGTTCAGACTGACCATTAGAAAGCTCTGAAATTATGGGATCAAATTATGAGATCCAGCTACATGTTCTCTTATCTCAAGAAAATCCATATATTGTTTTCCCTCAGACTGAGTTAATAAATGGTGAGGCCTCAAGGCTTCCTCTACCTTGAGATCACTGTAAGCTGGATCTCACCCCAGATCAAAAACCAAATACATCTACAATAAAATACCTGCATTTCCAAGGCTGATACATAAAAACTCCATAGAGAGAGATGTAATCTGTTGCATTCAAAATGGTGCTTTCTGTAGTTCACCATCACAGAACTTGTGGGAACAAAGGTATATAACTTCTTATTGAGGAAAATGCTATAAATGACATAAAAACAGAATCCGTGATATTTATGACTTCACATTTTCAAAAAGTTTATTATTATGGCATTTATATCCCACCATTCCTTCAAGAAGTTCAAGGTGGCATAGATGGTTCTCCCTCTCTACATTTTCTCACAACAGCCTTGAGAGGTAAGTTAGGCTGAGAGATCGTGACTGGCCCAAAGTCATCCGGTGAACTTAATAGCTCAGTTAGTATTTGAAGTCTGGTCTTCCTAGGTACTAGTCCAAGAAGACAATTGACTGAATATTCTACCTTTTTAATAAATAATAATATAAGCTAGCTAGTAACAGGAAAAAAGTGTTAACAAATTTAAATTAACTGCAGCCCATAGTATTTCTTAAAAAATATTGGTAGATGATGGAGTAGTTTAATACCACATAAATGTGACATTAATATGAATGCCAATGTAATGTCCTCCAATTTCTGCTGTTCTAATGGTTTTATTTATTAATTTTTAAAAATACTCCTGTCCTGCTTTTTTCATTAAGTGAACTCAAGAAGGCTTGAGTTACAAAACATGACCTTAGAGTAACTTAAAACTCAGCAGCTTAAACCACATAAAACAAACTGTACAAGGAACAGGATTATTATTATTTTTAAATATATATATTACCACATTAATTAAATTGCACCTAGAAAAACAGCGCAAGCTTGTGTTAAGCCTACAGTGTTGGCCCTAGTAGCCTTAGTTTCTAAATTCTTATTTCATAAGCGTTTTCTTCCTGACAGACTTCAGGAATATATAACGTGGCTTAACCCTGTCAGCTCTTGAAAAAGAAAACCAATACAGTATTTTGATAATAGTATTTTCTTCACATGCCAACACATAGAGAGCACAGTTGCCCTAAATGTTTCACATGTGTAGGGGACACCTGCCAGTGCAGAAATGACTTATAATAGGTTGTAAAGTAATGCAGCAAGTATTTCAGAACCTCTGCCCTTTTCCAAAAGTATCGGAAAACATGTTAGATAATGTTAGGCTGAGTAGACAACACATTGCCTCCCTCCATCCAACTCTCTCTCACTCTTGCATGCTCTGTTTGCTTCTCATAGTGGTGCAGTCACTTTCCAAATAAAGGAGCTGTTTCCATGACACTAAACCCTTAATTTGCAGCAGCATATAAACAGGCTGGTAGAAGAACAATGTGCCTCTGCATTGTTAATCCACCTCCTCTTCCTTACATTGAGCTTTGGGCAGACAGAGAAAACCTTCACAAAAATCAAATGTGAAAAATTGTTCCTCGTAACTAGAAAGCGTCACCATCTTGACTTTTGTTTCCTTATTACATCTCTGGACATGTTTAATATGTCTTAGCTACAGGAAACAGGATCATTGCAATTAATTAAACCAGCTTCTGTATATGCCTTTAAAACAACAACATTTTTTCAGTCAAATTAGTCCCTCTGGTTTAAGCAATTTGTTCTTTATCAGACATAAGCTCGTTTCATTCTCTACTCTGCTCTTTCTTTGTAATCTCTTCTGAAGGTGCCAGTTTTTTTAATTTCTAGCACACAGAGAAAGAATACAAAACAATAAGTCCTAAGACATAATTGTTTAGGTTTCCCTCCCACCCCCCACCCCCACCCCCGCTACAAAAAAAAAGGAATTAAAAGTCCGTCTCTGGCTGGCAGCTGCAGTTACGGTTTCATCTGAAAGGTCTGGTGGCTATCAAGGAAATGGCCTTACTAATTCTTATGTGGATCACACATTAAACCCATCCTGTCAAAGCGATCGTGTTATTTTTAAATCCCATTCTCCTTTAAGTAAAGCTAATCGCAATATAATTATTTTTAGCAAAAGATATGCTCCATATTTTCTTTTAAGATAGTGCTATAAATGAAGATTAAGAAGCGACGGAAGAGAAAGCCGAGGATGGGGACTGGATCGCCTGCACACGCCGGCTGCTTGCTCTCAAATAACTACAGAGACAAATGAATACGGCTCTCAGAGGCATCACGCAGCAGCAGCAGTCAAATATTATTCATGTCCTTAGCTTCATTAGCAAGCCCAAGACGCCTCCACTACAGACGCCCACACAGTAAACTGCTAGAGAGGAGGGGGGAGGGGGAGAATTATTTCCAGACTACATTGCCCTAAATTGTTTGGCGCAACAGAGATGCTTGAACACAGGCTGTACAAGCTCTGGAGCCTTCCTGTTCACGTCCCTGAAAATAACATTTGATATATATAGTCGATCTATTCTGAGCATCGCAGATTATGATTCACAGAGGGATTAAATTTCAGACCATGCACGGGGCATTTAGAAAATGAAAGTGGCCTTTTTTCCCTCCTCACTGTTACTGTGTGTTAGCTGCTTAACAGGTAACTAGTTTACGAGAGGGTTTGAATTCTTGAAGGCACAGAGGGGTGACATAACTGTTGGAAACTACCATGTGTGAACGTAAAGGGCAAGCTTACAGAGAGTTTATCTGGGTCTTGAGGGCAGTTATTCAGCATTTACGTGTATAAGCCAAATAGAATTGGTACATAGCCTGAAAAAAATGTGTTGGTCCACACAGAAGGTACATGATTTTTTAAAAGTGTGTGTGCACAGGTATAAAAGCACACACACACTGATGATTTGTGCATTATGGCAACTGGGTCACAGTACTCCCCCACCCCAAAAAAATCTCAAATCTCAAATTTTTGATTTGTTTTGAAGAAAGTTCTGCAAGTAAAGTTGTAATTAAACTTATGGGCCTTGACAATGTTTTCTTTCCAAAAATGGGTTAGTCCACATGTATCCAGTCATATAAAACACTGCAATATTAATATGTGCAATAGCAGCATGTTCTGAGAACCAGGCAGAAAGCCCTGTAGATTCTTAGGGCAACTTCAGACAACCATTTACCAAAGACTGACTGACTGACAGTACCGAGCAGGCAGCTACATGGGAAGCTAGCATCCACTCACACATGTAGGAGAATTGCAGCTGCTTATTTAGATTTAGATTCTGATCACATGTAGAAACTGTAGGCAGTTGGCACAAATGACTGGCTTTTCCATGTGTTTGTTACTTCATCACCAATACATTACCATCTGATAGTGACTACATTAAAAGCCTATTTATCCCAATGCTCATTTTCAATTTTAATTTTCCATATCCTAAGGCTGATGACATAAAAAACAACAAACAAACAAAACCCTACCTCAGTAGCAATTTACTGACCCCACAACTAACTGGCTGGAGATGTTTTACATGTAATGGGATACTCTCCTATTGGAGGTGGGGGGAGATGGCTCATGACCCCAGAACAACTTAGGCCCAGGTCCTGAGATCATCTGCAGGAGTGTCATTGGTTATATTCCAAGTTGGACCAGCTTGGAGTGGCTGTTATCTATTGTCAGGGAACTGACATCAGAGCGAGAGGCAAAGGGGAGGCTCTCTGATGATGTGGAAGAAGGACCCAGCAACAGGGGGAGAAACAGCCCAGTAGAGGGGGAAGCAATTCAGCGCAACACCAGGGATAGAGGGGGGCTGATGGGGGAATCGGAGAGAGGGCTCCAGGATTCTTCACTGGGCATCAGTGAGGAGAGCCCAGGTCCTCCGCTGCCCATGCCCTCCCTGCGCAGGAGGCTCCTGCGCAGTGAGAGAAGGCGGAGACTGGGCGTCAAACAACTTTTATGCTGGAAGAGGTTCAAGAAACGCCCACTGACGGATTCTGCCAGCGATTGAGGCAGCCACTATGAGAAGGGGCTGCGCAGTCAGAAAGGTTTAACAAGGCAAATTAGCCTAGAGAGGCACCAGTTTATGCCGAGTAACTCATACCCATTACATCTATGATGGAAAAAACTTTAAAGCTTGAAAGGCAGTCCTCTGACCATCTCATAAAAGTATTTGAGTGTATATACTGTTTTAAAAAGGTCCCCACCTGTGAAATTGCTCCAGACTGTTCTATCCCTCCCTCCCTCATAGCTGAGGCCCAGTGCGCACTGCATTTGAAGAGATGGTTGATGTGAGAGAGCTTCCATGGGGCACATTAGCTGTTTTCTGGAATGTGACTAATCCAGCATGTTGCCATGGCAATCTTGGGGCAATCACAGTTTCCCTTTCTGTCTGGGGTATCAAAATGAATCTCAAAGCCAGTGTGGTGCAGCTGTTACCATGTTAGACTGAGACCGGGGAGACCCAAATTCAAACCTCCATTCAGCCATGAAGCTCAATGGGTGACCTTGGGCCAGTCACTGTTTCTCAGCCTGACCTGCCTCACAAGCCTGTTGTCCCAATACAAGGAAGGTAGGAAAACCATTTATGCCCCCTTGAGCTCCTTGGAGGAAATACAAAATATAAATGGAACAACTAAATAATAAAAAAGAGAAGCTATAGGCAGGGATGCTGTTACCAGGGTAAATGAAATGCATTCTAGGCACAAGAATCCGTGTTTTATTTAGTTAAAGAATTTTGAGCAGTACAAAAAAGCCCTCAGCCTGAGATATTGAAGAGCATACCAATCACAGTAGAGTAGACCCTGCAGGGTTGTTTATGGAAGGGCCTGCATAGGCCCAAGTCCTATATGCATAACCTACATCTACCAGGAGCAGCATAAATCGCTAGGGATGGAGGAAAATTCTATTCCATTCTCATTTACAGGTGAACGTCTCACTTTCTTAAACGACAAGAACTGGAATGCAGCCATCCTTTGAAATTCACTCTTCTCTGAATTTTGCAGTGCAGTCCTCAAGCCAGGAATTGTGTACAAAAATGCATATACTAGGATAGTGTAGGCGTGCATGGCAAACACCACATAGGGGGAAAAATGCATTGTATCAGGATGCAATGCTCTGGAAAAAAATGTACATATTTGGCAAAACTGCAAACAAAAATGCTGATGAATTTGCATTAAAATTTTTTATAACAAAAAAATTATATCACAGACTGATATATGGAAATGTGAGAAACTGAGAGAAACCAAAATTGACCTATTTGCCTACCCCTATAAATAACAGTGAGGGGCACATCTCTTAAGAAGGGCAGGAAGTGGGGGTGTTGGATATCCAGCGAACAGGTTGCAGAAAGAAAACAGTAGTAGGGTCATTAAATGTCTTCCTCTTGATCACCTTACTATTTACCACACCTGCCTCTCAATGACAACAGCCCATGTATGTGTCAATGCTGAGTGATAACTGAGAGGATGGTGTCAAAGAAAGTGAGTTAACTTAGTCAGTGTTCTCATCTTGGCTTCCTTTCTTGCTCATCAATGGAACCCCTGAGTCCCATTTTCTGCAAACAAAGTGCAGTGTAACATGCCAAGTCAGCTACACTGGAACAAGTGTCTTTCTCCATTCTCGACCTACAGTTCAAACAGCGGTTGCTCAGTTTTTCAATGACAACACACGTGTATTGACTTTTGTTTATAGAGACTGTGGTCTTTTGCCCAAGGTTGTGGATTACTTCTCTGGAACGCAGCTGTGACAAAGAAAGCCAGACACAGTATTAAAAGGAGTGGGAATTGGACTGTGGCGGATGCTAGATTAAGAATAATCACTGTCAATTATCCTCAAAATGAGATAATCAATTTCCTGCACACAAGGGAGAATCAAGTGAAAAGAGATCAAAATGGGAAGAGTTCCCTCCTGTGTGAAAAATGCTTCGGCAGCAAAGTTTGCAGTGACAAGAAGATGGGCACCATGAGGGCCTCATGACAAAGAACAGCTTCTGATTTTAGTGGCTGAAGCCACATACTCTGTATTTGCACATTGAATCAATGCCTGACAGTGTTAGAAACTGAGATATGAAAGCTAGGAGCTAAAAGGCACCTTAAACCTAGGTTATGGGCACAACAACAGAATGTCTAGGTGCACTTTTTTATAACAAGAATACAAAGCTGAAAATGAATGAACTGCTGCCAAAATATTATGTTCATTTTTCACTTGGTCTAGTCCTTTCCCTGCCCACCCCCTAATATTCTTAAGAGGGTCTCTTCTCCAGTCTTCAGAGAGTAGCTGGAAGTGGGGAGGCGGAAAAGGGTCCTCCTTTCCTTCCACTCTGCAGTTTTAATCTGAAATCTTCAGTGCAGTACTGCACTCAGAGCTCAGAAACTGCTCACGCTAATGAAATTCCCTGTCGCAAAATGGGCCTAGAACAATGGGAGTTTCAAACACTGATGCCTGAAATGCAGACTTCACTTTCCCATGGGATTCAATTCATTCAAACTTCCTGTATTGGGCATATCATTATAATTCAAAGCCACTCATTAAAATAATAATGATACATGATATCCAACTAACTCATACAGTACACGTAAGTCAAACACGGCATATCACCTCATAATAACAATGATGATGATGATAGCTTTTTTCTTAGTGACATACTTTTAACTTCAAAGAAATGTTTTGTGATATTTATTAATAGCCATTATCATCATGATTAATAAATATATTAGCGGCCTTTTCATAAAACACCACACTCAAAGCAACTTACAGAGATACAAAAAAAGAAGAGCAATATTCTTTAAAACCAAGAGTGTATATGATTTCGCTGGTGTGAATAAAACCCAGCAAGACATGCTGGAATGTTAATCAAAAAGCCACACTTCCATCACTGGTTAAGTCCAGTCAAAGGCAACTATGAGGTTGCGGCGCTCATCTCACTTTCAGGCTGAGGGAGGTGGTGTTTGTCCACAGACAGCTTTCGGGGTCATGTGGCCAGCATGACTAAACCACTTCTGGTGCAACGGGACACCATGACAGAAACCAGAGCGCACAGAAACACCATTTACCTTCCGACTGCAGCAGTACCTATTTATCTACTTGTGCTGGTGTGCTTTGAACTGCTAGGTTGGCAGGAGCTGGGACAGAGCAAGCCAAGAGGCTCAGTGGTTTAGACCACAGCACCACCCGCATCCCTTCACACAACAGGTATTGCAGTGTGAAAGGAACATTAGAAAATGAGACAGAAGTGCTAGCATTATAATTTGGAAAACTAATGCAATATTCCCCATAGCTGAATGTACCCCAAGTCTCTTCACAGCCTGCGATCTGCCTACCTCGGAAATTTGTTTTGTCTGAATGATTTATTGCATGATTGTTTCAGGTTTTTTGGAAACAGATGTAACATCTCAAGTGTACGAAATGCTTTACAATCCTTTCTGAGATCCACCATTTAAAGCAGATGGTTTTCAGTAAGTTGAAGAACTGCAGTGAGGTCCAGTGATGTTGTCCTAAGCTTCCTAAGAAAACTCTAAGATGAGCAGGAATTTGTCCCCAGAAGTCCAAGATCCAAAGCCCAAACTTCTAGTGACAAGGCTTCACTGGTTTTTACATATGACACAAAAAGTTGTATGTAATACAAATTATTTCAATACAGTTATTTTGCATAGCACTGTTCAGAGATGCTGAGAACTTCTATTTTGGTTTAACCAACCTCAGGGGAATAAAATTGAATAACCCTCTATGTACAACATCAGGAGCTGCTTAAGGAAAAAACTGGGCATAGATATTACATATATAAGGAAATAAATATCAGATGTGGCCTTTGACTGTTCAGTCTAAAAATAAAGCCTTCCTTATCAATCTTTCTTTCTTTAATTTTGGAAACAAAATCTGTGACCCTTTCTACTTTTCCTTCTATGGGGGGGGGGGACAGGAATAAGATAAATGTCAACTGAATTTGTAAAGAGTGATGGTATTTCATTTATATCATTCATCCTGGTGGACCTTTTCTGTTGCTACAGACTGATGGCTCCATTAACTCTACAAAATTCCCCAGGAACAGTTTCCTCCACAGCAGTAACGCATCTGGTAGAGAGAAGGCAATGGGAAATTGTTTTTTCTCCCCAAGCTCTGTGTCACTGGCACCTGTCTTTCCCTTACAATATTGTTTCTGTAGTGCCCTCCCTACCATGACAAGTCACTAACAACTGTGGCTGGTAGGAGGGAAGGAAGATGAACAAAGAACCAATGACTGAAAAACACTGGAGGTTTTTAGTTTAGAAAAAAGACGAATAAGGAGAAGACATGATAGAGGTGTATAAAATCATGCTGTAATTTTAAAGATTTATTTAAAATTAATGTTTCAAGCTATAAAATGTTAAATAATTTAAAGTAAGAACTCAATAGGTACACTTTCAGATACTTCACGAAAATGTTTTCTTCTCAGTCAGCTGTACTTGAAAGTTAACAGAAGAGAATAACTATACCCTTTGCTGTTGAGTCTGCAGTAAAATATCAATTGTTTGCGTTCTGCATTCCAATATACTGTTAACCTTTTCTGGATTCAGGAGTGCTCCAGAAGGAGCACAACGTGCCCCCCACCAGAGGTACTACCCCTCCACATACACCCTATTACACTGAATATATCTTTAAAATTATCATTCAAAATCAGTATGCAGTTTTGGGACTGCTTTTGAATGGTCAGTATTAATTCTTCCCTTGGATAGGCAAGGGCATCTGTTTTGCTGCCAATATATTTGGTAAAGAAATAATGCCTATGTTTTGACAAAGTGCAGCTTCCTGTTCACATCACGCATCACATATTATATATATTTAAAAACAAGTTTCCAGTGCTCATGGTAAGTTTAAAAACCTTAAATTTAAAACAAATCTAATTCCTTTTTTTAATGTGCAAACTTTCTTTACCCCATCCATCGTTAATTTGAAGGTGCTTAGATCTGTCTACCCTGAAAACCCATAATATAAAGCAGAAGATTTTCTTAGCGGTAATGCCAAAGATTCTTATATGTACAAATCATGTGCACAGAACTCAATCAGCAGCATAAGGAGGATGCTGAACATCCACCCACCCCACCATCTGCTTTTCTAGCAAAACTATTTCTCAATGCCCTGACATTTTTTAGAGTACTGATTCAATTTTTTCACTTTTAGGGATGAAGCTCGAATCAGTATAAATATCAACCCTTTGCCATTTACGACCCACAAATATAAGCCACAAACCACATATGGCAGTTTACCAGTGGCTCAGTGACCCCTGTGTTTTTGCAGCCTGCTAAAAGGATCAGGGTCGTGAAGCACCCAGCAAGCCACAACTGAGGGCAGATGGGTTGCATTCAGTGGTGGGTCACAATTTGTGCAAGCCCAAACCATAATGGGATGTAAATTACTTGCTGTGTACAAATGAAATAAAGAGTCTGTGATATATAAAGCAAATGAAATTTAAAGTGTGTGACTGTTGAGGGGGAAAAGACATGGGACTCCAGAGCTTCTCCATATTCTCTGCTAAAAGACCAGCTCCCATCAGGCTGCTCCCTCAACATTCACCAGCAGCTATTCCAGCAGGCTATATTATTATTAATTACATTTATATCCCACCTTTCTCCAAGGACCTCAAAGTAGAATGCATGGTTCTCCCATTTCCCCATTTTATCTTCACAACAATCCCGTCAGATAGGTCAGGCTGAGAGACGGTATCTGGCCCAATGAGCTTCGTGGCTGAGTGGGGATTTGAAGCCTGGTGTCCCAGGTCTTAATCCAACACCCTAGCCGCTATGCCACAAATAGGAGTGGTGTCTAACCATATGCATGAAGCCAACCCAACACAAAGATTGTGAAGTAGTTAAACCCAACCCAACTCATGTTGGTGCGACAAGACCCAAGCAGATGTCTAGTTAAGCATCACACTGAGAGGTACTCAAACTGTTTGGATCCTTGGGTGGCAATCACAAGGACTCACATCTTAATTCATAATGCTCATTCATGGTGAACATTCACAACGTATGAGTTAGGTCTTAGTTTGATTGTCCAAACCAGGGATGGGGAACTTTCTCCCCTCCAGATGACACTGGACTACAACTCCCATCAGCCCCAAGCAGCCTGGCCAATGGTTGGGAATAGAGGGAGTTGTAGTCCAACAACAACTGCAGGGGGTCAGGTTCTCCATTCCTGGCATAAACAAACTCAATGTCTTCTCCCAGCATTTAAAAAGAACATTATCTGTTTTAAGATATCACTGCCAAGCCTGCACTAATACTCAACACTAGTCAAGCAAAAAGCCTCCTGAACAAGGAGATCTGTGTGTAGAAATAGACTTTTGACTACAGAACGACAAACAGCAGCACTATAGCAACCTCTGTAGAAGTTCCTATGCGAACAGAATTTCAATTCAGCTCTGTCTCCCAGGGATGATGCCATTCCAGTCACATTTTTTTCTAACGGGCTTTGTTTCAAAGAGAAAGTAATTGTTATTTGGATGCTAAAGGAAGATGCAGGGTATTCAAGTAAAACAGGAATTTTGCAAGCGTCATCTTAGGTGGCTAGTGGGGGTGGGGGAGGAATAGACAAAAGCAAAGGATAAAGTTATTGGCAGCTCTGTCTTTAAAACAGCTGGTCACATAACACATTAAATATTTCCAGTCATAGAAAAGGTTATTGAATGAAAAGAAGGGTAAATGAACTTGATGTGGAAATGCTAGCAGGTAGCTATATTGCTACAGAGAATTCTCTGGAAAGATTTTTAAGTGCAAGTCTGATACAAGAAATGGTAATTTGATAAGCAAGGGCTATGTTTTTCCTCCATTCCCCCTTTTGCTATTATATCAATCTCTGTTACTAGGATGCACCTTAAAAAGAAAACAAATTACATTATGTATTTTCTGGCTTGTATAACCTTGAAAAGTATGTCACCTTTTCTTTCTTTTCTTTTCTCATTCTTTCCAGATCACCGAGATATAACGCCAGTGTACCAATGAAAGCATGCAAGAGATTAGACTGATACAGAACATTGGCGAAACACATTGCGTGACCTTTTCTTTCAGAACAGAACAGGTTTGCGACCTCATCTGAATGAGACTCAAGGACAGAACAAATGTCAACAGGGAAGCAAAGGGGCTTAGAAATAAATAAAGAAATATAAATATTCTGAACTGTAACGTTTGAACTGTTCTGAGCAACTAATGGGAGAAGCCAATATTGGCATGTCGGTTTGGGGCAAAAGAATAATGTGTCTTCAAATGCAGGTTTTAGTGCCTTCTGCTTGGCTCTCTCTCTTCTTTGCTCTTGGGCCCCCGGACTGACTTGCTTGGCCCAGAGAGAAACTACGTTAGGAAATTAAAATGGCAACTAGATCAAGGTTCCAGATACTGCTCAGATATCTTAAAACAGATAATGTCCAGATACTGGGATAAAAGGGGGTGGTGAAATTAAAAATGTGTCATTGGCTAGTCCTGTGCAAAGGCCCTGGCAACTGCCCAAATAAGCCAGGTGCTGAGGCCAGGCCTGTTGGGATGGCAGGCCTAGATATATGATGCTTCTTGCTGTCACTTCTGCATCAGAGCCTGACCTTAGAAGAAGCCCTGCTGAATGTCATTTTCAACTATTTGAGCTCACCATGCTATCTTCTGCTATTGGGTCTAGTTATTGCCTTAGCCACAGGTTCACTCTGCAATCAACTCTTGTTTCTTGCTGCCAGGATCTCCCTTAACTTACCTGCCTACCTACTTGATCTAGTTTGGCTGGTTCTTTCCATCTACCTCTTCTACTGTTCCAGCAGTTGGCGAGATCTTTGCCCTTATATACATGCCTTCTATTTTATCATCTTCAAAGGAGCCTGAATGTACTGCCATATCCATTTCTTTGGCAAGCTCAAATAAGCAGGGAGAAAAGGGCTGTGCCTTTAACGTGGTATAATGGACCATACATAAGTGAATGGCTCACCACTTCCGTGGGGGGGGGGGTGGATGGAAGGTTGTAGTCCCTCACACTCCACCTTCTTCCCAAGCAGCCAAAGCATGTTCGCTCGCCCGGCTGTTGCTGGGGAATTCCCCTCAGCCGGTATTTGAGGGGAGGTCTCCCTTCTCACCAAAGAGGGCAACAATAAATAGGCCGATCAGAGGCCTCACTTTGAGGGCAGTGCCTTGCTGGCTGGCCAGGCATGGGCTACTGGTCCACCCCACCAGGCAGTGAGGCTTAAAAGGGCAGCTGCTTCAGGATCTCACAGCACAGCCAGGTCTTGTATTTGCAATCTGCAGTTTAAAACAAGATGAATCAGCAGGCGCTGTGTTTCTGAGCCTAGAGAGATGCTGCCAGTCAGAGAACATGACACTAGGCTGCATAAATAAACAAATCTGACTTTGTAAAGACAGCTTTCTATAATCCTCATCCTCCTGGGATCAACACTGGTAAATATGTAGTTAAAATGTGAGATGCTTTTCCTTTACTCACTCCAGGAATCCTTTACTAATTTGAAAGGAATTGCTGAGAAACAATCTCTTAAAAAATATTAAAGGATTCCTGCAGTGAGTAGAAAAAAGTGCCTCACATGTTAACTATATGTATACCAGCATTGATTTTAAAAATGCACGACCACACATCACATAAAGGCTTCAAAAGAACAATGACACGATTTTATTAACAGGCTTTACAAATTCCAACATCATAACAAAAAGGCTTTAGATTTCTTCCAGTGAGAGACCACTGATGACTTATGTGGGTCTTTGTAATACTGGTTTTAGGGCTAATCTATAGGTTATGGTCATCTTGCTTTTTGAAAAGTGTGCTTCACACGGCCCTTCAATTTGGAAGGACAAGGTGTCACTGGACCCCCAATTGACACCACACTGCTCATTCAAAATTGTCAGTGTCTGTTTCTGGGCAATATACTGATTACCTAGATCAGGGATACGGATAGGCAAGTCTGTCAATTTTGGTTTCTCTCAGTTTCTAACCTTTTCAGTCTAGTCTTCCACATTTCCACATCTGTTTGCCTTTCTTCTTCTTTTTTCATAAATCCTCATAAAAATCCACTTTAGTGCAAATTTCTCCAAATGTGCACAGTTTGGGAAGCGATTTTGCCTAATACGCACCTTTTTGCAAAGCACATTGTTCCCTGATAGTTATAATTTCCCTGATGGAATGCATTTTTGTTTGCTACTTTCACTAATACATGCATTTTTTTATGCACACTTCCTCTGAGGGTGTGCATTTTTGTACACATTACCAGTACTTGGCTGGAGAAGTGCACTGCAAAATACAGAGAAGTGAAAATGTTGACGGATGCCTGTGTGTCAGTCTGCATAGTGTTTCGGAAATGGTAAATTGGCTAGAAACACCCAAAGCCAGAGGTAGTCAGCAGGGGGGCCCTCAAGATGATGGTGGACTCCACCTGCCACTGCCCTCAGCCAGCATGGCCAACGGTAACACAAAGTGGCTCACTTATTTCTAAATAAATATGCATGAGATCAGAGTATTAGCTCACAGTGGTACCTCGGGTTAAGTACTTAATTCGTTCCGGAAGTCCGTACTTAACCTGAAACTGTTCTTAACCTGAAGCACCACTTTAGCTAATGGGGCCTCCTGCTGCGGCTGTGCTGCCGGAGCACGATTTCTGTTTTCATCCTGAAGCAAAGTTCTTAACCCAAGGTACTATTTCTGGGTTAGTGGAGTCTGTAACCTGAAGCGTATGTAACCTGAAGCGTATGTAACCCGAGGTACCACTGTACACTCTTAAACACTATTCCAAGGGAGGATGCCCCATTCCATTCAGTGGAGTTTATCTCTGAGTAAACATACCTGAGTTTTTTCCTTTTAGTTCTATAGACCTCAAGTGAGAGACTGGGTTCTGTGGGGGGGCATGAGCAATCAAACTGCTAGCAGGAAGAAGAAACTCAGCTTCACTGCCAAACACACTTGCTATGAGTAAAACCCATTTAATTGAGTGGGAACTCCAAGGGAACATGCTTAGAACTCTGCCATATGTCTCATTTGGTAAGTCTCCTATAAAAGGTGGTTGTTGTCACTGTCATCAGAAACACCATCATCATCCTGGGGTTTTCAGCCTGGGGCCCCCCAAAGTAATAACAGCATTTTACTTGTCTAATTTGTTTTGAGATTTCTGTACTGCCCTTCACTAGAAATGGCCACAGGGAAGTTTGCTGGAGGATAAAGCAATATAAATCCTAATACATTACAGTGACAAACATGAAAAATGATCCTTATAAAATACGTTTCGAAATGGCTTAACCCAAAACTACAACACAAACAGCAAATAAGTAAGAATTCAAATCTTCCGATCAAAAAAAAGGTACAGAAACAGCAAAATGAGAGAGTCAGAGGATTAAAACACCTTCAGTGTACAGAGCATACACACCCACGCAATAGAACAGAATGTGCCCATTTACTTCCTTGCACAAATACAGAGAGAGAGCTTTCCATTCCCATCATTGTTTCAAAATAAGTGAAGGCTTGTTGTTTGCCATTGTTAATCTTTATCTGGTTGCTTTGTATATATTTTAATGTATCATTACTCCTCTAGGTCTAGGCATGGGGCTAAGAATAGCAACATGATCACACTCCTTTGCTCTTCTGTTTTGTTAGATTGTTAAGGATGGAGGAAACAGAGCTGAAAATAGTTTCATCACTATGGCGTTTCCAGTAAAAACTCCTGTTGCCCCGTTACTATTGTGTAAATGAAGCAGGCAGCCAAATCAGTTCTATAAGCACACAGTGGTTCAGGTTAAACAGTTGGCTCTCAAGAAAGCTTTGTGCCTTGTTGGTTTTCAAAGAATTCCACATGCTTAATTATCTATTGTTAATCATCATCTTACTATATTTGCATGACACTTTTATGCCATTGGCTTTTACTAAGGTCAGAGCATGAGTGTTACATGTGGAATATTCTTCTTCTTTTTGTTGATGTGAGCACAAAGCACCATCTTATGTACTGATCACTTCGAAAGAAAAGCTTCTTTAAACATTCAGAGCATGGAGAGGCCACTATCCAGAATACACAATCAAGACTAGGCCTATTCTATGCATCTTTCTTCTAAATTAAATTCAATAATCTTACTCCCATTTAACTGTGCATTGACTCACTCCAGACAAGCCCAGGTTTGTTCTTGGTTTACCACTCATGAGCCCAGGTTCAGATGCAATGCTAAACAAAAACCATGGCTTTGTCCCTGGTAGCACAGCAGCAACAGAACTGAGGTGGAGCTCTGCATTCTGGGAAGCTACACATTTGCTCATTCACACTAAACAGTGGTTTGGCTTAGTGTTACATACAGACTGAGTCATTATGGAAATAATCTCTACTGGGGGATGCTAGGGACAACAGTTCTTGGGCAAACAGCGTGAGCAGGAGAAGAGATTCAGTTCCCTGCTTCCTATGCTTTCAATCACCCCTGTCCCATTTTATTTTTATTTTTTAATAATATTTTTTATTGCTTTTTTTCCAAGGTCAGAATACATCGTCAATAACACAACAAAAGCGATTTTACAAAAAGAAAGAAGAAATTAAATAAAAGAAAATTCACTTTTCCAAATCTTTTTTCATAATCAACTGGACTTCCCCACATCTTCCATCCCCTGCTTTCTTTACAATAAAAAATAAACAGCAAATTGATACCTTGTTTCATGTGTTTTTGTACTTTCATCTAATTATATACTCTAAAATTTAAACTTTTCACAGTCATAACTTAATTTCCATCATTTTCAGATCTCAATACTGAAGCATGTTTTTCCCAAAACTTAGCAAATTCTCAACATTCATATAACTTATAATGTTTTTGTAGATAGTCCTTAAATTTTTTCCAATCCTCTTCCACTACCTCTTCTCCCAGGTCTCGGATTCTGCCAGTCATTTCGGCTAGTTCCATGTAGTCCATCAGTTGCGTATGCCACTCTTCCAGCGTGGGTAGCTCCTGTGCCTTCCAATATAAGGATTCTTGCTGCTGTAGTTGCATATAAAAAGAAAGTTCTATCCTTCTTTGACACTCTCTGGCCTACAATGCCCAGGAGGAAGGCCTCTGGTTTCTTATGGAAGGTATACTTAAATACCTTTTTCAACTCGTTATAAATCATTTCCCAAAAGGCCTTCACCCTCGGGCATGTCCACCAGAGGTGGAAGAATGTTCCTTCAGCCTCCTTACATTTCCAACATTTATTATCAGACAGATGGTATATCTTTGCAAGTTTGACTGGGGTCATGTACCACCTGTACATCATTTTCATAATGTTTTCTTTTAAGGCACTACATGCCGTAAATTTCATACCGGTGGTCCATAACCTTTCCCAGTCTTCAAACATAATGTTGTACCCAATGTCTTGTGCCCATCACCCCTGTCCCATTTTAAATGCATTCAGTAGGAGTCAAGCTGCATGTGTCATCACATCTAGTCTGACAGTACATTTTCAGATTTCAGATAGACCTGGCACTATTATACAGAAAACACAATCCATTCAAAATAAACATTTTTCTCTTATTGAGTTACGAACCTGGATAACATTTCTCACACTGAAACAGGATTTTAAAGTACTTCACTGTATCAAATGGGGCCAGTGTATTCTCCTTCTGTTGTACATTATGTTAACCTACAGTAACTCCCATTTTAAAAGTGGCAGATATAAGCCTTGATCTTCGGAAGTTCTTCCCTACTTGCAATATACCTAGTTGCTCATGATGGGCAGACGACCTTTCAATAACCTATAGAAGATAAAATGTAACAGCAACCCTATGCACACTTATTTGCAGTGAACTTCCAATTCCATACGAACAATCAAAGGATTGCACGGCACAATTCTTAATAGCAATATAGAAAATCATACCAATCCCTCTTTCAGTGAAGGTTCAGCACTGTGGAGAGAGATTTATGGTTTACAGCGGGAAGCAAATAGATTGCAAATCCAAAGTGCGTGCACCACAAAATTCTGGTCATTCTAATGTGCGTTACAAAGAGCATTGCTTTCAAAATTTGATAAGCAAAGGAATAATTCTCAGCATGGATGTAGTGTTCATGATGGATTTGTTCCTAGGATGGTTCAAGGAGATTGACTGCAGACCAATCCATACCAGGTATTCAGCCAAAGTAGTAAGCTAGAGAGTACTTCAGAGAGAAAAGGCTGTGGACCTATATCGTATTCAGAGATGAGAAATGTCCAGCATTTGCTGACTGCTTCAGGCTTCAAGCCTGGGTATCTCTTATTTCTGAAGACCACAGGGCACAGCAAGAATGCAGCTGCAGTTCAGTTTCCTGATCACATGGAATAATATATGGGTGCATAGGGTTTCCTTTTCCCAAACTTGTGGACCCCCTTCTCCTGCTTCACACATTCTCTGAATACATGAAAGAAAGGACTGAAGGGGATCACCTCTCGTCCCATAAGTCTCATCTTTGTTTTTGATCTATATTGACTTTTAATTACATTTTCTCCAAGACTTGATTCTTTTCCTTGAGTGAAGGTGTCATTAGATAGAAGTGTTGTGTCTTCTTGTCTTAGCTTGCTTCATGTGTAATGTTTCTCTCACTTACTTTTAGACAGCTATGTTCAATTTTTCAAAGACTATGTCCTCTATGACCCGGCTGCAGTGATGTTACGTGGAAAATATTCCCAGTGCTTTTCTTTTATCCGCGAAAATGTTTTTGTTTCATAAGGTTGCTAGTAATGATGAAAGGGATGCTAATTGCAAATACTATATTAAGCAAGCTCAGCAATTTTGAAGGTTGGTTTACACAGCTCTTTCCGCCTCCACTTTCAAGCTGATAGGACACACGGCTAAGCCTTAGTCTGTGTTTTTGCATAAGAGTATCTACATATCCACTTACTTTAGAATCAATCACAGAAAGGATGTTTACTTTCATAGATGCCAAACTGTCCATCAAAAAATTGTTTTACATCACCCCGATTTTTTCCTAAACTGAGACTCTAGTCATTTTACTTGTCCAATACAGTGGTACCTCGGGTTAAGAACTTTATTCATTCTGGAGGTCCGTTCTTAACCTGAAACTGTTCTTAACCTGAAGCACCACTTTAGCTAATGGGGCCTCCCGCTGCCACCGCACTGCCGCTGCGCAATTTCTGTTCTCATCCTGAAGCAAAGTTCTTAGCCCAAGGTACTATTTCTGGGTTAGCGGAGTCTGTAACCTGAAGCGTCTGTAACCTGAGGTACCACTGTAAATGGTTTCTGCTCTGTCTCCCCCTTGATCTTTACATTCTGACCTAGTTCTCTTGACATGGACGTCCATTGTTGATCTTTCTAGATATGATATAAAAGTTATTCTGCCTTCAAGAGCAGGATCTCTTAACTTGCCACAAGCCATAATGTTTAATCACAGAAGAACCAGATTCTTCCTCATAGAGATCCTACTTTATATGCTCAGGACTTAACATCTGAACACGTGATCCCATGCATACATCCTCTCTCTCTCTCTCATTGGTATTTCAAGCATACAGTATTGTGTCCTTCAGTACTTCCTATTCTGTTTACATATTTATCTCAAATATCACAAATTAGTTACGGAGCCCATTTAAAGCATTCTGGGGCAATGCTTAAAGTGAGCAGAACTGTAAACCCACACTTTAAATATCTTTCCTAAACTCCTTGGTATAATATAAAACACTAAATAGCCTCATGTTCAAGATAATTCATAGGCCTTAACAAATGTTGCTTGTCTTGTTAAAATGCTAAAATGTAAAGCTCTCTGCATGCATGTGTTTCTCTTTCTCAATTAAATAGCAACCTCTTACCCATTTAGATGGTTCCTTCCGTGCTGTTAATGTCATTAAGAAATATTAGCACCATGTGAGTCAAACCATTTTCAGCTGCTAAGAAATGATTTTACATATGATCCCCAAAACCATGTGGCAGGTTCCAGCTGGGTAGTGGGACTCTGTTTTCCTAAGAGCAGCTGTGCACACTACTTGATCAGCTACTTTTGAAACTCCAGGAAGTTTTGAAAGTGATTTGTGATGCAATGTAGCTATTGCTGGGGGGGGGGGTGATAAGTGACAGAACAGAAGCTGTACACCCCTCTGTGCAATGCAGAAAACTTGGTTTACACCTATGGGGGCTCTCTAAACTGCAGTCACACTCTTTATTTTATGCCTTTATTCATCTACAAAGTTTAATAAATAAAATAAAATAAAATAAAAATCATATTTATTTATACCCCGCCCTCCCCAGCCAGGACCGGGCTCAGGGCGGCTAACATCAAAGTATGATACATAAAAACATAAATCAAACAATCAATTAAAATACATCTTAAAATCAATAAAATCAGACGGCAACCCACGGATTATAACTATAGGGGATGGGGAACATTGAGGGCTCACCAAGCCCAACTGTTTGTGCTGGTCTTATATGAGCTGGTGGAAAGGGTTAGGGAGGCCACTTACACACTGGGTCTTATAACAAAAAAGAAGAGGGGGCATCAGCCTGGGGCCCGACCAAAGGCCTGTTGGAACAGCTCTGTCTTGCAGTCCCTGCAGAAAGATGTCAAATCCCGCAGGGCGCTGGTCTCTTGCGACAGAGCATTCCACCAGGCCGGGGCCACAGCCGAAAAGGCCTTGGCCCTGGTTGAGGCCAGTCTAATCTCCTTGAGGCCTGGGACCTCCAAGATGTTATTGTTTATGGACTGTAAGGTCCTCTGTGGGGCATACCAGGAGAGGCGGTCCCATAAGTAAGAGGGTCCTAGGCTGTTTTTGCGTTAACTATAAATATCTTGCTGTTGCTCCCATCAGTTGGTATTCAGAGGCATGCCTGATATTGGAAAGTAGTGTACAGCCATTATTAGTAGTTATTGATACTTTTATTTGTTTAATCCCACTTAAAGCCATTTAAGATAATGGTTATCACCATATATTGTGACAGCAAATTCCACAATTATGTGCTATGTGTGTGGGGGGTACTTATTCTGAATCCTGAATCTTAAACAATTTTGCTTCATTAAAATTACTTTTAAATTGAATTTAATTAGCATTTGTAGGCCCTTAAAGATCACAGTGGTTTACGCTGCAGATAAAGCCATAAGATACAATTATATTGATACAATATTTAAATAAGAACATACATTAAATTTCCATATTACAAGACATAACCACAACACAGAAGCAAATGGCTCAGCACCTGACATTAATGGTCTTCAAAAGCCAGAGTGAATAAATACATCTAAAGCTGATCCCCCAAAAAGGTGAATACCAAAGGCACCTGGCACACCTTCAAAGGTACGGAGTTCCACAAACATGGCGCCACAACAGAGAAGTTTATGCCTGGGGTCCTAGCTATCCAGACATACCTTGCAATATCCATTGGCAGGACCACCAAAGGGGGCTGTGAGCTCCACTCCAGCGCCCACCATAATTGTGTGGTTTTGCTTAGCCATAATTTGGCTTACCATACCATGCAAACCAGCTCATTGTGTAGCTAAATGAATTAGAAACACCTCACATACCTGTGATAGCAGGTACTCCAAACTTCAAGTATCTAACCTCACCGTTCTTTGACTAATGTAAGACTGAGATCCTCCATGACATTGCTTTGATTACGACAGCAGGCCATTCAACAGATTTATTCTAGAAATATTTAAGGAGCTTGCTAACATCTGTTCTAAAATCACTGAGTGTTTCTCTCTTATTTATTTCATTATATGCTCCTTTGTCTGGCCATCTGTGCTGCTTTGATAATAGTAACTCAAGCTGATGTTATGTAGTTCAGTAAATCTTCCACTCTGCAGACTTTCCCCTTATGCTAGGTACATTAAACAATCCGCCGTCTTCTTCTAGTCATGACTCATTCTCTATTGTCTAAGGACTCTGATCATTTTCTTTACTTTTTGCGCAGACACTGTATAACGTGGCGAATTAATTTTAATTCTCCTCGTAATAAAAGCATCTTAAAAGCTGAGCGGCAAACAAAACGTTTACACGGTATTAAACAGATCCCTAGTGATAGAGATGGAACCGTCTTCTGTAATGTTGTCCACAAAGAGAGGTACCATTCAGTTTATACTCTGGAAAGTTCTGTGGGGGGTGGGGGGGTGTTTCAGCACATAACTATTTTTCCCTCTTGAAACCTATATTTTCAGGAGCATCTTCTTATCCATCTTATAGAACTTGGTTTTTACAAATCAGATCAATCCATGGAGCTTAATTCGTCTACCTTTTCTCATCCTCTATTTCTAACTGACTCAAAGGGTGGGGGGAGGAAACTGAACTACTGCACTGCAAGTACCTTTGTAAGTGGTTCTTAAGGATTATTTCCATTATTATCTGGCATGAGATATGAATAGGCTGAGATGGTTTCTTTTAAAAGTGACAAAAGCGTAACAAATGATGGATCAAGGTTGATTACTTAGAAGGGTCAGTTCACTAAAAATGGCTCGTGTGTCTCAGTGTGACGAGAGAGACATGCTTTTATTTTATTGTAGTTCTCTTTTTTTTCTGCTTAGGAGTCAGACTGCTCTCCACACAACCTTTCTGGAAGGACATTCAGTCTGTACCTCTGATTCGTACCTCAGGAAAACAGCAGAACAGTCCGTCACCTGAAGTTTGGGTGGTGCCGCTGAGGCGGCTGCAACCTTCCCGTCTTGCACATCACATTGAATACCAAGGACCTAACCCTTAGGGACAGGACAATTTATAAACAAAAACGCATACCTTTGTCATTGACTGTTCGATGAAGAAAAATGAACTGAGCTACATATTTCTGTCTAAGGTAGACTGGCATGTTGTCGCTGTTTTATTGGTACATTCTGCAACATGTTGTGGCTGTAATAATTATGTGCTGGTGGTGGGTTTAGACTGAACTATCCACGTGCCATTCTACTTTGTTAGTTGTTCTGCGATGCTTACCCAGTGTATGCATAATATTACTATCTGGAGGGGCATTCTTGCACTCCCAAGCAACAAAAGCAGCAACAACAAACAAATTACAGGGTTTCAGCAGGAAGCAACAGGACATACAAAAATTAGGAACAGAGCCATGGGACTGTCATAAATAGTATGGAAAACAAGATCATCCTGGACCTTCATTTTTTTATGAGGCAGTGCACATCCTTTTTTCTACCATTCTTTTAACTGCATTATGGGACACTAATAAAGAAAAGCTATTTCCAGATTTATTATCACTATTCAGTTATACAACAAATGCTTAGTAAAGCTTGCATAAGCAAAGTTTAATATGCTCATTCAGTTGAACTGCTTTCCCATTAGAAATTCAAATCTTTATGTCTTTACCTCCTTTAAGCAGATTGAATCAAGAAATATTACTACCCAGGATTTCACTTCGCAAAACACATCATTCCAAATCAATGAATACCATTCTGAATATTAGAACGCTGCTCAAACAGGACTATTAAGGGCACTTAGAACTAGATCAAATTGTATGCTTTTATAATGTACAGGCATGTTAGTAATGCAAATGTTTTCACCACTTTTCAGAATCAGCACTTTTCCAATAATTTGGTGATAGCAAGAGGGCACATTATTTGGCCAAAAAGTAGTATTTAGAATGGATGGAAGAACACATTGGCTTTGTCCAGAAAAAGAAGCTGTGAATTAATTTTCCTGTCACGTTACAGTAACATAATTACACAAATATAAAATAATCAGGAATCTTTTGGCTTTCTTAGACTATGAACATTGGCACCTGCGATCATTGTTTTGAGTAAATACTTGCACTTTGACTTGCAGCATTGCACCAGTCCACCAAGGAGGATCCTTCATTTTGTTGGAAGGCACTGGATTTTGCTTGATGTGGCTATTTTCCTGTTCTCCTCTGCCATGTACACTGAGGGGTGAGGAACTTTAAGTGCCTGAAGGCCACTTTCCCTCACAGGTGACCATCTGAAAGCTGCCTGCCTGTGGTGGTGCCAGAAGCAAAAAGTGGGTGGGGCTGGAGGCAAAATGGGTGGAGCAATTATTATCATTATTTATTAAATGTAATGGTTGCTTTTTTGCCATTGCAGCTCAAAGCAACTTTCAGTATCTTAAGCAAAAAACAAATGCATACATACAGTTAAACCAGTATTTTTACTTTAAAAAACCCTCTAAAAGACAATTCTATTACTGTATTTAAAAAACTAGGTAAAAACATCGCACTCATTCAAAAGGCCATAGATAATTAAAAGCCAAAGGCCTGGTGGAAAAGGAGGATTTTTGCCTTGTGCCTGAAGATATCTAACAATGGTGCCTGGTAAGCCTCCCTGGGGAGAGTATTCCACAAGTGGGGAACCACCACTGAAAAGGCCCATTCTCGTGTTACCACCCTCCATAGTTCCCATGGAGGGGGCAAATGAAGAAATGCAATAAATGTGATGCCTTCCTAGCTTGGCCCTGTGTAGAGGCAGGTCACGTGACATGAGTGCCACACACTATGATTTCAATGTATAATAATGCTTCCTCTAGTAGCTACTACTAAGACTTTCTTCAAGCGAGGGTAAGAAATTCAGTGTCAGAGTAGACTTTCTTTTGAATCCCAACCATTCTGTTTATTTATTTTATAATTTAGAAACTGCTTAATACGATAGTTTCTAAGTAGAGTATAATAGGGATACAGGCAGGTCACGTGACATGAGTGCCACACACTATGATTTGAATGTATAATAAAACTTCCTCTAGTAGCTACTACTGAGACTTTCTTCGAGGGAGAGTAAGAAATTCAGTGTCAGAGTAGACTTTCTTTTGAATCCCAACCATTCTGTTTATTTATTTTATAATTTAAGGTAAAGGGACCCCTGACCACTAGGTCCAGTCGCGGGCGACTCTGGGGTTGCGGTGCTTATCTCGCTTTACTGGCCGAGGGAGCCGGCGTACAGCTTCCAGGTCATGTGGCCAGCATGACTAAGCCGCTTCTGGCGAACCAGAGCAGCGCATGGAAACACCGTTTACCTTCCCGCTGGAGCGGTACCTATTTATCTACTTGCACTTTGACATGCTTTCGAACTGCTAGGTTGGCAGGAGCAGGGACCGAGCAATGGGCGCTCACCCCGTCGCGGGGATTCGAACCGCCGACCTTCTGATCAGCAAGCCCTAGGCTCTGTGGTTTAGACCACAGCACCACCCGCATCCCATTTTATAATTTAGAAAACTGCTTAATATGATGGTTTCTAAGTAGTGTATAATAGGGATACAGCATACATCACAAAATCATTTAAAATAAAGCTGTCTAGTGTTTGACTGGCTTGTATGTTCCATACAGTCAAAACAAGGCATAGACTGTAGTTCTATGAATATTTATATGGGGGTTACCCTGAATGAAATCAATGGGATTTACATCTGAGTAAATTAGGAGGATTTACATCTTACATATGCAGGATGACATTTTTAAGAATATGTGCTATATTTGTGGATAGTTAGGCTTAAGTCTAGATTCATCTTTTTCTTATGTATCTTGTTCTTTTCAGTCTCATGTACTTTTGACCAGATATTTTTGTTTTTTCCTGATGTTTTCAGAAAGTGGAAGTATTGCTGGAGATCAGTGTTCCTCACTGTATATGTAGACTTGGTTTCCTTCAGGCTTTTTTAAAAATCCATTCTAAAAGTCCAGGATAATTTCTGTAGCAAGGCAAAGTCTGAGTGTTACTGTCTGCTGAGACAAGATAAGGGTAAGTAATGGGTAGCTCTCTCTATCTTGTAAAGCTTTGGGTAAAACCTACATTTCATTTCCCTTCTGGAAATACAAACAGAGGTTTCCGCTTTTTCAGGCAAATTAATTTGGTTTGAAACAGTGGCGCCTTACCCACTCAATGCAGTTGACTAAAAACTCTGGCAAAGGTAATAACAGAAGGTAGTCCACTGCACTATTTTAATGCCAAATTTATACTACAGTCATAAACATTTCAGTTTGATGCAAAGGCTTTGCTCATTTGTCATGGTTCAGGATACATTATTCACACATTGAAGTCTGCTAACAGACTGGCTATACAGCTAAAGAATATAAATGATTATCAAATGCATGAATAATCATGTTCACTTGCCACTGTTGTCACTTGCCAGCATTCTCACATGAAGGGGAAAGTTGCCATTAGTCCTTCACAGCAAAAGGGCCATGTGTGTTCACTTATCCATTACCTCCACAATCCTAGTCACCAGGAGAATGTATGGAAACTTACCAAAAAAAAAAAAAAAAAAACCAACAACAGCCACTTTACAAGTGTTCTCACAGTTTTTGGGTTGCTCCCTTCCCTAGATGCTTCAAGTGTGGGAGATTAGCAGCCAAACCTAACAAATGCATATTCTTGCTAATTAACGTGAGAAGGGTCTAAGTCAGGGGTCTGCAACCCGCGGCTCCGGAGCCGCATGTGGCTCTTTTACTTTAAAAAAAAAAAAAATTAAATTTCACAATAAAAAAGCATACAAAGACAAAGAGAATACAAAGTCACAAAAAACAATACAATACAAAAATGGGAACATTAAACACATCAAAAGAAAAAAAGAAAAAACAGAAAAAACACATATAGTAACAAAAAACAAAAATTTCCCTCTTTCTTAATTTCTCATCTTCAATTAACTTATTTTCCCGACTTCCTCACGTCTCCCGTTCTTGTATCTCTTTTTTAGAAATTAATTCAGCAGATTCATATCCTTTTTGATTTATCTATTGTTAATCCAATCTTACATTTTACTTTGTTGCTAAAGCCCCTGCAATTCATTTCAATGTCTTTAACATTCATAAATTTTACAATATTTCTGCAAATAAATTTTAAATTTCTTCCAATCTTCCTCCACCATCTCCTCTCCCTGGTCTCGGATTCTGCCAGTCATTTCCGCCATCTCCATGTAATCCATTAGTTGCATCTGCCAATCTTCCAAGGTGGGTAGATCTTGTGTCTTCCAATGCTCGCATGTGGCTCTTTTACACCTTTGTCGCGGCTCCGGGGCGGATACTAGCGAGGGGAGGAGGCGCATTGTGCGCCCCGACACTCCCCACTGTGGCGGGCGCTGTACTGGCTGTGACGTCGCATGGGGGCGGTGCGTGCGTTAGTCACGCACCGTCCCAACGTCACCTTCCCGCCCGCCCGCCCGCCCGCTACATTGTAAGGGGCATGTACGCTGGTCACTGCATTGAAAGGGGGCATGTACACTGGTCACTGTTTTGAAGGGGAGTGAAGAACACACACACACACAATTTAACGTTTCTATGAGGAGAAGTAATTCTGAGGGGTCAAACAAAGAAATAACAAAAAAGTGATAAAAAATTATTTTTATCATGACGAGTTTTGCGGCTCTGTTTTTTTTTTCTTCAGAAACGGGTCCAAGTGGCTCTTTTTGTCTTAAAGGTTGTAGACCCCTGGTCTAAGTCCACAGAGCTGATAGGCCATAGAAAGACAATTGGTAGAGAGGGTTCTGTGTGGTGTCATTTCCCCTCCTCTTCTGGAGAGGAAGTAGCATATAGTACTTCCTGTTCCTCTCTCTCTCTTCCTGTGACCTGACATGGGGGCAGATGTGCTCTGAAGCTGGTTATATTGTAAATGTAAGTATTTTGCCTGCGTAGTTTTTATTGCTGCCTTTGATGTGAACCAATGCAAGATTATAGTAAATAGATTATATTTTTATACTTACTTCCCAGGTTGTTGACTGAATCTTTATTAAGTGGGGTAAGAAAGGGGAGCCAGCTTACTTCATAGCTGGACTTGCTCAAAACAAGACTTTACAGCCTAATTCTTATTCTTTTCATTTTGCTGCCAAGAATGGGATTTTGTAACTCTGTTTAACCAACACACGTGGGCACCTGGAGGGATAAATTGCAATTAATATATCCTCTCCTGACCAATTAAAACGCATCCCACGCCAAGCACTTAACATTTAAAATGCCCCAGATGGTGGCTTTTGGTTTGTCTCCATTGGTTCCCTTTCTTTCTTTTCTGGCCACCTTTGCCTCTCTGCCTGTTCTAGGAAATACACAATTTTAACTCTTTTTCCTTCTTCAGATTCCACATACCCCTAATCTAGTCCCACCCTTCTGAAATAATCATTGGATAATCACATAACACAGATAGATCAAAGTACTGCTTTAGCTTGCCCTGGGGTTGGGGCATGCCCAATGCAATTTTTCAACTACTTTTCTTTGGCCTTCGATATTTTCTGCCACCCTATGCCACATTACTTTAGAAAGTCTCCTTAGGCTGTATGTAGACATGCTGCAAAAGAAGACTGGAATGTGATGGAAGAGTTTGAAGGCGGTAGAATGAATTATAATCACATTTTTAAATGTTTCCAAGGTAAAAACAACTCCGTTAGTAAAAAAAAAAGTTCTCAGCAGAGAAAGTGTTTGGCTAGAGCCATTCTTCCGGGTATGCAATGTTTTTATTTTATTTTATTTGCAGGGAGTTTTTATATCAGGGGTGTGAAAACTGTGCCTCTCCAGATGTTGTTGGAGTCCCACTCCCATCACCCATGGCTATTAGCTCTACTGGCTGGAACTGATGGGTGCTGGAGGGCCAAAGGTTTCCCACTCCCATCATATCTTGGAAAGCATTATAAAAATGGTGCCTGAAGCGGTGCGGTTGATTTTATCACCTCATCCTCCCGCCTCCTCATTCTGCTGCATTTGCAACTGTGTCTCATGTTGCAAAAGAAGTTTGCTATGTTGCATATGGCAGGGGCAGGGATGGGAGAGAAATTTAGTTCAGTTTACACTTCAAGGCAAGCCTGCTTAATCCACACTTCCCAAAACTATTTGCAAACCAAAACAAAGGCATCCTTCTAAAGTTACACATCTTTGAATTTTGTAATATCTTTCTCCAGTCAAGTGCTGTGTACATAGATGTATATACTATATACTAAGATAAAGTCTACATAAAAATGTTAGATTAGTGAAAATAGCATACAAAAAGCAATAAGAGGAAATTGCTTGCTTGTATATACAGTGGTACCTCAGGTTAAGTACTTAATTCGTTCTGGAGAACCATACTTAACCTGAAACTGTTCTTAACCTGAAGCACCACTTTAGCTAATGGGGCCTCCCGTTGCCGCCGCGCCGCCGGAGCACGATTTCTGTTCTCATCCTGAAGCAAAGTTCTTAACCTGAGGTACTATTTCTGGGTTAGTGGAGTCTGTAACCTGAAGTGGCTATAACCCGAGGTACCACTGTAAAGCTATTTTTCATACAAAAAATGAGTATGAGAAGAAATTTGCACTAAAATATGGATAAATTTTCATGAGAACTTTTAACAAATTGAAAATTGATTTGACAATGTGGAAAACTGCACTTAAGACCATTTGTACATGTTTTTTTTAACCATGAGTGGCAATGGCTCGCTGTCCAGAGTTTCAGGCAGGACTCTTTCCCACCTCTACCTGAAGATGCCTGGGAATGAACTTGGGCCTTCTGCATGCCAGGCCAAAGCTCTACCCCTGAGTTACAACCATTCCCTCATATACTGTATGAAAGGAGAACCTTTGGCCTTCCAGATGTTGCTAAACTACAACTCCTATCAGCTTCAGCAAGCATGGCCAAAAGGACCAAAAGTCCACACTCCCTGCTGTATGAGAAACACACACACACACACACACACACACACACACACACACCATTAAGAGTGCAGAAGTCATTCATTTATTTCATTTATTCATATAGCCATATCCTTCTTTTTACTCCAAATGGAGTCCCCAAAACAGGTTGTAAACAGAACAAAACAATAGCATCAATTTAAAACCACAAGTAATTTGTTTAAAAACAAAACTATATAAAAGGCATTTCTAAACAAGGCTGTTTCCCTGAAGGTTAGGAGGGAAGGGATGAACAAACCTCTTGAGGAAGATTCCAGACCTTAGGATCCACCACTGAGAAGACTTGTCCCCCATAACCAACAAGCACACCTCAGGCAGCATTGAGGTGTGGTCCAGAGTCTCCTCATAAGAGCTTAATAGATAGACAGAGCCATGTAGGAGCAACCAGACCTTTAAATGCAAATCATTTAGCTTTGCAATGGCTCCTTCTGTGTTTCTGAGCGGAATTCAAAGTACCACTTGTTGTCTTTAAACTTTAAAGACAACCAGTAGCACTTTGATTTGGGCTGAGAAACGCACCAGGACGCAAAGCAGATTAAATAGCAATGGAGTCAAATGCTCTAAATAACAACACACGCACCACATATCAACAGTCTGGCAGCGGCATTCTGAACCAGCTATAGTTTTCAGATCTTCAAAGGCAGCTCCACCTAGAGCATATTGTAACAGAACAACACAGTTGTTATGTGGTAGTTTGGATCCAGGCCATTATCTTCATGGGGTTTTTTTCTGCTGTGAAATCTGCCATCAAAGTATGAAAGTAGGAGAACACTGCCACCTATTGAAAAAATTAATAGCGATCTGGTTATTGAGGTATCTACATCTTTCCAAAAACAACTCTAACCCACTCCTAAGCCCAAGGGACTTTCAAATAGTTACACTGATCCTTGCTTATGTAACATATGTTATTTGACGTTCTAACCAATCACTGCATGTTCCTAGGTGTAAAGCAGGTGTCTAAGATTAAATAAGTCCCTGTTGTAAAATCCCACCGCTACCAGGAACTCACTTGGTGTCTTTAGGCAAGGTGTGCTCTCTTTGCTTATGCCCTGACCCTCTTCATATGCAAGACAGGAATAATAATATTGTCCTACCTCTTTGGTTTGTTGCAAGGTTTAGAAACAGGATAATATATGTGGAGTGCCTGCTTAGAAACTCAAAAGCATTGTGCAAATGCTATTATCTGAGATTTCCAAATGGAGTCAAGAGCATGTCCAATGCACACACAAGCCCACAGGTGGGCATTTCTTAAATGAAAGAGATATTTTCAGACACATGCATACACATGCATGTGCTATGAATTCAGTTCAGAATTATAAGACTCAGAGCTGATTTTGACAGATTAATTTGACAAGCATTGGGAAGTGGCAGTCAAATATTGGGAGGTCTGTTAAATCCACTCTGCAAAAACTATAGCTATAGATAGATTTTGTTGATGTTTGGTCGTGTCCGACTCTTCGTGACCCCATGGACCAGAGCACGCCAGGCACTCCTGTCTTCCACTGCCTCCTGCAGTTTGGTCAAACTTATGTTCGTAGCTTCGAGAACACCGTCCAACCATCTCGTCCTCTGTCATCCCCTTCTCCTTGTGCCCTCCATGTTTCCCAACTTCAGGGTCTTTTCCAAGGAGTCTTCTCTTCTCATGAGGTGGCCAAAGTATTGGAGCCTCAGCTTCAGGATCTGTCCTTCCAGTGAGCACTCAGGGCTGATTTCCTTCAGAATGGATAGGTTTGATCTTCTTGCAGTCCATGAGACTCTCAAGAGTCTCCTCCAGCACCAGAATTCAAAAGCATCCATTCTTCGGCGATCAGCCTTCTTTATGGATACACACAGACAAATGCCACACTGGCAGTTTAGCAAGGAATTGCCTTTTTTCCACTCCCCTTTTATGGAGAAACCAGATACTATTACTCCTAGATGTTTGCACTCTGAAGTTTCTATTTCCCCCACCAAACGTGATTTGTGGGGACTTTCCCTTCTTAATCTGATACTGCATTGTTTTACTTTGAACTGGTGTTCCATTTAAATAATTTTTTTAATTATGATTATATTTTTACCAATTTCTTCTCGTCATTTTTTTACTTTTCATTTTTATATAGTGAAATAGTACTCTTTTGCTTTATAAATTCAGAAAGAAAAAGTGCACTCTGGAAACAGTACAGTGGTACCTCGGGTTAAGTACTTAATTCGTTCTGGAGGTCCGTACTTAACCTGAAACTATTCTTAACCTGAAGCACCACTTTAGCTAATGGGGCCTCCTGCTGCTGCCGCGCCACCAGAGCACAATTTCTGTTCTCATCCTGAAGCAAAGTTCTTAACCCGAGGTAATATTTCTGGTTTAGCGGAGTCTGTAACCTGAAGCATATGCAACCTGAAGCGTATGTAACCTGAGGTACCACTGTAACTGATATTAATAGGCAATGAAGGTGACTGTTCCAGATGTAATTAACAGGCTATTCATCAGTAACCTAAAAGCCACACAGAACAGGAAGCAATAAAAGGGATAGGGAGCTTTTAATTAACATTGAAAAGAACCTTAACTGAAGAGGACAGACTTCTGAGTAAGCATTATAGAAGGATCTTAGCCATGGAGAAGGATCGCTTGATATGTGTGGAACCACTACTTCAATGCCATCTCCAACTGATTGCAGGAAACAATACCTCAGCAGTGCTAAAGAGATACACAGTGGTACCTCGCGTTAAGAACTTAATTCATTCTGGAGGTCTGTTCTTAACTTGAAACTGTTCTTAACCTGAAGCACCACTTTAGCTAATGGGGCCTCCTGCTGCCGCTGCACCGCCGGAGCACGATTTCTGTTCTCATCCTGAAGCAAAGTTCTTAACCCGAGGTAATATTTCTGGTTTAGCAGAGTCTGTAACCTGAAGCGTCTGTAACCCGAGGTACCACTGTATTATGGAACTGTGGTTTTAAAATAACTACTTAATGCTCATTTTCCCCCAAGGTGTATTGAACAGGTACATCATAAGTCTGATAAACTAAACACCTTTGTGAATCATATTCAGCTGAATCATAACCAGACTTATACTGTATAGAAAAGTACATTTACTTTCATCACCCAAAAGATGGAAAGCAGTCACCAGAACAAGAATGTCTAAGCAGATGATAATAACCTGTCACCATTGTTCAATCAGCCCATGTTTGCATTGGTTTAGCTAATTGATATTGCCAGAAGTTGCTTCCAGGCAGGACTGTAAAAGCAAAAGCTGCTCAGGAAGCCAAATCTTTATGTGTGCAGAATTCCTTTCTAGAGGCACTTTGCAGTCCCTGCACATGACTCTACCCACCAGTCTGTCTTAGTGAGAGCCAGAACATTTCACTTTTCCAATTAGTAATTTTCATCATGTTCATTCTACTGAGCATAACACCACTTTGGAACCACATTTCTTTTTATTCCCTGGTAGAAAATCCCCTCTCCCTCTGCTTTATAGATTTTCTCTCATATATGACAGCCAGTGCCATATATTTGTTGAAATGCCCTTTTCAGTTTGAGAAGATGAAAGGAGCTAGCTAGCAATTTCAGCAGAATATTGTTAAATATCAGTAAGTGCCTCCAAAAAGTGGCAATGAATGCCATGTTGCAGTCTGGATATTACATTTGGCATAATATTTTCCATACTGAAAAAAAAAAGATATTGGAAATGTTCCATTGTATATTGCACTTAAAACACACTTAAAATGTTGTTTTTGCATATATAACTGAGTCCTTTGTCTACACACATTAGGGAGATGCACATATGCAGGAGGAAAAGTGGTCAGGTCATTAGTTCAGTCACTGTGTACAAGGCAGATTACATATATATTATACTTGTACCAGAGGGAATTAGCAATCACAGTGTCAAGGAAGGTATATTACAAAAATGGAAGATTGATTGCTATGCAGTTTGTCAAAGAAACTGGCAGTATTTAAATTTGACCTTTGGATAGCGCTAAGAAGACCCTAATGCCAGTTACAGAGAGGAGAAGGCAATTACCACAAAACTGGCATGCACAGAGCTGTATTAGGTTAAAGAGGGAAGTTCAATGCAAATACTCCTATCTGTGGGCTTGGGGTACTGGGTTCTGAGACCAGAAAGGGGAACCATCTGTAAGACTTGGGTATTTGCTGCTTATGCCCACATCTGGTCAGGTGAAGTGATATGTCCTAGACAAAGTGACATACGCTGCTTTGTGTATAAGGAATGTAGGCACATTTGTTTGGGCGCAGACAAGCAATTGCCTTGCTTTGGTGTCCATCCTGCATCTATAAAGGCTGGGAAGCCTAGCAGGCCGCTTTGCTGCTAAGTCTACATCTTCTTTTAATAAAGCAGTAGAATTGGCCATTCTGATGTTTTTGACATCCTTCTTTGGTATCCCTGTACCCAACCCCTCCCCCGAGCCCTGCTTTGGGCCTGCAGTTCAGAACAGAGAGCAAGTGAAGTGAAAATTAATACCTTGACTGTTCCAAGATGGGAAAAGTGGAGAAGCTCTTCTTCAGAGCGTAGCAGTAAATCAGTAAGCTGTCTTTGTGTTAGGACACTGGGGGTTTCGCCATTCCTCACAAATCCTTGGCAATCAGACACTCTGGCTCTTAAAGATAGCTCTTGCTCTCAACAAACAACCACAGAAAAGGCAATGATAGGAGGCAAAGGATAGAATGAGCCCTCATAGGTTTCCTTGAGCCCAACATTGCATGAAACTGATCTTGCAATGAATTAATATTTGTTGCTCTTGAGCCTCAACAGAAGCCCTGAGTATAAAAATAACAGATGGAAAGGAAGGTAGAAGACACTGAGGACAGAGGTAACGAAAGGGAGCCAAAATGACTAGAACCGGAGCAATCTAAGCTAGGAAAGATACCATGAAAACTAATGTTTTGAATTTTGATTCTAAGCCACATAAGAATAGTTTAGCACATACAGTGGTACCTCAGGTTAAGTACTTAATTCGTTCTGGAGGTCCGTACTTAACCTGAAACTGTTCTTAACCTGAAGCACCACTTTAGCTAATGGGGCCTCCTGCTGTTGCTGCTGCGCCGCCGGAGCATGATTTCTGTTCTCATCCTGAAGCAAAGTTCTTAACCCGAGGTAAAATTTCTGGTTTAGCGGAGTCTGTAACCTGAAGCATATGTAACCTGAAGCGTATGTAACCCAAGGTACCACTGTACTTGAAAGCAAGTTGCACTGAAGCATTGAGACTTGCTTCCATGCCAACATGTTTAGTATCTAATGGATAATTTTATTTCATGCATGTGCATTTTAATTTGTTTTAATTTTGATATGGCAACCTTCCCTTTCAGTTAATGAACATATCACCATTATTTTCCTGCCTGAAATGTCACGTGCCTTCAGAAGGCATCTCTCCACATTCCTCTCCTAAATACCAGCCAGACTGCCCTATATGTGCCTGCAATACTGCTAGTTCCTTCATGGTTTCCTCCTACTCCCCTATTCTCCTGTGAAATTGACACAGTCAGGGAGAAATGATATCAGATTCACTTGTGCCTCTAGTTTCTTGGTTGATAAAAGTATTCCTGTGTGCAACTAGACTGGTGTGCTGTGCATACATAATTTTTGAAGTAGGAAAAAAACTGCCTGCTCTGCTGAGCAGTAACAGTAACAGCAGCAGAGAAGTGAGATGGACATGTGATGCTCTCACAGCCTCCATGAAAGTGCTAAGGTTTCCGCCTCAACATTGTTAGTTTCACAAGAGAGGGAAGAAGGGACATGGTAAAGGGAAATCTGCCTCTATAAAACTCACTTCCATAAAGAGGAAAACATTCCCAAATACATACACTGTAGTTCAATACAAGAAAAATGGTGGGTGGACTATAAATTGAGATTCAGATACATAACATGTTCACAAGTGGCATAATAGAATCATAGAATCATAGAGTTGGAAGAGACCACAAGGGCCATCGAGTCCAACCCCCTGCCAAGCAGGAAACACCATCAGAGCACTCCTGAAATATGGTTGTCAAGCCTCTGCTTAAAGACCTCCAAAGAAGGAGACTCCACCACACTCCTTGGCAGCAATAATGCAAGAAGCATGAAATGTGGCTATAAATGCCTTCCTGCACAGTCACTAATCACTTTAAAAATCAAATACTGTACAAGTACATTTAAAATTGCTTTTCTGTCTTTCACACAACATAAGGAAAAAGCAGCACCTCTACAACAGGGGTGGGTCACCTTTTCCAGATTCTGACCTCTCCCACCACCACCCCTCAGACCATTTTGGCAGGTGCACAGGGCCCACATAGCAACCAGCTGATGCCATTGAGTGAGGTGACAACTTCAAAAGGGCTTCCAGTCAGCAAAGTTGTATGTAGAGAAAAACTCTGTGTGCAGACACAGTTTGACTCCAAACTTCAGTTTGGTCTGCATGAGCTGCATTGGGCATGGCAGAACAGGATTGGCAGCAGTCGAAGTGCACACAGGAGTTGGTGGCTGCTGCTGCTTTTCACTGAATTCCCCTCTGCCCCTATTTTCCAATTGCAAAAAAGTGAAAACGTGTCCTTGATAATTCAGCACAGGGTTACCATGTCCTGGATTTCATTTATTGATAATAAATCACTTTTGATTTAGCACCTGTTTCTGGTCAAGTGAATTAGACACTTTGTTAATGAGAAGCTGGGTCTTTCATTGCTTTCCCTTTACGAGAATGCAAATAGGAGCTGCTGCTGTTGTCCTTGTTATGGTAACACGTTTCTATGCTTCCTTCATGGCCAGCGATTCAGTTCCAAAAAGGAGCAAGCAGCTGTGAATCAGATGCTCTTCAGACATCTGTGTCCTTTCCCAGAGAAAGTTTTGGGGATGCAGCTTTTCAGATTACTCTGGGGGGAAATGCCACACAAAGTGTAACAATTCAGCTGCTGATCGGAATGCGATGCTGTGGTTATGACACATCCGGTGTTGCACTGACACTCGAGTCACCTAAAGCAGGGAATGAGAACCCGTGTCCCTCCAGGCGCTGCTGGGATCCCCTCAGCCCCGGCCAGCATGCCCAACGGTCAGAGGCGCATCCTGGAGGGCGGCCAAGCTTCCTCCCGCGACGAGGCTGCATTCCCCCTCACAGACTAGGGCGCAGTCAGCGGGACATGCGCAACTGCGCCTCAGCGGAGCACAAGCGGGGAACAGCCGCGAGGGGAAGAGGGCGGGCGTGTCAGTGTCGGCCGTCGGGTCCCGCCCCCAGAAGCAGCCCGGGCTCCCGCGCCTGCCTCTTCCTCCCGCCGGGCCTCGGCGCTTCCATTCTCTTTCCTCCCTTCGCCGGGGGCCAGCGAGACGTGCCATGGAGCTGCCGCGCGCCGGGACACCCGCAGAATGCCAGGGGGCGGCGGGGAGCGCGAGGCGCCCGCGACGGTTGGCGACGCGGCCCTTGGCCGTTGGCGTGCTGCTGGTGCTGGCGGCGGTCATGACCGAGGAGGCGGCCACCGCCGAGGCTGCGCAGGGCTCGGGCGACGAGAAGTGCCACTACTACGCGGGGGGCCAAGTGTACCCGGGCGAGGCGTCGCGGGTGCCTGTCCGAGACCACTCGCTGCACCTCAGCAAGGCCAAGAGTAGGTGCCGGAGAGGCCCGGCGAGGCGAGGGAGGGAAGGAGCGAGCGGGAAGGCGGGAGGGAGAGAGACAAGAGGCGGCTGCCTCGTCGCCTCATCCTTGGCGCTGAGGGAGAAGGGGCGGCGGCCAGGAGGAGCCCCTCAGCCCAGCCTTTCCCCCTCCCTGCTCCCTCTGCTTTTTTTACTATTCGTTATTGTTCATCTCGACGTTGGCATTGTGCAAAGCAAAGCAAAACCCCGCACACCCACAGCCCCCGCTCCAGTTTTGTTCCCTTGCGGGGAAGAGAATTTACGGGGGTGGGGGAAACGCGGGTGCTGCTGAGACGCGCAGGACGTGCCGTGTTAGTTAGAGACGCTGCTGGGAAATTGGGGGGACGACGACGGGAAATGATGTCGCTGCCGCAACGTGGCTTCTTGTCGTTGTTGATCTCTTGCAGCAGAAAAGAGGGAGAGAGAGAGGCCTTCAAAGAAGAAAAGTGATTTATGGTGGAATAATTTGTTTCGCAGCACAACACGAAAGCTTATTCCGCAATAGGCAAAACAGAATCAAGTGGCCACAGGCCTCATCCGTGTTTCTTCTTAAGCTCGCCTTCGAAAAAGGAACAGCAGGTTAAAGCAAAAAAAAAAGTGCTCTCTGCCTGCAAATTGGGTAGAGTTTTGAAGGCTTCCCCCCACCCAGCGCAAATGGTAGCGTGAGAATGGGTTAAATTTAAAAGAAGCACCTCCCTCTTGTTTCAAATATTTACTTTCCTTGTCGGTGCACAGTTGATTAGAGGTGGTTTTATTTTGTAAGGACACGTCAGACAAAGGCTATTGCTTTGAAAGTGCAGAGAGGTTTTTAAAAGAAGTAGTTTAAGGCTGCAATCCTACACCTACTTACTTAGGAGTTAGCCCCATTGAACACAGTACTTCAGTGAGTAGCCATGTGTTTTACAGCATTCTGAAATGATAGGGTGGCATTCTGTACTACAGTACAATCAACTTAATATGCTGTTTTTCAAAAAGGTTTCACCTAAGTACCTCTTGGTAAGAAAACTGCAAGATTGAATAATCTGGTGGATTTCTTGTTTGTTTTTTAGACAATTTGCAAAGAAGACAAACTTGTCTATTTTTGTAAATAGTCATCATAAACTGATCTAGTAAGAAGGTGCTTTGCGTATATGTCTTTAGGTTCAATCCTAATTCATATACATACTGTACTTACATTTAATTCAGTAGGGCTTATGTCTGAGTAGATACAGAGAGAGTTTTGTTAATCAATGGACAGTGATTCTTTAGTTTTCATACTTGGGCTGCAGTTGGGCCCATTTTTTATATAGCTCAATTATGATTTTCATCAAGTATCTTCAGTGTCACCAAGCACTGATTACTATGATTTAGACTGCTGCCTTTCACAGTGCCATTGAAGATACTGTCGGATGCAATATATTTTGAATATCAGCTGCTGGGAATCAGAACAGGGAGGGTGCTTAGTCACTCTGGTCCCAATTGCAGACTTCCTATATGTGTCTGTCTGGCTACCACTAGAATAGGATGCTGAAGTAGCATCCTTTGGCCTGAATCCAGCTGGTTTCTTCTGATGATATCATACTCTAACCTTGTGAAGTGTGAGTTAACAAAAGTTTTGTAGAACCTCAAATCCCAATCTTCAGCACTGCACCTATCCCTTTAGCTGCCATTTCTTAGTGCACACCTTAGTACCAACATATTCCATTCACCCATCCTATGAATTTCCAAATTTGTGCTGACATAGTTCCAAACATTTGTGTTGCACACATCACCGGCAAATAAATAAATAAATAAAAATGTGTGCTATGGCATTAGTGTATGTTTGTTGGTACACCAGTTCTCAATAACTTACTGTAAGTCATAAGAACCACAACTGAAATAATTTTTCCAATATTTGAGTTCTTCCAGCATTGTTTCTTTAAAATGAACATTATATATTTTAATCTATTCAAAGAGAAATATTGCACTTATATCCCAGCACAATCAGGCAAAATGAATTAAAGTACAATGTATCCTTCATTTTTAGTTTCCGAACCAGCACCCTATTGGGAAGGAACAGCAGTCATCAATGGAGAGTTTAAAGAGCTGAAATTAACGGATTTCGAAGGAAAATACCTTGTTTTCTTCTTTTATCCACTTGACTTGTAAGCAAAACACATGATATATATGTATATTTTCACAATATAATGCTTGCTGATCATAGCAGTCTTTTCATTTTTAGGCCAAAAAAATTGCTTATTTAACAGGAATAAAGAATTAGAAAATATAAAATTATGAAAGTGGCTATGGAAATCCCACAAATTATAATCCTAAGTGTTTTCTCGGTTTGCTGGGGTAATATGTGTGAAATTCACAATGATCCATGGGTGGGGGCAGGGGGGCAGCTGCCCCCCATCAAGTAAATAAAAAAAAAATAACCTAACTAAGTGACCAATTGCATCGCAGATAACTCAGTTCTGCCCCATCCCCAACATAATTCCTGCCTCCCCTTTCCCCCCCCCTCCTGGCTACTCCCATGCAGTGGTCATCAATCCTTCTAATTCTGAACTTGTGTGGTCTGATTTTTTTGGAGTAGGACAACAGGACAGGGCCTCCTAGAGATATGGTAGTAGTCTCTATGCAAGCTGTTAGTTTGTAAAAGGGATAACAGCCCAGCAAGGACTCATGCTCAGGGCCCTTACTCTCCAGAAATGTCCCACTATACATAGCAGAGCCCTGTAGCACTATGTAGCAAGCAAAAGCAAGCTCACCCAGTGGTGTGGAGCAGCAATGCCACTTTGCTGGCCACAGGGCTACTGCTGTTTACCAAGAGCAGTGAAATGGTGGGGAGGTTGATGTGGTACAGGAACACTGGTAGGAGTGCTGGATGGCTGCACCAGTGTGCCCCATCACACCAATCTTCCTGCTACTTCGTCCCTCCTCCTGGTAATTGGCATCCATCCCACTGCCATATATAGTTGATTGATTTTTGAAGTGAAGGACAAATAAGATAGTTTTCTATTAAACATAATAATGTTGAACTTGACTGCTGCTTTCAGACTGGAAATAGAATTTTTTGTCTAGTAGTTCACTCAAAATATTTGCTGTAGCACCATATAAGTATTTAGGATGTCACATATCAACAGCTATGCGGACACATCACATAATATGTTGTTATTCTGGCACTGCAAAATGGTTGAACAGAATACACTGCCAAAAATGTTTAGAATAGGATGCTAGAGTTTTAGAAGTTGTAATGGAGTAAAACTTGTTTTCCTACATGCATCCTTGAATCAGTGACCAATGAAGGCTATAAATGGGCAGGCATAAATAAAAGAAAATAATAAATAAATAGCTGGGAAATTGAGTGCTTTGCAGAAAGCAGTTCATTTCTGTTTTAGTGATTGGTTATAAGTAGGGATCTGTTCTTTTTAGAAATTTACGTTTTGGTCTCTCTTTAAATTTAGCACATTTGTATGTCCAACGGAGATCATTGCCTTTAGTGACAGAATTGAAGAATTCAGAGCAATAGGTGCTGAAGTGGTTGCTTGCTCAGTAGACTCGCAGTTCACTCATTTAGCATGGTAAGTCCTTTTTCCCTTTCATTTACACAACTTACTATTAGCTGTTACATTTTCTGTACAAAGCAGAAATCTTGATTGGAAACTTGGGACTGTTAAGTAACTGCAGCCATCCCATGAGTATAGCTGCCCGGTTACAGGCCTGTCAATGGCAGGAAGCATGTGTTGTCAGGAAACTTCCATTTGTGGAGAAGTGTACACAGGAGAGGGTGAGGGAGATGCAAAGACTAGATCAGGTCCATTAAATTCACCACCTATCATGTAGAGTAGATACTGTGAATGATACTAAGTTGACAGTGCAGGTATGGAATAGTTCTCACTGAAGTATTTGGTGATCTTCATTGCTATAGGATTAATACAGCTCGGAAGCAAGGAGGATTGGGACCAATAAAGATACCACTTCTTTCAGATTTGACACACCAGATCTCAAAAGATTATGGAGTTTACCTAGAGGATCAAGGACATGCTCTTAGGTATAATGTTAACTATTCCATTTCCTTCTCTGTCTGCTACTCAAATAGTTATAGATTATTGTCATATTTTTCCTACATGATGCTGTATCAAAATTCTGTTACATTCAACAAAAATCTGTGTTTAAAAAAGTTGCAAGATCATAATTGCTAATTTTACAACAGCAGTCTATTGGAGAGAAAAACTTGACTAGAACAAGAGCACATTTCTTAAAATCTCGGTTAGCAATTAGTTATTTCAGTGGATCTATGACGTGCATAGTTAGATCCCATAGTGAAATAAAATGTATTGCTTTCGGTGAAGAGTTGATACAGGTGTTTCGCAGACAGGTGTAATATATATATGCACAGAATGAGGTTATTGATATTTGTCTTGCCAATTTCTCTTATATTTATGTTTCCACAGAGGCCTGTTCATTATTGATGGCAAGAAAAATCTTCGACAAATCACAATGAATGATCTTCCTGTTGGCAGATCTGTAGATGAGACTCTTCGTCTAGTACAAGCATTCCAGTATACTGACGAACATGGAGAAGGTATTTCCTGCAGGGTTAAACATTCAGTTGCCTACACAGAAAAGAAAGATTTCTTCTAGATAGCAAGTAAGAAAGCTGAGACTGTTAGATATTTTGACAAATTACTGTTGGTCTTAACATTTCTAGCAGCCTTCAATACTATGATGCCTGGTTCCTGGTATTAGTTGTAAAACTAATTGAAAAGTTCTCAGTCTATGATTAAATCCTACTTCATTCAGCTACCTCATCATATATAGATTTGCAGTTGCAGAAAATGAATTATTTCTTTCATGTTCCACAGAATAAAAGGAATAGGAAGGCAGGGTTATTTTTAACCATGAGCTTAATGTCTCCTTTCCTTGTTTCCTTAGTTTGCCCTGCTGGTTGGAGACCAGGCAGTGAAACAGTAAGTTGGTGTTTATAAATATAATTGGAACATACCGGTAGTTTTTCCTTGAATGCTCCATTTGAAATTTTTTTATCTTATGTCATGTGGGGAATGTTATCAGCAGGCCAAAAGCAATGCATGGGCAATTTGAATGCCATTTGAAACTTTGCCTTTTACTTCTTCATCTTATCTCTATCAGCTTTTCCAGCATGCTTTTCTTGCTAAGATTTTACACAGTGAAGGAAAAATCAAGACGAATTATTTCCTTAAGGTGCTTGCATGTTAGATAACTGCTACATGAATAGCATTATAGTTGTGCAAAAACCTGCTCCAGAACTCTATAGCATTTCAGTAAGATACAAAAAATCACAAGTACTAGTAATTTTGCACTCTTAACTTATAACAGTATGCTCGTTGGTCAATAGATTTCCCAGTCTCTGAATACATCCACTTAGGCTACAGTCTTATGCACATTTAACTTGGAATAAGTCCCCTTAAATTCAATTGGAGTTAATTTTGAGTGTGTATGCACAGGGCTGCAGTCTTTATAAACATTTTGTATAAGTATTTGCCATTTATTTCTACATTATGGACTTTCAGAATAAAGAAACATCAAAGTTAAGGATATTAATCTGAGTTTTTTGGCCAGTGACTTGACAAGTGCAGCAATGGAATAACATGTGGTTTATTACAAGTGCAATTGTAGACAGGTCACAAAAGAACACTGCATGCGTTCTCTAGACAGTTCTACATCCCTACAGTAGTTTGTTTTATCCTGACATGTTACTGAAGGACACCGATGATTCCGATCTTCCCCCTTATGATTTTGGGTACAATCCGAAGAGCATTAGGTGCACCTTGGTACCAGAAAAATCCATGGTGCTTATCAGTGCAATCCTATGTTCACATTATGATTGGGGTGTATGTGTCACCATATCCAGGAAGAACACAGTCAGAAAATAGAAAATACAAAATACAAAATCCATACAATCAAGAAGCATTATCAAAGATCATGGACACATTCCAGACAAGCAAAAACACTTGTTAGAGAGCAGGGCCAGTGAGAGGAGAGGGAAAGATAAGATGCATGGAGGGCCAGGGCTACCCACCCTTGCTTTACCATATCTGAACTGATGTAACTGTAGTTCTTACCAGGAAATGTGTGTGTTGAGCAGCAGCAGGAGAGGTAGGGCACATGAGTCGGTAGGGTACTCTGTATCATCAAACTATTGTGACATGAAAACAGGAATACACTAATAGCTGTAGCCATGCCTTCTGCATGTGTCTAGATCAAACCTGAAGATGCTATGAGAATGTGGTGGCCAAGAGAAGATTTGTAAGTACCGTTGGGTATTTGAGTACCTGTGTTATCTTGGGGAACTCATTGGAGGATGGATGTGTCTAATATACATCCAATCATCAGCACAGGACTTAGTTCACTTTATACAGCAGATATATAACAAACATTAGACTATTTTGGTTTTGATTGCGACTTTTTTCTCCTTATCCAGATAATTCCAGATCCTGCAGGAAAACTGAAGTATTTTGGTAAAGTGAACTGACTGCTTTCTTCTACAATTCACAGCTAAGAATCTGCCAATAAAAGTTCCACTAATTTTGATAATTGCTTGTGTGTTGCTTCTTGGTAGAATTGTACCAGTGTTTCGTTCAGTGTGTATAAGGCTTCTTGTTCTACTAAAGTAGAATAATAGCATTAAGCAGTGCTAAAATATTACCATGTAAAATTACTTTCATTGTTGGAAGTCTCATGCTGCTAGTCACACTAATAACTATTTCTAACCCAACTATATGCATGTTTATGCTGAAGTAAGCATTGTGTTCCATAGAATTTAGTAAGTGTGCAAATTAATCTCACACACCGAAACCAAGGGGACGGGGACACACACACACACACACACACACACACACACACACACACAAGCTGATTGATCAACCCTGCTTTGTACAGGGAAAGCAGCTGCCTCCCTGCCTGACATCACAGGAAGGTAGGTGGGTATGGTTTGTGGAAAACAGCCTTGCAGGGCAAGCGGGAAGCCCACAGGCTGGAGGTTGCCCACTCCAATATATTGATTACATAATTCAGACTTCCCATAGTCTATGATTATTTTGAAAACGCAGAGTCAAAACAAATGAGTGCAAGATGGGCATGAGAAGAAGGTAATCATTGTTCATTTGTGCTGCCATCTGCTTATATTCTTGCAAAGGGTATAGGACTAGATGGAACTCATTTCCAAATTAAGCCTAAACTTCAATTATTGAATCGCAATCTATGCACACAATGTTTTTGAGAGACAGTAGACAGGAAATGTGAAAAAGCCAGTGCTTTTTTTCTTTAAAAAATGTTTAGGGGTACTCTCATTTTTCTACTCATATTGAAATACTGCCCCTCAATGAGGCCAAACTTAAGATTCACAAATTGTTTAGGAATATGCATCTGTAATGTGTATGGGTTGCTCGTGCATAAGTTGCCGCCTCTCCAGGCTTTGTTGCCTTGCTAAACCTTTCAGTCTGGGCAGCCCTTCACTTCGTGGCTGCCTCAGTCGCTAGCAGAATCCGTCAGTGGGCGTTTCTTAAATCTTTTCCAACATAAAAGTTGTTTGACACCCAGTCTCCTCCTACTCTCTCTGCGCGGAAGTCTTCTGCGCAGGGTGGGCGTGGGTAGCGGAGGACCCGTGCTCTCCCCGCTGGTGTCCGGTGAAGAGCCCTGGAGCCCTCTCGCCGATTCCCCCATCAGCCCCTCTATATCCCTGGTGTTGCACTGATTTGCTTCACCATCTGCGGAGCTGCCTCTCTCCCTGCTGGGCCCTTCTCCAGCATCATTTGAGAGCCTTCCCTCCGCCTCTAGCTCCGATGTCAGTTCCCTGACAGCATCCTCCTGCGTCTCCCCAGAAAAAAACACTGGAAAAAGCTATCACAGTTACTTAAACTTTGGGGATGTATTTTTAAGTTAGATGAGTTATAGAAACTGCACAATCCAAACACTCACATTTTTACAAATTAAATGCATAATTTAAACACTAAAATACAGTGTCAAGTATCTTTATTCTCAGATGGAGGACATCCAGTAATGTGATGAGTATCTCAATCTATTCATTGTAGAAGCATGGTTATGCGTCAAACATCCACAAGAGGGAGTTGCATTCTCAGTTTTGAATAGCCCAAAACTTCAAAATGCAACTGGCATAGAGAAATATCTATGAAAAGAAGAAAAAGCAAAATGGTAAAGCTCCAAAAGGAATCACAGGCTTCACTGATGCGTAGTTTAAAAACACAAATTGGAACACCATCTTTGCCAAATCATTTTCAATGTGAGGGTAGATCTACCATACGTGATATGAAGCGACCGGGAATATATTTTTGTAGCTTGTAATAAGATTATTTCAATCAAGCGTATGATTTTTTTTTTATTATAGGATATAATACATTATTCAGTAAAACATTTCCATATCTGGTAGGAGTTTATCAAAGGCTGAAATCAAGAGACGTTCTTGCTTAATTCAGGAAGTTCCACTGTGATAGACAGGGTAATGGTCTTCATGGACCTGATGTGGCCTTGACACACCATGTAACTGCTTAATCCTTTTCAATTAGTGTGCAGGAGCTTTAGCTGCTTTTATCAGTCTGGAGTCAGTGGTAGAAAACATTTAAGTAAAAGCATATGAATTTAAATGGTATACTGATCATCACCTCTGAGTAACAATGCAAAAGTTGTTCAGTGGCATGATTCCACACTGCATTTCCTTCACCCTCCACCTTTCAGAGCTACCTTCGTTCACTTTGCAAAGCAAATGACCACTGTGATGGTCATGATATATAGTTTGTTCGTCTTTTGGCATTAAAAATACATAAAATATATGAAACGCCAATATGAAATACAAAAATCAATCTAAAAACTATGTATAAATAGAAATAAACAATAAATGGATATAAAAGTAAGTGCTTTAGAGCATTTCTGCATTCATGATCATACTGTTTTTAATGGCAGAAATGCTTTGCCACCTCCTGTGGAGAAGCAATATGCTTAAAGCTTCCAAGGCGATTTCCTTCCAAAAGTGGCACACTGCTAGGGTGCTATGTTTTCTTTCATGGCGGAATCAAAGTGCCGCTTCCCATCCAAATACAGCATGGATTCTGGAAGACAAGAAAAAGCAACTACCGTAAGTCATTTATATGGATACTTCTCAAACTTCCTAAGATTATGTGGTCAATTAGTAAGACATACTCGAGTCAATTTTTCAGACTTTTTCCTTACACACTCTGGGTTCTCGCTTTTAAGCCTGCCTGTTTCCAAAATTGGAATAAAAGTTTTACTCTGTCTTCATTGAGAACACTTTCATCGTTCCTCCTTTCATTTAGGATAGTTCACACAGCACAGACTGAAGAAGTGGGCAGATTAATACCTTAAAATAACAAAACAAAACAAATGGATAGGAACTGTGGACCTAGATTCACACAGTTTGAACTACGTTAGTACAAAAAACAGAATGCACAAATTACCATGTTGGCCTGAATATAAGTCACACACTTTTCCAAATTCCGACCGTGAAAAGTTAAAAGTACAGCTTAAATTCGCGACCTTACACAAATTGGCTTTTACGATATTGCTGCTGAAACAGATATACAGCCAATATGTATATTCTTCTCTGGGCTACCTAAATGAACCCAGAAAGAGAGGTGATAAGAGAGGAAAAGGCGTACTGGGGTGGGGGACAACCAGAACAGGAAGGAATCCATCCTGGGCCCATGATCCTATAATACCATTACTTTTGCACTGCAGCATGCAATATCGTGCACTGTGTGAAGCTTCCAAAATAGGTACTCACCGCCATATGTTCTGGGAACAATACTTGGTATCTCATTTTCTAACATAAATGTGAAGTGGAAGACATTGGTTGTATGGTGCACTCTGGTAGCTGGATCATACACCTCACTGTGTACTCGAACCTGGGCATTATTTTTTTCAGTATAGCATACCTTTAAAACAAAAAAGAGCTACTATGGGCCTCCAAATTCAGAAATGAACAAGGAAGACACAACATTTTAATATTTGAAAAGGAAAGCCAGTGTTTCTCTGACTTGTTATTGCTCACCTTCAGGGACAGCCAAATGATTTATACCAGTATGATCTATCAAAATGGTTTCAGTAGAATAAATCCATTACCTGGGCAGAAAGTAGTAACAAAGATCCAATTTCAACTGGTTTTTGAAACATGATATCATCTACAGCTACCACATAAGGCCGGGAGTTTCTGGAGCGGAGGAAAAAAATACATTTTTAAAAGGGAAACATAGGGAACACTGCGTTGTAAGTAACATGAAAAAACATGAGAAATCAGAAACTACATAAAAGCTGATTTTTGTGTATAGATATCACCTGCAATTAGGAAAAGGCTTTAAATAATTTTGTTTTATGAAAGAAAGGGGTAAGACCAGCTGGCAGTTCCTAAGACGTTTTTCACTGTCCAACTTAGTGATACTCATTTGTTGCATGAGATTTCACTAACTCCTACAAAATTAGCCCAAATGTCTTTGGGTGCATCACTTTACAGCTGCATTCCACAAGCTGATCTCCCCCAGATGTTGTTGAACTCCCAGCTAGCTCCTGCCATCACTCCCGATAGTGAGGGGAAATGGCAGCTGTAGTCGGGCAACATCTGGAATGCACCAAGTTGGGGAAGGCTGCTGTACTGAATCTGTAAAACAAATCACTTTACAAGGTTACGTGGCCTCTTCCCTGCTCACATGGTACTGATTTGAGAGTGCAAGAGGAGAAAGGTGCTCTTCCCACTCATAGCCGGGAAGGAGGACGTCTGGAGGGAGACCCAAGTGAACCCCTGCCCTCTTCCCCTCCCCCCACCCTCCCAAAAGACTCGCCGGGCTTTAAGTCCCACAAATATTACCATCCTGCGACTTACCCATAGCTGTAGGCACAAGCCCATCCAAGTTCATATGCCTTCCTCATGAGAAATCCCCCAAAGATTCTATTGAAAATGTTGCGTTCCTACCATCAAAAATATTCAGTGGTGAATGATGCACCCTTACAGAAAATGTTGCCTTAAAACGTATATTTATTTCTGGTTCTCCATCAAGGTAGCCATAAAACAAGTAATTAGGAATTTGTGCTATTGGCAACATAACAAAAAGCACAAAATGCATAATCTGCGGATAGAATACAATATACCGTGTATCACTGAATCATACCATTTGTAAAGGTGGAAGGGACTCCCAATAGTCATTGCAGTCCAACCAACTGCAATGAAGGATAGTGAGAACTACCAACTTTTTGTGCCAGTCAAATTATGCTGGTGATAGAGGAAATTTTGTCCAGTGACAGCAGGGAAATTTGGGCTGCCAACACAGTATACGTTTAAAGCAAATGCAAACAACATTCCTCACCCCCAAAGGATGCTGAGGACTGATAATTGTAACTCTGTGAGGGGTAAAATGCAGCTCCTATGATTCTTTGTACTTTAAATGTAAAGTACATATGTAGCTTTGGTGATAAAAGCATTTTGGATCAAGTGAGAAATGCAAATCAATGATTAAAACGGTGAGGAAGAAAAGAGAGCAATGGAATTATATCATCAATCTAGCTATCAATACGCTCTAATCACATGTCAATATGCAAGAGGTATTTTACATATTCCTCAGCAATTATTATCAAGCTTTATTTTGTGATTGTAACCAATTAGTGGGGACAGGAAGAGGAACGGGCACAAGACTGCAATATATACTGAGCAGCTGGTACCTTTTGCTAAAAACACATTGGCAAAGACCTGAACCTAGTCCGTAGGTTGTTGCATGCTCTTTCATGGCCGTAATACACAATGATGATGGCAGAAAGTGAAGAGGAATTAAAGAACCTTTTAATGAGGGTGAAAGAGAAGAGCGTAAAATATGGTCTGAAGCTCAACATCAAAAAAACGAAGATCATGGCCACTGGGCCCATCACCTCTTGGCAAATAGAAGGGGAAGAAATGGAGGCAGTGAGAGATTTTACTTTCTTGGGCTCCATGATCACTGCAGATGGTGACAGCAGTCACGAAATTAAAAGACGCCTGCTCCTTGGGAGAAAGGCGATGGCAAACCTAGACAACATATTAAAAAGCAGAGATATCACCTTGCCAACAAAGGTCCGTATAGTTAAAGCCATGGTTTTCCCAGTAGTGATGTATGGAAGTGAGAGCTGGACCATAAAGAAGGCTGATCGCCGAAGAATTGATGCTTTTGAATTCTGGTGCTGGAGGAGACTCTTGAGAGTCCCATGGACTGCAAGAAGATCAAACGCATCCATTCTTAAGGAAATCAGCCCTGAGTGCTCACTGGAAGGACAGATCGTGAAGCTGAGGCTCCAATACTTTGGCCACCTCATGAGAAGAGAAGACTCTCTGGAAAAGACCCTGATGTTGGGAAAGATTGAGGGCAGAAGGAGAAGGGGACGACAGAGGACGAGATGGTTGGATGGTGTTCTCGAAGCCACAAACATGAGTCTGACCAAACTGCGGGAGGCAGTGGAAGACAGGAGTGCCTGGCGTGCTCTGGTCCATGGGGTCACGAAGAATCGGACACAACTAAACGACTAAACAACAACAACAATACACAATGACATGGAGGTGGAGTGCCTGGAGGAGGGCAGGGATGAAAAATGGATTTCCTAAGTATGTCAACGGATGTGCTAACATTTACTGGAAAGCTGCTCAGCATCTCTGGCAAATACACTGCCAGCAGCCATGAACCAATAATGTTCACATGATATGCTTAGTGGGACCTCCTCCGCAGTGGGAAAGAGCTTCAGAATAATACAGCTAGGAAGCCTTCTTGTAATGCTACGATTAAAAATTAAGCTGACTCTTGAAGGTGACTCACAAACAATTGTGTGACTACAAAAATCTATCAAGACTACTTTCTTACATGGATAGATACCTTCAGAATGAAAAAGATTGCAATTTCTATCATATAACCGAAGCACCATCAAATATCACAGCTCGGATAAGAAGTCAAACATCTGTTTACTAAGAGCAAAACAAAACCCACCCCTAAAACAATCATGCTATAGCTCTCTGCAAATACCTGAGGATGGCAGATTTCCAGACCTTTCAGTTTTGCATCTTCCATCCACACTGCGGTGGGTGGCAGCAGCCGACTCCGAAAACTCACCGTCCTATGAGAGGAGGAGAGTTTAGATGCTGTCTCAGCCCAACGTTACGAAGCAAAGCCCCTGCTTAACCTCCACCTGGGGTTGTCTGAATGTTACTCCCCCCATGTCTCCCACATAGTGCGACAACAAGCAGGCCTTAGGCTCACACACATCATCGTCATTGCACCGTGACACGCATAGTGAATGCCCCAACCAGGATGTGTGTAACAGATGTAGTTAAATGTGCTACACTTGGAATGAAGAGGTCTGGATTCAAATATCCACTCAGCCAAAGAGTACACTGGCCTTTGTTTCTGGGGGGAATCGCCATCTACTCATTGCAACATGGCCTATGTATCCACTCCTGTGTTTTTTAAGACCCATTTTGTGGTCAGTTTTTTGCAATAAAAAATCCAGTTGCTGGACAAAGCTGTTTAAAGCTTTTTGGGACTTTAAAATAAAGCACTTCATCTTTAAAGGTTCAGATAATTTTATGGCTTCCCATCAATCCCAGGGTTTTTTGGGGGGGAGGGAATCAGTGTGTCATTTTCCCTTGAATAGCTTCTGTGTGAGTTACCTCAGGCCAGCTTTGTCACCTTGGTGGGGAGCCAGGGGGATACCTCTTAGAGTCAAAGTGGTGCAATAGTTAGAATGCCAGCCTAAGATCAGGGAGAACCAGGTTCAAATCCCCACGTAGCCATGAAACTCACTGGCAGCCTCAGGTCAGCCATATCTCTCAGCCTAACGTACTGCACAGGGTTAACTTCTCAGACTAACTCAGTGGTTCTCAAACATATAATACTGACTGTCCTTGAATCTTCCTGCCACACTTGCAATCCTCTCCTGCCACACCCTTTGAGAACCACTGATCTAACTTATTTGAGAAGGACTAGTAAGAATAATTTTGGACAATCTTGCATATGCTGCCCAGAGAAACACAAGGGTAATAAAAATAACATTCACAAATGTCTCCTGACTGTTGATACTGACATTGCCTCCTCTAGCAGTTTCAGTATCCAGGGTTAGAAGAGAACCTAAGGTCAGAGTTAGTCACTTTGGTTTTTTAGATTTTGTTTTTTAGTAGGGCTGTAAATATTATTTTTGTACCAGTATTTTAATTATATGGTATACCTCTCTTGGTTCCCAACTGGAGTAAGAGTGATATAAAACGCAAATAAATAAATGCAGGATCTCCTGGCCTGGGCATTCACTTCTGCACAAGGCAAAAGAAGGGGAAACAACATCTGAGCAGCCCTTTTTTCAATGCCTGAAATAGGTACATGCTGAGAAATGATAGAATAACAAGTTGCCACCTTTAAGAAAATTCAGACCCGAACAGAAGTAAAGTTTGTAAAAGCATTCATTGCCCCGCCACCTACCTTGGGTCCAGTGTATTAAGAAATATGTCATGTACAATGTTTCTTTCTTCTGCAGTAGGAGCCATTTTTAGCAAGGAAGCCCTACTGGAATCAACTCTTCTGGTCTTGTTTGCTAACCGAGTAAATGAAAATGAGCAGAAAATTACTTGGTGGAAATAAGTTTCCAATAACTGTATCCAACCCCCTCCTGTTTCAAAACTAATAATGACACATTGGGTCAGCAAAGGAAATTGATCAGTGGTAAGTTTGGGGCAGGCAAAAGAAAGTATTTCTTCACCCAAGGCATAATTCACCTGCGGAAGTGGCCAGCATAGCATAATGATGGCTACTGGCTTCCATGGCTTTAAAAGGATATTTAAGGAAGTGAAATGGAGTGGACAGGCTTGTTACAAGCCAATTGGGAAAATTAAATTCCTTCCCCTATTATCTATTAATCATGTTGATCTTCCACATATTCAATACTTATAAGAGCAGAGCTGGAGGGAGAACCCTGAAAATCCATCTTTAAATGCCCTTTATGAAATGGGAGAATGGACCACAACCAGAAATTCTTCACAACCCCGAGGAATGCATTACATACCTTCGCCTTCCTTAAAGATTTTTCCCTCTTCTGGACTTTCAAGAATCAGTGGGTTCACAAATGCTGACCTGTGAATAAAGGGGAGGAAATAAATGAGGTGTGTATATGCCTGTCTGAGTGTTTGAATGCAGCAGCGTTTGACTATCACCAGAACCAGCTCTCCAGGCGGGACAGAGCTATAGTGTTAGCGTCCTGGCAGAGGCATCACTGTCACTTACCAAGAGGGAGAAGGGTGAGGAGGCTATGCAGCCCACCAGCAGAGCCAATGCAGCACTTCCACCAGTAGACCGGCATAACCCTGATCTCTCCCCACTTTTCAGTAAGCAGCAGTCGTGTCAGGAAGCTAGTGTCGCAGCTCGGCCCCTACTAGGCAAGCAGCTCTCTCCTCTTTTGTCCTCCCTTCAGCAAAAGACTTTACCACTTGTCACTGTACAATTATTCCCAATGGTCTACTGAAAGCCTTACCTTTTGTTTTCTGGATCACGGGCCACCATGACAAAAGTTGCATCTAATACAGGATGATAGGCACCATCGTGAAACTAAAAGAAAACAATGGAAGGGAAATCATCTTTAGCAAACTAGTCTTGTTCCTGCTGATAACGCAAAGAAGACCCTTATGTTCTGCCTTCATAGTGGCTTGGTTTACACACCACATTCTACTATAGATAAATACAAGGTATAGTTTATTGGAAACTGGGGCACACTGCGTTACTCTCTCTCTCTCTCTCCAGCTGTACCATCAGAAAACAAGTCAGTGTTTGGCTTGTTGTTCCGCCCAAACGCAGGCTCATGGTTTCTTTCTCCCAAAATACATGCAAGCAATAACCCAAGAACAAACCTTAATTGCCAGCTAGGGTTTGTTTGGAGAGAAACAAACCAAAAGCCCGGCGTTGGACATCACAACATGTCAGATTTCCTGGTGATGCGGCAAGTGCAAAAGCAGAGCAGAGAGAACTAATGTGCACATTAAACCAGTTTGTTTTTAACTGTGGTTTAATGCCATATGTGAACCAGGCCCTTGTTTTAGAACTCTCAGGCACTCATAAAGTGTATTACTTTTTATATGGAAAAATTACAACCTGAAGCATGTGCATCTTTACTTCCATTGATGTCCTTCCTACCCATGAAACATTCCCAACGAACTTGATATCACAGTCTGGACGAATATCCTGCTTCCATAATCCTAAAAGCAAACAAACAGGAGTCAGAGCATAGACACTAAAGAAAAGTAACTTAATTTCTCTAGCTCAAGGAAGCTAACTTACCTCTGGTTATCTATTACAAGTCAGAAAAAGTGCCCATTTTAACCTTTAAAGCTCTTAATGACTTGGGACAAGGATACCTAAAAGACTGCCTTTGCCCCACACCCCTTAAGATCCTTTTTAAAGGCCTACTCTGGGTGCCACCAGCAAGAGAAGGGAGCTGGGTGGCTACTAGGGAGAGGAGCCTTCTCAGACTCCAGCTGTAGAATGCTCCCTAGAAAGGTTTGCCAGGCACCTTCTTCGGGTCAAGCAAGATGCAACAGGAAGTGAACATTTGCCACAGAAAAGGGCTGCAGCACATTTTGCTGCCTTTCCTCTTAGGGCAGTATCTAACTGGGGAAATGTCTGACCTGATATTTCAGCACTGCCCTGCTCCACATCACTGATTTAGTGTGGGGGAGAAGCAGAGGGGGCGGAACTCATGACATAATGGACCTAACAAGTTGTTAAAATGAAAGTAGGGGCATGGAAACACAGGTGTTGTTTTGGAAGCAAATGCACATTTACTGTAACATCTGGCAGCCTGAAGAAAGTCTTATCCAAAAGAGGTGGAGCAGTTAACTCCTGCCCTTCCCCCCAACATTTAGGTCAAAATGAAGCCTAGCTCTTTTTACCCAACACAGAGAGCACTCCTAGTTCAAGCATTAAGTTCTTTAATAGATCCAACAACACCGTACCAATTTTATCCACCAGCGCTGTAACAATCGACAAAGGAGACATCTGACCAGCTTCATGCTTTGTGTGTGTATAACAAATCAGAACTGTAGAGAAAGGATAAAAGAGACTGCATGATTTATTCTCTGTAGTTATAGATTTTTAAGAAAGGGAGTGCAGTAAAAATTTTAAAATGTGGTATTTGGGTCATTCCAAGAATAACACTAGACGAGCTCAAACAAACAAGGAACATGCATGAAAATGTCTCGTTCACAAATATACTTAAAATGGGTTCATTCAATCAGTCATGTGAAGAGCTCCAGTGGATGCAATGCACCACCAAAACACAAATCCTGGCTTGGGAAAAGGTTTCCGAGATTTTGGCAGCCCTTGTTTCCGGATAGTCGTGCTTTGCATCACAGACTGGCTGCCTTCTCTAAGGATCTGGGATAGATTAAAGAAAAATCAAGGATCCATTCTCTCTAGTCACCATCCTTGCCATGGCAAGGGAAGATTTCCCATCTAGCTCCTGCAGGGCATTCATGAGAAGAACTCATATAGGTCACATATGTCACTCTTCACTATTTGAGCATTTACACAGGAACTGCAAAAAAGAGGAAGCCCGAGTCACTCACACGCCTTTCTCTTGCATCCCAGTTCTGTGTAATATCTGACCCCAGAATTCTGATTACCCAAATTAATCTGACTACCAGATCAATGAAACTGCATGGCTGTTACATACCTCCTAAGCTATCAAGATCTTCAAGAATTCGGCCAAACCTACCAAGGTTAAAATGATACACGGTAAGATTACTTTGCAAGATACTGGGACGAATCCAACATAGTTCTGTGGCAGTGTTGTTGGTTTTTTTAAAAAGGACAATCTGAAGTTTAAAAATGTATCATTAAACATCTCAATAGTTTGATCCTTTTGAAAATTCACATATAATAATTAGGAGAGCCAGGTTTGGGGGGGGGGATTTATAAGTCAAAATGGTACCTAAGATAACACTGCAAATGGTAAGGCACCAAGCTAGGAAGATATTCATTCTATTAAAAAGGCAACTGAGTTTACCTGACAGAGTTGTGCACGTTCAGATATTTTTCTCTTATTTCAGGTTGACTTCCCAAAGGCAGGATAACTTCTATATAGCTGTCTCTCATCTTCCTAGGGGGCAGGTCAGCTTGGTTTTTTGCAAGGAGGGTATGTAAAGCTTTCCTTTCATTCATTGCTTGCACATGGTCTCTGGAGGAAAACAAATCAGATGATTCTGAGTGGACACAGATTGCAAAATGTAATACAAGTTTACTAGAGTAGAGTTACATAGCATAATGGTTAAGATCAAGATCTTTGAGCTGGAAAATCACCAGTTCAAATCTTGGGCCCACCTTGAACCTGGTTACAGCCTAAGGCAAGCACTATCAGATTCAAATCATTTTTGTAATTTAGGGATAATAATAATTTACTTTCTCTGAAGGATTTTTTTTAAGGATTACTAAGATAATGCATATAAACTATCAACATTTATGAGAAGTATTATCATTATCATAATCATCACCATCATTCCTGTAGGGGCAAAGACCCTCAGAGTTTGAAGACAGCTGGTTAAATCTCTGAAAGAGGACATTCCAATCAGCTCTGCTTTATTTTGAAATGCAACTATCAAAAAATCAAAGAAAGCTTTGCATGTGTCATACCTCCAATTGGTAGATGCTCCCACTATCTCCCTCAATCTATTTCGCACTGCAACACAACAAAATCAGAAATATTTGATGCATTAACTGACCAAAAGGGTACTACTACCCTCCCAAGAAGCAGAAGAGTAAGCAAAGTCATGCAAAAGAGAAGATGAAAAGCAACAGCTGGTGAAGTTCATTCCTGCTAACAGGGGAATACACCATTATAACCACAGGAGACTATGACAGCTTTTACCTTTTTTCAACCAAAAATATCCAACTGATCCTTGTGACTTTGTGTGTGTGTGTGTGTGAGAGAGAGAGAGAGAGAGACAGAAAGAGAGTCAAATTTGACCCAGCAAGAAAGCCTGCACATTCTAAAATGAATGTGTAAGTTACTCAGTCTACATTCATAGATTTCTGTATTCATGTGCTCTGATATTATAAGGGAAACCCATGAACAGAGCCAAGCTTCCATGTGCATATGCAAAAAGTTGCCGCTACATATCAGAATGCTCTTTGCCACTGAACAAACTGGATGGATGACACTTTTGAGGCAGGCTACGATATGGATTCCCATGCAAGGCCACTGGCAGTTGTGCATTACCTCAGCTGGCTCAAGGCTAATACATCTAGTCATCAGAGCAAGTAAATCTAACAGTCCAAAACACCTGCACCCCTCAAATCAATTAAAATGGTTACATGTAAACTGGATGACTTAAACAAACCCAGTCATTTTGCTCTAATTAAGTCGGCTGAGCTCAACTCACAGAGCCAGCAACAACCTTGGGCAAGGTTTTATGGCACTACATATGACTAGAATATTAATCATTTTGTATTTAATAATGTACAACCATGCCAGAAGAAGCATCAAATATGTACTTGAAACTACTGGAGGTCCAGTGCCCTTTTCTTAAAGTACAGGAGTCAGAGGACTCTTCTTCCAGGTCAACTATAATAAACACATGCAGTCCACCTAACCTACCAGGGCAAATTTCAAAATCTGTGGTCCAGACTTATTTTTCTAGCCACTCAAGAAGAATCCAGATTCCACCTGCTAATATCATATATATTCTAGAACAGGGATGGCTCACCTGTGAACCTTTAGGTATTTGTTGTACTGCAACTCCCATTGTTCCTGACCACTGGCCATGCTGGCAGGGATGATGGGAGTCAGAATTCAACAACATCTGAAGGTACATCAGTTAGCCACCCTGTTCTAGAGCACCTCTGCTCTAGACCTATTTTCATCTTATGGTCAGATTGGTGTGCTTCATGTATACATTTTGCAATTTAAGGAGTGGCCCATTTTTGCTGCCCTCAGTTTTTCAATCCATGATCTGAGACAGTAGCTTCACTTCATCTCATGGTAAGGCCAACACTGACTTCCATCCATAGGCTGTGTTTTGGGTACATCTGTACAGCAGTGGTCAATACTCCTGAAGGAACGTCCTTGGAAGCTGCAGGTATATTTCCTATGGATCAGTATCACCCCTCTGCAGGAATCAGCCCATACAGACTATTCTGCCATCAACCCAGTAGGACAAGCAGGGAAGCCACATCAACCAGATGTTCCTTCTGTCTGGACTGTAGGGATCAGATGTTCCCTCCCCAAGTACATTCAGTCTTCAAAAAAAACAACAAAAAACCCCCACCATTATACACATTTGTATTTCTTTTGAGCTATAAAAGAAGTAACATTTCTTGTTAAACACTTTTCCTTTCTCAAGTGGTAGGAGATTCCAGAAGAGCACCACAGGTTTTTGTTTCCTTTGCACAAGAGAGAATTGGAAACTGATGATCTTATTCAAGCAGGGCTTAGTGGAAACAAGCTGACCCTTAAAATGGGAAACACAATCACTAATCCTCAGGTTTCCACAGAGTAACTGTAGAGAGTGGGCCCCTGTAGTTCCTTCCATGCTGCTTCTGGCACAGCTAAGCTCAAGCTCAAAAACCTCCCAGTATCTTTATGATTCTTCATTGTTCCCACATTCAAACAACGGCATTTCTCTGCTACTCCACTGCCTAAATCCAAAAAAGGGAGATATTTCCAGCTATCAAGGAATATGACTTCTTTTTTTCTTGATGGCCCCAATAACACAATAATTGTCTGGTGTTGTTTATTCGCAGTAATTAGCCTAACGGTATCAAAACAGCCAAATTTTCATATCGTAAAGTGGTGTTGCTCAACTATACAAGCTGTATTGTTTGCTTTCCTTATCTTTCTGTGTGCTGATATGCTACTGCTGACCACAACTCATTGACACATAGCACCAGCTCTGAAGGTTGTCCTTCAGAAAGCTATTTGCCCCTTGAGAGACAGAGATAATTCATCCTTAATCATGGATATGGCACCACTGTTGAGGAGTGAAATTGCTTCCCACCCAACACATCTGTTCTGCTTACGTCTGTCCAAATGTGGGGAAAGACTGCCTGAAAGAATAGTTACAAGCTGTATAACCCTCACACGCAAATATGGAAACAGCATTCCAAATTACGTACTACAAATGAAGTATCTTAAGACAGTGCACAGGGAGATGCCTTGTAGAGTCACACCACTGATCCATCTAGCTTAGTACTGTCAACATTTGAGTAGCAGTGGCTCTACAGGAGTTCAGGCAGGAGTCCTTCCCAGTCCTACCTAGAGATGCCAGGAATTGAATCCAGAACATTTTGCATGCAAAACAGATATGCTATCGCTGAGCTACTGCCCTTTGTTCTGTCAAGCTCTTATTAAGGGAAGCACATATAGTAATTGGTTAGGTGTTGACTAGCAATGTCCCTATAGGCCCATCTGGTAAACTGTTAAAGGAAATGGGGGAAAGAAGTCATTGGTCTGAAGTTTGAACATTAGGGAAAATGTGGGTAGCAACAGTATGGAGCTGAGTAAGGAAAACAAAAAAGTAGGACTGAGGCAAATCCTCACACAGGGACTAGGAATAAGAGGTTGAATGTGTATGATTAGACCCATATTTATTTCAAAGTATTACAAAATGTCACGCTTACCAACCTCTCTTTTTCTTATGTTGGTCTGTAAATGACACTTTGAACCATTGGAAGGACATGGACTTAAGAAAGCTTTGGAAAACTGGAGATCATGAGCCAGGGATTTAAGAGGCACAGCTTGCTCACCAGTTATTTGAATACAGGGTTCTAGATTCAACATAAATTTATACAAGTCCCTGGGTACTTGTCTTCTGATTTATTGTAAACATAAATAACAGCACAAGATGCAGGCATACAGAGATGATATTTTGATTAAAAAGACATGCTTTATTTGCTTAGCAGTGTGAACCCATTTAGTGCCACCAACAACGCTAACTTGCAACCGGTGCCAGAAAATATTAATGTGTATATTTCATTAACCGTCCAACAAAGAAAGATAGAAGCAAGACAGAAGCAGATATATAGCCATATTAAAATGCATACAGGTTACCACAACACACCATTATTCACATGTATGGGTGAATGTCCTGGAAAGTAGAAAAAGCCATTTAGATTATCAGTGTCATAAAACACAAGGCAAAAACCCTAATTGCATTGTTTTCCCGGTCATTTTGGACTCAGTCACAAAATGCAAAAGTATATGCACAAGTGTGCTAACATATGATTTAATTCTGTTGTACTGATCATTTATTTCTGTGCTAAAGTTAAGATGTCCCTCTGTTTGTTTTCCAAATGTACATAGCGCTGCAGGGTACTCAATAGCTGTGTTTGCTTCCTTTATCTTCATCCTCTATTCCACGTTTCTCATAACTATTATTATAGTTACATCACACAAAGTATAATAAAAGCACAATGACTTTCAGTAAGATTCCTAAAATCTAAATTAAAAAAGGTAACAAAATTGTGTATCATAGATAAAACGGAACAGAATGTCTCCCATGTGCTAGACTGGGGTATTGTAAGAGAGAAATTAATTTTATTTCATCTGTGGTGGGTCTGCCTGCAAATGCAGACATTCTAGGCTGCAGTATACAGAATAACATCTGACGTGGTTAAACAACTACTTAATTCAAAACACGTGTTTACACTTTTATCTATTATGAATCGCATAATAAAGTGTTACAAGGAACTGGTGTTGATGATGCTGGCCACTGCCTGCATGGAACTAGCCAGTCACTGTAAATTGTGGGAAGGTTAAGATAACAAGGCTGGTTTGCTAGACTGTGTTAGACTTTGGTAATATGGCACCTTGAGCTGGGACAAAATTTGACACACAACCCTTATATATAATAGATGGGTTTTATTGTGGTGGTTGTTGTTATTATTTTGCGTCCCCTCTACTCGGTTCCCCATACAGGGGAACTGCCTGTACTGCACCCAACACTATTGAGACACCCCTCGCCTATTGCAGCCATAGAGCAAGGCCATTTCATAAAAAATATAGTTTCCCTTCTTGTCACATGTAAATGTGGATGTGGATGCAGAGAGGCCTCAAGGTCACTGAGTATCATTCTGGAGGGTCCAGTTTTCTTCCACTAAGCAATTTGGTGCTATGGAGTGATGTGCTTCTAATGACAACTCACTGTGTTCGTTACTTTTACTTTCTGTTTACTGCTGGAAAAAGTTACGCTAAGAACATATTTGTTTCGAAAACAGTTCCCACACAGAAGCCCAGTTACAGCTATTACTGCTATAGATGCCACTAAACAAACAGATCAACCTTTCTGGTCGTGTTCTCACACCTGCCTGCAGCCCAGTTACATTACCTTCCTCCATAGTCTGGGAAACCTGGGAGCCACTGGTGGAGGAAGTCAGCATCCTGGCAAGGGCAGGACAGGCCTTGCTTAATGAAAACCATCTGCATCAAAAGGAGAATGAATACTGTCAAGAGTATGATATCATAGGTGGCATTAAAGGTGCAATCCTATACTTGAGATCCATGAAATGGGAGCCAGAGGATATGGCAGAAGTCCCACCTGGCTGGAAGTATGCAAGCATCACTATCAGAACAGAAATGCTGGCTGAACAGCTAAAATGCAGGAAAGTTGTGGGCCACTGACAGCATTGCCACTGCTGGCCAAACAGGCATGAACATTTTTGCCTTGCAGAATCAATGTCTGGATCCAGGAAGAATAAGGTGTCACTATACTAAGAGGGCCACTGCAACAAGGAAGGGAGAAGTATACTTGCAGTCACTCATTTCCCCCTACCCCACCCCATGAGGGAGGAGGCTGAAACACCAACTGGTTGAGCTGGTGGGACCACCCCTCCCCTTCTTTTTTACAACACCTATGGTGCATCCAGGTTCAGGAACTCTGTGCTCTGGCTGTTAACTGCTGCTCATTGCTTTGGGCTGTCCTCTGTATGCAGATCAATAGAAAGGCAGCACTAACCAGGATGATCCTGGCTGTTTCTCAGTGGGGTTCTTAATCTACTTGCTCCAAGTGGGTTCCTGTACAATTGCATGTTCCATGGCTGTTATGCAACAGGTGAAGGTTTTCCTAACTCGCAGCTGAAACCAGAAGAGATATTGCACCTGCTATCCCTGCTATGTGTCATGCCACCGACCCTGCTGGGGTGACCAACTGTCTTTCCCTTTCATGATCTACCCCAGCCTGGATAATATAGGCTTTGGTACATCTGCTGGTTTCCTTTGTAGATAGGGATACCTTTCCCACATCCTAGTATCATCTAGCTTTAGTTACATCCTAGTATCATCTAGCTTTAGTTAGCCTCACAAGGGGGTTTTCATGGGACAGCAGGGAAGTTGAATGGGTTCAGCAGCAGTGGCCCCTCCTCTCTCAACAGGGTCTCTCTCAGCAGGGTGCTTCTGCCAGGCACAAGCAAGGAGCACCTTGCAGGCTGGCCTGTCAGTGGTGGGGAGGCAAAAGCACAAACTGGCCAAGGCCATTGGCCCAAGCACCACCCGTCCTGTGTGCCCTGGTACTTTATGAATACACAGTTGAGTGTAGTAGAACTTTTAACTTTCATACTTGGCCAAACGTTGCATTAAAATACTCAAAAATGGGTGGCAGAACTTCCACTCAACGACTCTGTCCAGTGACTCACTGGTGCCCAACCCCACCAAATTCTTCTCCTGAAATTAACAGTATTGGTTAATCTTTCACGTCCGCGATCCTAGTCACAGTTACGCAAGTGTAAGTTCCAGGGAAACCAGGGAGGACTTTACTTCGGAGTCAGCGTGATTCAAACTGCACTATGCGCTGCTGCCGTGGCACTTCTTGCGGCTTCCTGCTGTCACGAGGCTAGTCCTCTGGAGCCCAGAGACCGTATGCCGTGTCTAGCGCTTGTCTCCCAGGAAAAGGAGGCCCCAGACAAGGCGTACGTCCGAAAGCAATGCTTGGCTCCGGCCAGGTCTTCCCGTCCTGCCAGGGCGCAGGCCGAAGCGGGGAGAAAGGGGAAGGAGGGGCGGGCCTCCGCTCTCCCTAAACGGTCGCCTCTGCCTGGCTTTCTATTAACCGACCTCGGCGCTGCCACTCGGCCCTGGAAGTGCCGCGCGCCTGCCTGTGCGGAGCCCTCTTCCCCGCCCCGAGCCGGCTGGATGCAGACGCCGCCGCCAGGAATTGCCTTACCTCGGGGACAACATTCTGCTCCTTGCACAGGCTGCAGCCCGCCTTCCTGGGAAACCGCCTTGGCAGCCCTGTGACTCACTCTACCGAGGCACGCAGCAGCCACGCCTGGAACAGGAACTCGGCCCCGCCGCCTGGATCGGCAAGCTCTTCGGAGGGGTTGCTGGTTTCTGCGGCAGAACGCGCCCCTCTTCCCCGCAGTAGTTGCTCCCAAGGGCCTATCTCCGCGCTTAGGCGTCGGGTTCGTCCATTACATTCGGAGGAGCCGCTCTCGTTGACTTCGTCCCCTCTCATACTGCTAGGCTTGATTCTCCGGTGTGCTTGCGAGGTCAGGGCCGTGCGGGGAGGGATTAATGGCACAAGTGGCGAGTTTGCAGCGCAAATCCACTCAGCGGGGACTTACTCCCAAATCAGTGTGCTTAGAGTGCTGGGATCTACTCCAAAGTGGGCTAGATTCAAAATTAGGTGTTTTCTCACCCGTTCAACGCATGCATAAAAGCTGGAGTTGGGAGTCCAGTCCTTAAGGGAAGGCAATAGGGTGCCCTCCCATTGGACTCCAACTCCCATGAGCCCCACCCCAGACAGCATGGCCAAGAGGTTCTGGGAGTTGAAGTCCAGCAAGATCCAGAGGGCACCATATTGGTTTCAGCATTGGGCTCCTTTTATTTATTTGTTTCCCACTTTGTATACATACAGTGGTACCTCGGGTTACAGACGCTTCAGGTTACACGTTTTTGGGTTGCGCACTGCGCCGAACCCGGAAGTACAGGTTACTTCCAGGTTTCGGTGCATGCATGCGCAGAAACGCTAAATTGTGCTATGCGCATGTGCAGAAATGCCAAATTGCGGTGTGCGCAGACGTGGCACTGCGGGTTGCAAACTCTGCGGGTTGTAAATGTGCTTCCTGAACCGATCACGTTCACAACCCGAGGTTCCACTGTATACCACTTTTCACTCCAGTGTGACTTATCAAGCAAGTTTACATATAAAATGCAATACAATATAGTCAATAAAATCCAGTCCTTAAAACCAAATCAGAACAGCACTGGAGGAAGGATGCCTGCAAGGCTGCTTCAAATCCCAGCGGGTCTTGCTGTTAACCAGAAGGCTGGTGGTTTGAGCCCACCCATTGATGGCTGTGGACAGGAGTTCTGCATTGCAGGTGGGCGGGATGGACTAGATTACCCTTGGGATCCCTTCCAATTCTATTAATCTAACACTGGAACACCAAAAATTGGCCAAGGAAAGGTTCATCACATAACTTTATCTCAGAAAATGGGGTGTTGGCCATAGAGGTTTTGCCCCATTGCAGTGTTATTTCCAAGAGCCATACGCCCCACATCCCAGACATAAATGGCAGCCATTGTGAGGCTGTGTACATATACCTTGAAAATACCATTGAAACACATTTGTTCCTTCAAATAATTAAGGTCGTTGTCATTTGCCTCTCAGAGAGCATACCAGTCCCAAGGGGCCCCAGACAACAGTGGTGTTGTCCCTTCTACTGTTCCATCCTCACAGCTTCAGAAAGGTCAAGGTTGTTGTTCTGGATTAATACAGAACACATGACATGATTTTTATATCAACGGGATTATTGTTATACATGTATTTTTAGTAGCAGTATTTCTTACATACCCCAACATCCATTTCTCTGGATTAACTTCCTCTGTCTCTTTACAAAGTTCCTTTCCCACGTTAACTATTTTAGGAAGGATTAGTAGCTTTATAATACAATAATTGCTTTCTTTTTCTTTTAATTGTGTATTTGGCAGCATTTGAGTCCAAACTGTATAGCAATTAATACTGGAAAAATAGTTAATCCAAAAAACTAAATTGTCACTTTTTGCTACATTTGGAAAGAAGGAGCTTTCTACAAAACACTGGGGTGGAGGATATGTTTAACATAAACAATGTTGTTGCCATTACCACAGGGAAGAAAGTTAATGGGGAAGAATGATCTTTATTTGAGATTGTGAACAAAGAAAAGAGCAGAAGCTTTGCAAAGAAGTAGATGGATAAGAATTTTTTTAATACACTAGGTTGAAAATGCAGTGGTTGTACATCCTTTCACTATACAGTATATGCTTCTGACAGTGTCATGAAATAAAGTTTACCCAAATGTAGCTCAAGTCGATAATGTTTCTTTCAATATACTGTCAAAGCTCTATTTACATGATGTGATTTAAGTTGTATCCCCACAGCCAAACCCAGAATGTTTTTATTTGAAAGTGAGTGGGTGGAGAAGGCCACAGCAGACAATACATCAAACATGGGAGTAAAATCCCAAGGAACTATATGTGGGAGATTTAGCAACCAAATCTAACAATGCATATTTTTTGCTAATTAGCATGAGAAGGTGTTAAGACCACAGAGCTGTACAGTGGCACCTCTGGTTAAGAGCTTAATTCGTTCCGAAGGTCCGTTCTTAACCTGAAACTGTTCTTAACCTGAAGCACCACTTTAGCTAATGGGGCCTCCCACTGCTATTTCTGTTCTCATCCTGAAGCAAAGTTCTTAACCTGAGGTACTATTTCTGGGTTAGTGGGGTCTGTAACCTGAAGCGTCTGTAACCTGAAGCATCTGTAACCCAAGGTACCACTGTATTGCTGACAGGCAGAGAGTCAGACCATAGAAACGTAACTGATAGAGAGGGGAAAGGAGCATATACTGTAGTAATTTCCTGTTCTCTCTCTCTCTCTCTCTCTCTCTCTCTCTCTCTCTCTCCCTCTCCCTCTCCCTCTCCCTCTCCCCCCCCCCCATTTTGACCTTTGATGGGGGCAGACATGCCTCCTGTTGCTCCAGCTCAGGCACGTGCCCAAGGCTGTTTCTACTGTAAATATAAATATTTTAGCTGTATAGTTTTTACTGCTGTTGTAGCTGAGAACCAATGCACAACTATAAGTAAGTAAATAATATTTTAAACTTTCTTCCCAATCTGTTGTCTGATTTTTTGTTAAGCGGGTTAAGAAAAGGGAGATGCAGCTTGTTTTGCAACTGGACTTGTCGAAAAGAAGAGTTTGGAACCTAATTCCTATGTTTCAATTTGCTGCTAAGGTTGGGACTTTAAACTGTGTTCAACCCATGCATGTGGGTATCTGAAGAAGTGTAACACGCACACAAAAGCTTATACTCAGAACTAACTTAGTTGGTCTCTGAGGTGCTACTGGACTATTTTTTATTTTTTATTATTTATTTCAGTGGAAGCATTTTCATGATGAACTACTATGACTTAAAGCAAGCTTTCTCCTGTGGGACTCGATCCCCATTATTTCCCAATTCAGTCCAGGACCACTCCTCTTTCCATTCCAAATCATTCAATGTGCAATTTAGTTGTCCAGTTTAAACTGACATTTAGTTTGATTCTGAGCTTCGAATCCCAAATGAGACTAGTGTCCTGGCCGGCTAATAATAACCCCATTCCTCAGAACAGAGCCATGGGGTGAGTTTGCATGGGAGAATCCGATTTGGGAGAGAATAGCTCCCAGCTTTAGGGATAAGTACCACAAAAGAAATGCCTCCTGTTGCAAGTATATGTTTTCTGATATGGTGTTCGTTTGTTTGCTATGAATGATAGTTGTGTGTGTTTTTTTCAGATAAACTATGAAGATATGGTCTGGGCAGCTTGTGAAGTCATCCATGGCTGCAGCCTAGCTGTGGAATGTGGATTAAGCATTAATCCTCAACATTGGCCTAATATGACACCCACACCCCAGTTCTCAAGTGCAGCTGCACTGGTTTATTTGAGTTACGTGCATCCGGTTTTTATAGCATGCTATTCATGAGTGTGTCCACATGTATTTCAACGTTAGCAGAAATTCCTTCATAGAATACTTGTCAGTTTTAGTGGCGACTGCCCTCATGTCGAATGGCAGTGGCCCCTTAATTGTTTGCTCACGCAGGACTGCAAGGAGGGACGGTGTCTCAGGGTTCACAGATCAAATGGGTGTTGCTGTGAAGGGCATATGAGGCAGTCACTTGCGAGGAGGGGGCAGGAAGGAAGAGATAAGGAAGGAGCAGGACAAGGCATGTTCAGTGGCCAACTCACAGGACTGGTCCATCAGGCAAAACAGGGTGAGCAGATGGTCACACAGTTTTCCAAAGGAAGGCCAAAAGGACTGGTTAGCGCCTGTACTGTTCGGTTAGCGCCAAACAATTAGGGCATACAGTACTTCTCTTAACTTGTCCCTTTCTTGTGTTGGGTAGGTGCCTCTGCAGGTAAAACATGGGCTATTCCACACACCTGGCAGGTCTTGTTTCATTTATAATGCTGTTCATATTCCTAAGGCCCCATCTGCACCATAGATTTCAGTTGGTACCATATCACTTTAAACAGTCATGGCTTCCACCCGAAGAATCCTGGGAAGTATAGTTTGTTAAAGGTGCAGAGGGTTGTCAGGAGATCCCTATTTCCCTTACAGAGCTACAATTCCCAGAGTTCCCTGGGAAGAGGAATTGATTGTTAAGCCACTCTGGAAAATGAAGCTCTGTGCAGGTGGAAAGAGGTCTCCTAACAACTCTCAGCACCCTTAACAGACTACACTTCCCAGAATTATTTGGAAGAAAGTGTTTAAAATGGTATGGTGCTATTTTAAATGTATACTGCAGATGGTAGAAGCAGAACTGAAAATGCACTTACCTACATAAGGTGTAGCAATTCCCCTTCCCTCTTCTCTTCCTAGAGGTAGCTGTTGGAGCAAGCTCAGCATGTAGCATGTCAGGGTAGGTGCCCTTCCGATTCCACTACTGTTCCTTTTTCGTTCTGTGCATCCTTAACGCAATCAAGAAGATATTTGTAATACGCAGAATGGGTTTGTTGCTCTAATGAAATTGCAAAGAGATGGTTAAAATGTACTGAGTTACTGCCATCACTTGAGTTACATAACTGCTTTATAATAATATCATTTCCCCTGTATGTATATATAGTAGTACCTTGGTTTACAACCATAATCCGTTCCAGAGGTCCATTTGTAACCCAAGGTGCGCTTTCGCCAATGAGCCCTCCAAAAAAATTTGTTCATAATCCAAAAAAATGGGTTGTAATCCAAAAAACTGTTGCAAACCGGGACACGCACTTCCAGGTTTGACGTGTTTGTAATCCAAAACATATGCAAACCAATATATATGCAAACCAAGGTACCACTGTATATGGATGGCAGTGGGCTACAATGAGGTGGCTTTTTCTTTCTTGCTATACATGCAAAAGGCAAAATGAGGCCATATTTGCCACCACCTCCTTAGTGGGGCTGAAGCTCATGCTTCGTATTGTGTTGCCTCTTCTTCTTCCCCTTTGAGGCTATATGCACACTAGCAGCTTAAAACACAGCACGGTTGTGTCCCACACCCCGTTTTTGAAGCTGGCATCTGTGCACATGCAGCGGCTTGCCTCTGTATGTGGGTGGCAGATGGGTGTGGTTGCCCGCATGGTCCCCAGTTAATGGGCTGTAGTGTTTCTCCCCAGGATACTGGGGAAAATGTCTGCTTTTTTTATGCTATTTTTGGATTTTCTGTGCTGTTTTCTCCTCCCCTTCTGGGCGAAGCATGCATAGGATGTGGCAGTTTATTTCTTTTTCTCTTCCCTCCCACACATGTAATTAGAAACATACAAGGTCATTTTTCCTGCTCTCTAATAAATTTTGTTCTTCTACCTATCAGGATGATCAACCTATGCGCCTCCAGATTTTGTTGAACCACCACTCCAAACACCTCAAACCACCGGTCACGCTGACTGGGTCCGATGTGAGCTTAAAATTTAAAAAAAAAACCCCAAAAAGCTCAGTAAATTTGTGGGTGTTAGGAATTTTACTTTTTGAAATATGGCAACCCTATTTCCCAGACCATACATTTATATATGTGGGCGAGGCTAACCATAGTTAATACAATCCAGATGGTGACTGCGTCACTGGCCATAATTTCCATCTGATTTATTTGTTTATAAACCCATAAAAAGTCCTAGACGCCCCACACCTCTGCATCTGCCTAAAAACAAAACCAAATGGCCAAGCTGCTTGTACATTTATTAGAAAGAAGATTATAACACTGATTCATCTCTGTTCGTCTCCTTAAAGCAAGGAGTTAGATGGAACAAGTCCTGAGAGCAGATGGTGTTCAACGTGTTACAACAAAGTTAAAAATTCACAAGCTTTGCAGGCAGAAGGTCCAGCGTTCTGTTCCTGGCAGCTCCAGACAGGGTTGGGAAAGACTCCAGACAAAATCCCTGGAAAGCTACAGCCAGTCAGCATTGAAAATACTGAGGTAGGCAGACCAATCGCATAAGGTGGTTTCTGGAGTTCTTGTAAAATTGTTACCCCAAAGCTACTCAACTGTGGCATTCCTTTTTGAGCAGGGCTAATAGCAACCTCTGTGAGACAAGTCAGACTGGGGACCTGGCAAGGGTTTCTTTGCTCCCCTCCCTTTCCCCAGCACCACTTCCTTGATCAAATGGTCCTTCTCTGGCAGCTACTTTGAAGTAAAGGCAAAGACAATGAGAGATGTCACATAAGATATGTACCTTTAGGCAGTGTCATAGCTGGAGAGGGAGGGGCTAGCTGGGTTTTTTTGCCCCGAGTGAAGCCTCCAGAAGGTCGACATTGAGGCTCCCTGCCTGTGTACATGTGTATGCAAATGTGTGTGGAGTGTGTGCCAAGCAGGGTGTGTGCCAAACAAGTGTTCCAAGACTTGTTCATATACCAGACTTGCACAAAGCAGGTTTTTGTTTTTGTCTTAATTGTGTGGCCAGTGACCAGCGCATGGAGAAGTACCTGGCCAACAGAACTAAGGGATGTGGTGATAGATGGCACCTAGCAAAACATTACCGCACAGCACACATGTAGAACCAAAACCCACCTACAAAATGAACTTCAATACCCTCATAGTTGGGTAGCATGTGATTTATGTTGGATTTCCCCGTTACCACACTGAGGGCTGATTGCTGTTTGTCCTGATTCCCCTGGGGGAAGCGAGGGGCAAACAGAGGTATGGATAAGCCCAACTGGGGATCAGGAAAATCCAAATTAAATATTGAGGGGGGGCTTGGGGAGCCACCTGGATGAGAACAATGCTGTGCAGATGATGTGAAAAAAAACGTGTGCATAGGATGCTAAACTGCCATGTATATTTAGTCCTCCCTTGTGAGAATACATCAGTAGGTGGGATAGGAGCCTTTGTGGAAGGCTGTGCCGCAAGGGGGGTTGCAAGGAGGTCAGGAAGCCTGAGACAAAGGCCCTCTCCTCTCCCTCCAGGGCGCGGTGATGTGCGGGTTGCTCGCTCCAGAAGGTGGCGGTCTCCGCACAGCCTTGCTTGCCTTTTGCCTCGGGCCTTGATGAGTCAGAAGTTTCCACCCGGCATCATTTCCTGGAAAGATGAGGTAAGAGATGAAGGAGGAACGGCGCGGGGGGGGGAGAGAATGGAGGGGCAACTTGTGATTGGCTGGGAGTGGGGATGGCGGTGGCATAAATAGGGGCTGCTCGGCGGGCACCCGGAGTAGAGTCCGCTGCGCCCTCGTTCGGTGGCTTTTCTGTTTCGCTCCGAGAGCTGCTGCGGGATGCTGGCAGCCTGACTGTGCCTGTGCCGCCGCCGCCGCAGCTGCCCACGCCGCGCCCGGGACGCGAATGAAGAAACTGCTCCTCCTGCTCTTCAACTATCGGGGACTCACGCGAGGCGGGGGACGCAAAGGGAAACGCCGCCGAAAATGGCCTCATTCCGTATCCGCGCCGCGCGGCCCGAGGACTGCGCCGACCTCCTGCGCCTCATAAAGGTAGATCTCGGTCTGCGCCAGGCCAGGCGCAGGCAAGAAACGAGCAGATGCAACGAACAAGAGTGGAAAAACAAAAGTCACTTCCATTGGCCTCCTTTCGTCTTAAGCCTCTTGAGAGGTTTTTTTTCTTTTTTTAAAAATATAATAAAAGTTGTCCTCTGAACTGAGCGCGCCGTCCTGGGTGGCGGAGGGGGAAGGAAGAATTGCGCGCTTTTATCTTTGCCAACCAGAGGGGCTGCTTAGCGAGGCACGCCAAAGTAGGGCATTTTTATCAGTTGCCACCACACGCCTTCCGACTTTAAAAAAAAAGGAACGACAAAAAAAGTTAGTTCAGGTGGGATAAAAGTAAAGAGACTGGACGACACGGATCTCTTAGTATTTTTACCCGTAGATAAGCCTGCACCTGCTTTAGGCGGTTTGTGTAGCAAACCAAAATGCTAACGTTTGACGTGTGTATAGCGAGGGAGAAATTCCCCACGTATGTACTCGGCGACACACCAGTTTGAACTGCAATCTTATACGTTTGGAGTGTAAACATGCCTAGAATTTCTCGCCATGGCAGTTACTCTGGAAGCAAAAACGATCTTGTGTTTCCGATCTTTCAGGAGTCCCCCCCCCCCTCCAGTTCTTGTCTAGCTTAGCACATACAGTTCAAGGGCAAAGGTCGGCCACTGAGGGTGGGAACTGTTTGTTCTACAAGCGAAATAACTTCCTTCTGGGCACAGACACCTTTGCCCTCCTGAGTTGGCAAAACATCCTCTTCCTGCTGTTGCGAAATAGGCTGCAGACAGTTTCTACCCTCTGCACAAGTGACTGCTGTAAAGAAAAAAGGAAGCAAGGACCCAGCGCCAGAACTGCACTTGGAAGTGATTCAGCTGTTCATCTGGTCTAATTCCTTTGATGGGATGTCCCATTAGATACAAACATTGAGGAACACATATTTCACTTGGGAATTCCCCCCCCCAAGGTTTAGCATTAACTTACATTTCTTAAATACATTGGAATTATTATTAACCCTTTCGTTCCTGTCATTTTAAATGCTTAAAACATGTCAAGAATGGAACAGCTCAATTCCGTGCATCCTTATTTGGAAGTACGGTAAGTCTCAATTGTTCACTAGGGCCTGCTTTGGGGGCAATGTGTGTAAGGGCTGCCTTCTTAATCTTTAGGCAATTCCCTCAGGTCCTTCAGGGTGTAGAATCAATACTGTACATAATCCATTAACTGTATAGTTCCCTACTGAATTTTCACTCTTCTCAGAAGAGAAGCAGATAGTATTCTATAAAATGGGTTTTTCTATATAGACTATGGTCTATGGCGCAAGAAAAAGAAGTGCAAAATATGTTAACAGAAGTTGGTCCAATGAAATATAACTAAACATATATGCTTTGTTTTGGACAGGAGCTTGCTAAATATGAAGAAATGGAGGATCAAGTGGTACTGACTGAAAAAGGTAATATAAAATAAGACTACCAGGACAGTTTTATGACAATTCAACCTGGGGATAGGAAAACTGTAGCTAGATAATACATTTATTGTAATCCTGTAGATCTACTTGAGGACGGCTTTGGAGAACATCCCTTCTACCACTGCCTTGTTGCAGAAGTGCCAAAAGAACACTGGACAGCTGAAGGTGAAACTTTTTTAAAAAATTAATTAGAAAATCACAGAATGTAAATAACAATGTTTATAATAAGTAAGACTCTAGCCATACTTCATTGCAAAGGTGAATGCTAAAACTTACTGAACTTTTCAAATTGTATCTTATTGTTCAGTTATCCTGAAGGTGATGGAGAACCAGGTATAATCGTAAAAGAACAAAACTATAATTCCACTTCGTTACATGGCTGTTTTTGTTTGACCCTGACTTATCACTATGTAATCCTGTTGAATCACATGTTTTCTTTAATTTGTCCCCAATCTTCAGGTTACAGTCTCTAGCTTCGCCATGTACATGGCCCTTCCGTGTACATGGATGGGCGGGGAGGTAACTAAAAGATCCGTTACACAATAAAGTAGATGATCATGATATATGAGGTAAGGTCTCCAGGGTCAAATCCTATTCCAAAAATGTACCTCAAAAAGAAAGAGAAAAAAGCATATACAAAACACTCGGTAGATCAGAAATCCTGTATGTAACTCTGTTCCTTGGATTACATGTAACAAGATTGAAGTTCTAAATATGAATATTGACTAGGATGTAGTAAGGATAGTGAACAATTGTTCCCTTTGCAAGCAGAAGCATAGGAGAATGACGCAAGCAATGAAACAAAGAAAACACTTGAAAGCAACCACTATTTCCTTGAAATATTCATATTGGAAAAATAATAGCTGCTGTATTTGCTCTTAGCTGTCACAAAGGCAATCCTGTAGTCTCGTCCTTTAAAAAATGATTGCATTGTAAACAAATGGACATCAATTAATGTGGAAAACAAACTTCAGGGGCTTTTGCTTTGGGAGTTTTATGTTCCAAAATCTAGAAGGAAGCAGAGTTGAAATGTTTGCCACAATATTCTGATCTGCCGTGTAAAATTGTAGAAGCCTGAATTGTTTTCCAAAGTGGTATCAATAGGGTATGTACAGAGACTCTCCAGTGAAAGGCTATAATTATGATGTAATTGTTGACACAACTTGCCAGGTGTTGCAATTACGTAATTCCTGGGTATGTGCAAGAACAACATGAAACTGTGACCAAAAATATGATGCTGGTTTTTGAGGGTCTTAGAACTTTCCAGGATGGCCTTAACTTGCTAGGAATTCCTGTCTTACTTAAACTGCAATTCATTATAATGTGATGAGTGCTAAACTTGGCTTATTGCATCATAAGATTAATTTTGCATGTTCGGAGTGACTATTTTGGCACAAGCATGTGATATTTCGTATATACTAACATGTTGCTTTATTAAAAAGGTACTCTGTATGTATGCACATGTATGTAAAATAAATATGTTTTGTTACAGGATACAGTGTTGTGGGCTTTGCCATGTATTACTTCACGTATGACCCATGGATTGGAAAACTGCTGTATCTTGAAGACTTCTTTGTAATGAATGAGTTCAGAGGTACCATTTAAATTTTAAGGAAACATTTTACAATTAAGTTTGATTCAACTCTTCTAAAAACACGACTAATAAAATTGCACTATTTTATTTTTAGGTTTGGGCATTGGTTCAGAAATTCTAAAGAATTTAAGTCAGGTAAGAAGCTGATATGGGAAAAGTGTTCTAAAATGATCACTTAACCAAAATCACACTTAGTTGGGAAATTATTCAATCCAGGTTGTGCAGTGCCCATCGATAAGTGTGCCTTTGCTTGAGTTTGCATTAATACAGCATAGAAAGCAGTATCCCAATAGGTACAAGAAGTACTTTTATTTAGAACACGTCCCAACATGTAATTTTTTTTACATAAATGTTTTCAACAGAGTTGTGTCATTAAAGCATTTCCTGCACCTATTGGGATATCTCTCATGCTGCTTTTAAATATCCTTCCTTGGATTAATGGTGCTGCCTTCTTTGTGACAGCCTAGCCCATGATAGAGTTCTCTGTGGTAGCACACTGCCTCATTGTTCTGATGATGGGAGTGTTCAGATGACCAGTCCACCTTGGAAACATCCTCTCAAATGAGGTATAAGCAGTAAACCCCATGACCAAATGTAGTGTGGCTCAATACCATGTGTCTTATTTCAAGGAAATATTGTACAGCAGTAGCACACCACTATGTTTGAACTTGTGAATATTGCAATATCCACGAGGCCATTCAGATATTTTGGGTTCCCCTTCTGCTTCTGCATATTGGCATTATTTGTTCAAGGTTGCAAACTGCTCAAGAAGCACATTGGGAATGTTTTATGTACTTATCCTAGAGCTCTTCATTTTCAAGAGATTTATAGTGGACTAGGGAACCTAGAAAACAGATCAAGTAGGGATTCAGTGAAACAACGTAACTGCTACCACATCTGGAAATTCCCTACATAGAACTTTTTTTAAGAAGCAGTACCACATCCCAGCACACAGAAATACTCCCTTAATTATTCCTGCCCATTTTCTTTCTCTAGGTGGCTGTCAAATGTCGTTGCAGCAGTATGCACTTCTTAGTAGCTGAGTGGAATGAGCCTTCCATCAGGTTCTACAAGAGACGGGGAGCTTCTGACCTGTCATCTGAGGAAGGATGGAGACTTTTCAAAATAGACAAGGAGTACTTGATGAAGATGGCAGCTGAAGAGTGAGGAGCTGAGCTCTCAGGACAATAGCAATTTGCATCCAATAATTCCTTTTTGACTGCCCTTCCTGTTTCCTATCCAACCTTGTAGTAATGAAATAAGTTAATATGGACCCTAATTCAAAAGCTTTATTGTTTATTACCAGTGGCATAAATATGATTGCTGGAGTTTTGGGACTCTAATCCCACAGACAGTGACAGTTACAGAGTCAAGTTACTTGTCTGCCTCCATCCTCTCATCAGTACACCCGTGATCCTGAAATGTATATTGTATATAACTTCATTCTTGTAAGTGTCATTCAAATGTGTACAGTGTACACACTGGTAGGGTTTTTTCTTAATTATTTGCATTCAAAAGCAAATAAACTGTTTTTCATGCTAGCGACACAAACTGGTGTAATATTTTATTCAGTGGTTCTTTGATGCACTTGTTTATTATGTACTTTTAGACCCATGAAATTTCATTGATATCACCGTGGGGAGATTTGCAAAGACTTTGGTTCCCCCCCCATCAGCTGACTTCGCTGGTGGTGTCATCAGTTAATGAGCTGCAGGAAAGGGTTACTGTCTGGTTTTGAGCAGTCTTTAAAAAGCTGCCACAAGACTTGTTTTTGCTGCAATGTCTTTAATGGTTGCTAAAAGCCAATGTGGGTGGCGCTGTGGTGTAAACCACTGAGCCTTGGGCTTGCTGATCAGAAGGTCGGCGGTTTGAATCCCCACAATGGGGTGAGCTCCCATTGTTCAGTCCCAGCGCCTCCCTACCTAGCAGTTCGAAAGCACGTCAAAGTGCAAGTAGATAAATAGGTACCACTCCGGCGGGAAGGTAAATGGCGTTTCCATGCACTGCTCTGGTTTGCCAGAAGCGGCTTTGTCATGCTGGCCACATGACCCGGAAAAACGGCCTGCAGACAAACGTCGGCTCCCTCGGCCAGTAAAGCGAGATGAGTGTTGCAACCCGAGTCATTCATGACTGGACTTAACTGTCCTTTACCTTTTAAAAGCCAACAAACTTGTTCATTCCACCTCCTGTATTGTTTTTTTTAACCTACTCTTCTTCTCCCCACCTCCCCCCAAAATCAGTATATACAACTGTCCTCTCATTGCTTAAGAGTCAGAGAGTGCCGGTTATTTCCTGTTAGCAGTGGCTTTGGCAAGAATTTCCAAGGAAAGCCCCCATTACACTCTCTTAAAATCACGGTCTGAGAATGATACCAAAGAACGTAATCTGAGTTTCTTTGGCTAACGTCAGCAAGTTGGGCACATTTGGCATCACTGACTCATTTCCTGTGGAGCTTTTATTGTTTAGCTTACAAACCACATTTCTCATACATTATACCTCTAGGCACAAGTCTTTTTAAGGAAATGAAAAACACCTTTAGTACCTTTTATATATTAAAGGGGGGGGGGGGAAGCATGCAAGCCATACACACAGAGAAATGTATGCTACCTTTTCTCACACCCATCCTCCTGTATCTCTCTCACTTGGGTTGTGATGGGCATCCTGCAACTCTTAATGTTGGATTCCCAGCTCCCACTAACTGCAGCCAGCCTGTCTAAGGAGCTGGGGTGATGGAGGTTGTAGTCCAGGAGAACCTGCAGCCCATCCCTGCTCTATCAAGAAAATTTACTTCCAATTAGTAGTAATTCTCATTAGCACTTAGTTTTCCCCTGCTAAAGCCACTTTTTGATGGGTGATCAGTAGCAGACCAGGACTGCAGAACCTTTTTCAGCTCAAAGATCACATTCCTTTCTGGCCAACCTTGGGGCCATGTGCCAGGTGTGATTGGGGCTAGCGACAAAAGTTGATGGAGCAACCAGTGTGAGTTTGACCTTGGTACAGTAGCCTAGTTTCTACACACATGCATAGCCCTCTGTCATCTTTATCCAGGCAAGCAGAGGGGATTATGAGTTGAAGAACACGTTCCAATCACACAAAAACACTCGAGGAGGACGTGTTGGTCAAAGTGTGGTCTGGAGAATCCCGAGGGCTAGTTAGGCCTGAGGTTCCCCATTGTCCCCCTGCTTTTCACTTAAAGTGTGTGTCCCCCCCCCCTCCCAGCACTTGTTTGCCATGCCACCTTCACATCACTTTGCCTTCTGGACTGACAACCAGCAGACATGAGCGGAAGGCTAACAGTGCCTCTCAGGAAGTGGCTATGACACCGGAGGCTCATATCACTGCCTCGTGCTTTAACAACTGTTACTATATTTAAGAACAAAAGTGGGGAAATGAAAACCAGAACTGCTCGAGGGCAACATACAGCTTGTCTCTCTTAAGCCAATATTAAAGTACCAGAAATCTGAATTTCCCAATGCATTTTACAAGCTGACAGCACATGAATAGAACAATGGTGGGTGCATGTTTTAATAATTCAGCCAAGCCTTTCTTAACGCAAGGTGTCGGCTATAGGCAACAAAAAGGGAGGGAAATGACACAGAAACTGTTTATAGCACTGTTCAGATTTCTTCAGCAGGATATGAATTTAGAGAAGTTCATAATCACGTCAGCATGTCAGTTTGGTTAGCCCCAGCATACTGAGAAATAGGATCCTACATATAAAAATAAATCACTTAAATGAATACAAGCAACAAAAGAAAACATGTTGTTACCCAAGTATTTCTTTATTGTTGTCTTGAGCTGGAATGGACAGATAATATACCACGGCATTTCACAAGAGCAGGAAATTGAGCTGCTGTGGTTATACTGTAAGAGGAAATGAGACTTGCCTCGTTAGCCTTCAAGCGTTAGCTTTAAAGAGGTGAGAAAATGCATTCTGAAATGCAGTCGGATAATTTTCTCTTACGGGATTTAAATAAGTGCAAATTAATAAAGTCAGCAGGTCCAAGTAGTAAATGTTCAATACTGCACTGCCTCAAGCTGCAAGTGAACTGTGGCTGACCTCTCCCGCAACTTGTCTGCACACAAAAACAGGGAGAAGACCAGGATAAACCTTTGATCCTCATTTGCTAAGTGCCATGAGCATTCCCTCTGCCTGCCCCACTCCCCCTACCACAGAAGAATTTGCAAACATGCAGCTGTCCTGGTTTAGTTAAAGGAAAACATTTCAAGGTTGGGTCTTCCATAATTTGTCTAGTGTGTGGTCATTCTGCTACTCTGTGAAATGTGCTCGACTACTATGCACACAAGCAATCCAAACAGCTGATTTTGACCTACAAAGCCTTAAACGGCTCAGGACCTCAAAGTTCATATGGACGTATCAAGACCATGAGAACACCCTTTGAGGTCCTTCTTTGTGTCCCTCTCCACAAGAGGTCCGGAGGGTGACAACATGAGAATGGGCCTTTTCTGCAGTGGCTCCTCGTTTGTGGAATGCTCTCTCCAGGGAGGTTTGGCTGGTACCTTCATTATGCACAGTTAGGTGCCAGGCGAAAACATTTCTCTTCAACCAGGCCTTTGGCTGATTAACATCCTATTCACTTTTAAATGTATTTGTGGGAGTGGAAGGGGGGGTATTGGGGGTTTTGTTGCTGCTCTTGTTTTTATCATGTATTTTGTGTTTTTATCTTGTATTTTTATGTTGTGAAAAGCCCTGAGGTCTACAGATGAAGGGTAGTATGCAAATTTAATAAACAAATAAATAGGCATTCTCAATGGCTACCCTAGAACTATAGAACTCTCTTCCACTAAACACTAGCATAGATAAATGCCAGAAACCTCTATCACAAAAGTGCTGTACAATTTGATCCGGCTGCCCTAAACAGTCAAGAGCCAATTGTGTTTTAGGGTGATTTTGAAAAATCTGGTTTTTACATAGGCTGAGATATAGAGATAGATAGTATCTGTTCCACACGTGCTTCCTCCTGAACACATGTTGGTACTTTATATGCCAGCCGCAGTATCAGCTGGGTATTTTAATTTGTAGGTTTTATTATATTTATTACGTAACACAAATACACTAAATCTAATTCATTCCAAGTACCACTTGGCACCATGAGGGCAAAGGAACAGCCTAACTAACCATTAGTTAGGATAGCTAAATGAATCTTCCTTGTCCAGAGGCAGTATTCCAGATGCTGGGGGCAAACAAGAGGTCGTCTTAATGTCCTGCTTATTATGATCCTGGAGACATCCAGGCCTCATTTTCAGTAAGCATCTTGACAAAATGACTTTCTAGATCTGAACATGCCCCAGATTTTAGCCATTACAGAACATGTCTTATGGATTTGCAAGCTTTTTTTTTAAATGAACCCTTAGTATGTGGATGAGGGTCTAAAGTAAAGTTCATAAAACTACATTTAAGTGCACATTTGTTACAGAAACAAGCTGAACTAATGAGGTAATTTGTTAGCAGTCAAGTGGCATGCAAACGGACACAAGAACCAGTGTCCCAATGTAAGAGAGAGAAGAGAGGGCTTTTAACAAGAAAAAAGGCTGCATTAGAAGCAGCACCAGATTACTCAGATAAGACTGAAGTCTATTGTGTAGTTCTCCTTTTTTTCAGGCCATGACATGAGTAATGTAGGTATTCACAGAGCCGGCATACAATTGCTCTTATTAATAGGGCAGATACTACATTAATACAGGATTTCCCATGCCTCATAACCTCTTCCTGAATTGTAAAGGAAACACAACACACTCATACAGGATACCTACAATATTTGAAAAATCCCATCAAATATCGAAATGTGTTCCCATTCGGCTGGTCCAATGTTCTTGGCATGAACAGAAATCCTCAATGCTGCCTTGTGCTGTTTCATTTACATGTCTGAAATGCATTTGCAAACTTCTTGCACGTGAAACTAAAGAATGGGCAGCCTGCCAGCATGCCACCATTCAGCTAGGCTGTTTTCACTTGGAAATGATGTGATGTGGCTGCAAGCAAGAAAAAGCTCATCTATTGTGTCCAACCCTACACAAAATGTTTGCGTTCCCTTGCTCTATAGTTCTCCTTCCTGAGTGGCCGATAAGAAGTCATTAGCTATGCTATAGCTAGTTCTCACCAGCGCAGCATTCTGACCCTTACTGAGCTGTGCATTCAGGCAAGCAAAAAACCCTAAAGAAAAACAAAGAGTTCTGTTCCCATCCATCTATAGAGGGAATCTCACAGACATTCCATTATGCACTTCCCACTGACCTTCGTCATCCAGAAAAGTTTGATTTGGAGGGGGAAGGGGAAGGCGCAGAGAAGAGACAAGGCCATTGTATTTCTGAGCCTTTTGTCAAGTTTGCTAGCCTACTGCTGGGCACAACTTTAATGCTCATATGTTGTTTAGCTTCTCCACCGCCACCCGTAACACAATTAAGCTTTGTTCTGACCAAGAATGTAATTTATTCTGATTAATATATGGATGCTGATTAAATGACCAAACATAAGGGGGGAATCAGGCATTCATTTTAATTAAGCCTATAAATAGTAGCAACAGACAGAGGAGTTCTGAGACTCAACTTGCAGGACACTTCTAAGCAATTATTTAGAATTAAGTCCCATTAAGTCCAGTACTTCCTTGTAAGCAGGGCTCAGGGTTGCAGACATAGACCGAGGTCCTGACAAAATCTATGAGTAATCTTGCTGAACTCTGACCTAAAGTCCAAAGCTGGCAAATAACAGGACTGTGTCCCTTCAGATCCAGATACGGTGCTTTCAAACGGATTGTAAGTCTTGTTCTTGTTGAGCCAAACCACAGACAAAATGTACTCATAGTCAACACAGATTCTGTTCTTTTTTTAGAAAAGTGTTGATCTCCTGCAGGCTCTCAATCCATCTGTATTCAAAAGAAGAGTTTTAAAGTTAGTTTTTGCAGTCAGTCAAGATTGTTGCTGTTTTTGTAACCAAAAACTATTCCAAGCAGCAGAAGTGTTGTTGTAGTGTTTTTTTCAGGGGGGGGGGAGATTATCCAATAATAAGTTAAACAGAACTACAAGTTTTCAAAACTTAAAAAAAAAAAATTGTTAAGTTCCCCAAAATGTTTAGCCAACACTGTCTGAGGTGGGATCCAAAAAGTAGCCCATAGTTTTCTTGCTGTTAGTGCATATAAAACAACTCTATATATAATATTTCACATTTTATAATATACATAATATTTCACATTAGCCAGCAACCGTCCAATTTTCAAGTAATCTGATTTACCTTCTAGAAAACTCTGAAATATTTGATTATTATTTATCAAACTTATTAGTTGTTTTTCATTACAAAATCTCAATGCATTTACAACAAAAAATTAATAACATACATTAAAGTCAGCATAAACTACAATACACTAAAATCTCAAACTGATTCATATTTTTGATAAAAAGGACTAAAACATCACACCCACTGACAAAGGCCAGACATAATTAAAAACCAAAGGCCTGATGGGAAAGTATTGTTTTTTGCCTACCACCTAAAAATAAGTAATGTGACTGCCTGGAGAGAGTATACCACAAGTGGGGAGCCATTGCTGAGAAGTATTTTTCTCATGTCTGCACTCTCCGCATCTCCCTTGGAGGGAACGCATGGCAGAAGGGCGTCAAATGAATGTGCCAAGTGAGAAGTAATGGAGCTATTTTATTAGTTTTTCTTCCTCCGGCAAAGAGGGAACAGGAACCATAGCTATAGAGGGGTGCAAGCCCATACATTACTTTCAGAAATGTATTTACTGTTTTATTCCAAACATGGGTTTCAAAGCATGATTTTCTGCCACTCAGCTATACACCTAAGCAGAGTTTGCAAACTGGTGCTTTAGAGATAAACCCCCAGCTTGATTTATATTTTACAAAGTTCTAAGCCTTTGAAAACATTTAATTGCTGTAGTTAAATATTATGCACATCACCATACCTTTGGAATGGTCAGGAGAGATAACACAAGTAATAAAAACAGCTAATAGTTTTAAAATTGCATCACTCAAGTGTTCTATTTGAGTAAATTATGTATTTGGAGCCAGAAGAATTTAAAAAACAAACTTAACAACTAATCCAGTTTTACTTTTAAGGCTATTCTTATTTTTCTCATGGGAACCATGGAGTAGTTAGTGCACCTTACCTGTTCATTGAGAAGCCATAGACAATTCTATTTTATTGCTTTTTCTTCTTGTACTTTTGCTGTTTTGTCGCTATCTGCATCACCCTTAAAAAGACATCACAGACTGAAGTTTTAATAATTTTTTATCAAAGCAATTTGCATCCACAAAATAAAGTATTTGATTATAGGATTCCATACTCTTTGGGCATATACCATCTCTAGAGGATGATCTAATGTTAGTTTCTCCTCAGTATGTATTTTGGGGTCCTTTACTGAAACAAACAGATTGAAGGCCATCATCACTAACAAATCCATGGATTTCAAGGGGCCTACAGCGAGTCAGATGCCATCAACTAAAATTAACATGTTGAAGTAGTTTAACCAAAAGGAACAAGAGAGGAATGAGGTTAGGAAAGGACATGATGCAATTAACAGCAGAAGGATACAAGAACTTGAAAAATGTCACGGACATCTCTGAAAGGTAATGTCAGGGGTTCAGGAGCAGAGGCACAGGAAAGGGAGGAAACAGAGAGCGAGGGGGAGGAATCCGAAGGAAATATGAGCGATGACAGCGGCCCGAGATCTCTGAGTCTTTCCAGTGAATCGGAAGATTCACAGAAAGGGGCGCCAGTGGTCAGAGCAAGGGGGGCGCCTAGGGGGACACCCCAGGAAGAAGGGACCAGAGGGGACTCAGAGAGCAGCAGTTGGAAATCGGGACCAGCTTCCCCGCCAGAGCGCAGTAGGGGGGAGGGGTCCCAGGTATCGGGATCTGGTGGTTCGCCGCAAGCGGGAGGGCATGAGTCAGGAGTGGCCACACCTCCATCGGGGAGCGAGGAAACGGTCAAGAGGAAGGTTGAAGGCTGGGCGCGCGCGCCAAGTTCAAATGCACAGGAAGGCGGCACAGTAAGCAGCCCGGATAGGGAGCCAGGTCCTAAAGCCCGCCGCAAGGAGGGAGAAGAGTCCGGGGGGTCCGCGTCAGAAGAGTCCAGGAAGGAAGAGACCACGGGGGGTAGAGGGACCCAGAGGAGGAAGGAAAGACGGAAGAGGTGGAGTAAGACTAGAGTATTAAGTTGGTGTACAGGAGGCGGAGACTCAGACGGAGCTTCGCCGGTCTAGCTTCTAAGACGTAGAGCTGCGCGCTGCGGCTTGAAAATGGAAACTGTAACTCAATAAAGACTTTTGTACAGTACTGCCGGCTAGCGTGGTCCTCTGTGAGCTGGGACCTGGAAGCGGCTCTGACAGGTAACTACAATTTTGACTGATGGGATGTAGAGGCTTGTAGCCTGTTTCTGCAACAAACTACTGCATAAACACGCAAACCTGAAGAATGAGCAGCATACTATGTAAAATATTCAAATGGCATATTACACGGCATCTCCCATTAAACATAATTTAAGAGCAGCAGTAGCATGCTACTTGAATCCCAAACCTATAAGAGCATGGCATTTCTAGTAGTGTGCTGCATTTCCTAATTATGAGTATATGAAAGTAACCAGTGTTAGAAACTGAGATATGAAAGCAAGGAGCTAAATGGCACTTTAAACCTAGGCTTTGGGCGCAACAATGGAATATCTAGGCATGCTTTTTTATAACAAGAATACAAAGCTGAAAATGAATGAACGGCAGCTAAAATCTTATGTTCATTTTTCACATGGTCTAGTCTTCATCTGAAGGCTGCAAAAAACAAAGCCATGCTTCCCCAGCCCACCCCCTTAATATTCTTAAAAGGGTCTCTTCTGCAGTCTTCAGAGAGTAGCTGAAAGTGGGGAGGCAGAAAAAGGTCCTCCTTTCCTTCCACTTCGCAGTTTTAATCTGAAATCTTAGGCACAGCACTGCGCCCAGAGCTCAGAAACTGCTTGGGCTAATCAAAATCCCTTTCGCAAAACACGCCTGGACCAATGGGAGTTTCGAACTCTAGGAACAACAGCATGGTACTTGAAACTATGGGACTAATTTGACTTATCCCTGCACTGCTCTGGTTCTCTAAAAGCATAAGGAGAATAGCACAGAAACAAAGAACACAGCAATTCAAACAAAACAGCCAAGAACAGAGATACACCTACAGCACAACAAACTCTCAAATGTCATACCTTGTCACTGGCTTTTGCAGATTTTTTCTTTTTGGGAGGATCTTTCCAGAGAGATTCTATATTTATGTAGGCTTGAAGACTCCAGTCGTACAGCTGAGAACCAGTTACCTTTCAGAAATCAGAGATTTCGTAACAACAGTCAAATTAACATCCACTTGAAACACTGTGTATTTTTATTTTTAGGGTTTGTTTTTTTAAAAAAACTTTACAAACATTTATGAAGAAGTGCTAGTTTAATTACTTTTATTGTATCTAGCCATAGGCCATTACAGCAAAATATTGACCCAGCCCAATAACGGCAGGGAAGATCAATTGCTATCCATGCAGTACAGGCAAAGAGCCCTCTGAACAAGGACAACATCATTTCTAGGAGATTAATCAAACTACTGTAGCAATGCAACAGCTATTCACAAGTACCAATTTTTTTAAAAAGCTGTTCTTGCACGAAAAATGTCTTGCTAAAGATATTGGCAGATTAAGTTGGTTTATGGAAGGATATTTCCCAGTCTCCTTCTCCCCCCGCCCCAACACAGTAGCACCCCCGACAAAGGAGGAGATTCAGGGGCATTCTTGAGCAATGTAGTAAACTTCCCAAAATAACTAAAAGTAGCTAATGAAAGAAAACGCTCCTGTACCCTGCTCCTCACAGCAACCTCACCCCACACTGTCAAGGCGGTCTTTTTAGAGGTTTCTAAGGGATGTGGTGGTACATGTGGTGGCAAACTTTACATTTATGAAGCTCCTTTATTCAATTTATTTTACTGGATCAAATCCAGTAAAAAGGTAAAGGACCCCCAGACAGTTAAGTCCAGTCAAAGGCGACTATGGGATGTGGCGCTCATCTCGCTTCAGGCTGAGGGAGCCGGTGTTTGTCCACATACAGCTTTCTGGGTCATGTGGCCAGCAGGACTAAACCGCTTCTGGCACAATGGAACACCATGACGGAAACCACACAAGCTGTATAAGAAAGCCAGCCTTACAAAATGCAGAGATTGTCTAGAAAAATACTTAAAGAAGCATATGATAACTGCTAGTTATCCTTAAAGAAAGGTCAAAGATAAATCTAGAAAACATCTGCTCAAAACTTCAGCTGCAAAAAATGATATGCAAGAACCCTGATTAATCATTAACTTAAGGCTAAGCCACCAGCTTGTAAACAAACTGTGCTGTGCTCCATCTGTACTCCATGTCTTTGTACTTCAAAGCATATTACTTTCAGTACTCATTCCATATAGCATTGCTGTATGCTTCAAACACATTAAATGTGGGACTTAATTGTTTCAAATACACTTGAGAGGGATGGTTTACACCAAGGGGTACTCAAGGGTACGCAGTACCGGCACATCTTTTGCCGTTGTTGTTAAAAAGTGTGACACTTACAGTGACAACTTCATGGTGAGCACCAGCACCTATTTTTCTAGGGGAAAAGCACTGCTTTACACAGTTAGAGAGGGCCTCAAAAACAGCTGCTTCTTCAGCTTTACTTATGATAAGGAGGATAACCTCACCATTTTCAGTGGATGAGAGTGAATTATTTCACATGAACAAGCAACCACAAGGATTCACTCAACCAAGAGACAATTTTAAGAAAAATACATACCTAGGGCTATTCTACGAATTCTAAGGCAACCCTGAGGGGAATACAAGTGTGGAAACAAGACTTTTGATCACTGGTCATTCATACAGCAACACTGCAAAACCTTAAAACCTGCCTAGCTGACACAAAGACACCAAAAGAAGTAGACTACCCTATGTTGTGTCATTCTGACATTTTAGACTGCATGTATTAGTAATGCAGGCTTTTGTAAGAAATAAGCTGTGCTTGCCTTTAAAACAAAGTACAGTGGTACCTCGGTTTACAAACTTAATCTGTTCCGGAAGTCCGTTCTTAAACCAAAACCATTCTTAAACCGAGGCACGCTTTCCCTAATGAGGCCTCCCACTGCCAGTGCCCTTCCACCATTCAGCTTCCATTCTTAGACCAAGGTAAAGTTCTCAAACTGGGACACTATTTCCGGTTTTGCAGAGTTTGTAAACCAAATTATTCTTAAACCAGACTGTTCTTAAACCGAGGTACCACTGTACATACAACAGCAGATGAGCATTTGCTGTTTGCAAGCCATATTTACAGCTATACAAATAGGAACTGTGTGATTTCCCACAGTACTAACCTTGGCAAGGGTAATGGCTTGCTGCGGGTAGTAGAGAGCGGCACCAATCCCCATGAAGCTTGCTGGATACACCAACCTCTTTATTTTGGAACCTGCGCCAAAGAATATACATTACTTTTCACGATGTCTGTATCCAACAAATGATGTGCTGAACAAGGTGATCCACACATTATAACACAATTTTTTCAGCCAGCCTAAGCTATCCAAATGGCACAATATTTTGTTATAGGTACCTGTCCTTTTGACAGAAAGTAGATCTGGAGGAGAGTTTTTAAGTGATGGGATCTGATTAGACATAATAGTTTAGTGGGATAGAATTTGTGTAGTGGGTTAGAATTTGAAGATCAGAATTGCAAAGAACATAGATATACTACCGACTAAAGAACTCAAGCCTGGCTTCCAAGCCTTTAGCAGATCCTGCCCACATAATTCCAAATTCTTCTCTACAATTATGAGGATTCAACATATTAAAAAGATACAGTTAAATCTCCATTGCACATCAATATTTATGTCAATGAAAGAGAAAATTATCACATAGAATTTGAAGAGGGGAATTATAAATTATCACATACCTCTAGCCAGAAACAAGCCAACAATACCAGCAAAACCTATGACACCAAGCCTTGGATAAAATCCTGGAGGTGGGCTTTTGAGAAGTTCATAGCCTTCTAAAATAAAAATCAGACCGCAGCATATTACACACCATGTAGTATGTATATCTTTTCATAATTTTGATTAACTTTGAAAGTATTATTTGCACTTATATTTCCAACTACAAATAATTGGTTACAACTACAAGCAACTTTTAATATCCACTTATAACCCACTTTTCCTCCAAGGAGCTCAGGACAGCATACATAGCTTCCCCACATTTTATTCTCAAAACAATTCTATGAGGTGGGTTAGGATGAGAGGCAATGTGGGGATTTGAACCTGGCTCTGCCCAGCTTTTTAGTACCTGTCGCACACCTTATCAAGCCAGATTTTATTTTGCAAAATGAATCTGAAGGTTCTGTGAATATAATCATATACACTGTTATACTTACTAAAAAAAATTAATGTACTCAATTCTAATTTGTATGAATAGGGGATGGGTGAATTTTTGGAAATGTGGCTGTGCAAGGTTGCCAAAGTCAGGGAAAACAAGATCCAGTTGCACACAGCTAAAAACAGGACTTTGTTTTAAGAATAACATCAGATTAAAGAAAAACAACATTCCTTGGGGGATGAAACTGCATGTTCCAGAACAACAGTGCCAATTTGCCTAGACCCTAAAGGCACTATGATAAGGGCAGAGATTATGGCCTTTGAGTCATGTAGTCAGAAAAGACCTTGAAACCCTGAAACCTAGAAGCATTCAGATGAGGATCTGAAAGATGCTGCAAGAATCTTGCAAGCTCAAAAAACATTCCAAGTTGATGTTGCAATCCAAAGAGTATCTGCAATCAAGACTATGTCACACAACCAAAAGACTGAGCTAAGAGTATAAGAATTAAAAGAAAAGTTCTAAGAGTAGCCATTTGCCCAAAAGATCTCTGCGGAACCCCAGTGAGCACTATGGAGCTTCCACCTTGTCCTCTTTGTGCTGCTAGAATGGACATCTGGTTAGGCAAAGAAACAATCTCTGGGAACCATTCTTGCAGAGCAAATGTGAATGTGCTGCTTCTTTGAGAGTTCTTAAGTAAATGAAATTAATACTTTCAAAAATCGGAACCAATGCCTTAGTCTCTATGCACTTCATTGGAGGTTCTTAAGCAGAGGTCGGATGGAATGCTTTAGCTGAGATTCCTGCATTGCAAGGGGTTGGACAAGATGACCTCAGGGTTCCTTCCAATTCTACAATGCTATGATTCAGAAATGTACAATTATTTACCATTTACTATTTTCTGGCCCTATCTGGTATCAAACAGGATATTGCTGTATTGATACAGCAATAAGGGACGATTCCTCAGGGTGTAGCTTATCAGATTCCTTTATGTGCAGTTTTCTCCAGCATGAAACCTTTAAAAATACATCTGCAATAAGCATTCTACTCTGTTGTACAAAGCACAGGACTGCCTTTCTATCATCCATGGCTAGTTAGCTGCAGCCCTGGGATTGACAAGCCCCAGAATGAACTAAGCCCCAGAACAGTGGGCCAGAGTAATTGGGGGGGGGGGTAAAGGGAACTGGTACTCTGAAGTTAGATCAAGGTACAGTATTATGTGATAAATATTCTCTCTTCCATTTCTCTACATTTTTAAAAAGCAAATGTAATCTAAATGAAGAGTTTTTGAGAACTTGCTGGTCCTAATGAAAGTACTGCCCAACGGTGGATTTCGCCATTCTTTCTGTTTTTTAAATCATTTAAACAGTTTGAGAGAGAGAAAAAGAATAGGATTCTTTTAGCTTAAGGATTTTTATTTTTTAATGACATACATGGACAGGTAGTATATGACTATACTGTTTCCAGTAGGGGCAAATGACACGGGGTGGGGGAGCTAGCAAGAAAATGGCATGGAGGGAAGGGTTAGAAACCATAGTTCCCATAGTTCATTTTTGTAAAAAGATCATTACAGACAACTCCATGTTAATGTCTAATTTGATCCTCAGTGATGTTATCTAAATAAATATTCTTTTGTTTTGCATAACCTATTCACTATTAGCTTATGGTTCAAAGTCCAAAGTGCATTATGCCCCTGAAGAGATGCATTTTGAGATCTTTTGTTTTGCACTTTCACTGAATCATTTCTTGTTTGTCCATTATTTGAAACAGCATAAGGAAGACCTTTGTTTCATTTCTAATAGGTCTCTTATCTTCTTATAACCACATTGTTCTGAGCCTAATACGCTCCAATAAAACCAAATACATTGCAGCAAATAAATATGCAGCAATTAACTGGTGCCTCGCCTCACTGTACAGCCAAGATGGAGAAATACAATGCACATCTAGAAAGTCATTACAATAAAGAACAGAAACATTTCCTTGTTTAAACAGGAAATGCTGAAAAGACCGGGGTTCCTTTACAGAGAGAAAGAGAAGCCAAGGTTGCATATCTTCTAATGCTTCAGTATAGGTATAGGAGCATCAAAACCTATTATTTCAACATAGCCTTAACACAGAATTCAGGTATCTTGTTGCCCCCTAATGCTTCCCATCTCCCAGCCTTTCCTTGTAGCATATCAGACCCATCATTGCCATAATGTTCTTGGAGAGGAGGGAATTAAGACCTGCAGTGACAAACTACAGTAAGCTGAGAAAAGTACATTCCTGCATAACTTAGGCAAAGATTTGAAAGTTGCAGTAAAAAAGGTGGAAGCCTTTTGTGTTAATTATAATCAGCATACTGACAACAAAACAACCACTGTAATGGGCTCAGTATGACTAGGTCCCTACAGGATCTCATTATGGGTAACCTTTGGTGTGATGTGCCTATAATAAATGAGACCTTTAAGAGGGCAGAAATAAGCAGCTTACATGGCTAGCTTCCCCTTCAGCAGAATGAGGCAGCTGCTTTAGCAATGTTGAATACAGCTGCAATCATACAGATTATGTAAAACTGTTTTTATAATCTTGCTACTACTTAACCACATCTGATTTAGTTGTAGGAACTATCAATGGATCTTACCTCTGCCATATTCAGCTGCTTTTTCTACTTTGGGCATGGCTTTGTCAGAAAAACCCTAGAGATGGGAACAACAGTGATAATTGCTACTGTTTTTCATCAAAGAAGATCACGAAGCTGTTTGTAAGCACCTAGTGGCATTACAGGTATTCCAAAGCAATTTAAAATGGTTTCTATATAGATCATATCTCTATATACCGTATTATACTGTGTTGTAGGCTACCAAGTAACACCAGGCTTGCTATAGAATGTCTACCACACACAGGAATGAATGTAAGCTAGTAATTCCTCACTTCTAGATGTCTCTAAATGGTCCTGTCATTTGTACAAGGCATACTCTAATCCAAACACTTTATTTCAAGAAGGCAACCTAGAGCCTTCTTGAGTGTTACAAAATAATCTGCATGTGTGTGATTTGGGTGGGGGAGCAGACAAGTGCACTAGCTCTAGCCCCTTCCTCTATTTCTGTAACCTTACAACTCACGGAAGCTCATGTCTCACTCTACTCATCAGACTGACCTCATGAGGAGGGGGAAGAGAAGCTCTCCATTCCCATATTTGAGGCAGCAATTCTTGAATCCTGACTGAGGTAGCTTCCCTCACTTCTCACTTTTTCTGATATGGAAGGAAGGAGATTTTAGGAAGTCAAAATACTCAAATGTCCTAGCTGCTGCTTTCCGACTTCTTAGCCAGGGTGGGAACAAAGAAACTCTATAAAGTTCCTATTAACTGTACCCCTCAGCTTACAACCCGAAAACTCCATTAAGAGAACTTCCTTCAACAAAGAACAAATTGGGCATTTTCAAGCACATTTGTTGCAGGAGCTTATGTTTATTTGGTTAAAAACAGCAACACCAAAGCCTAATTATACGTACAGCCATGAGAGGCAAAGGAAGGAAGCAGAGAACAGGGGTGTCGATTTGGTGGGGCACTGCTTTATAAGTGCCCCACAAAAGCTGCTAGCAAAGGGGCACCCTGCAGAAAGAAAACTCTGGCAGTGGGCTCCATCCTTTTCCCTGGCTCAGGCCTTGACCAAATCCTGCGCATAACCCTGTTTAAAAAATCTGCCAGCACCACCAAATTACAGGTGGTTTTTGGGGGCCCTAAACTAGAGGGGTGTATGGAAGCTTCGGTAACAGGACTGGGAGATTAAAATGTAAATGCACTGGCCATTAGCTTATCTGGACTACAACCTGTTTGTGGAATTCTTATACTTGCATCTCCACAATCTGAAATAATTAACAGTTAAAGCTTAGTCTCATTATGAATTTAAACTCTATAAAGTTCCTATTAACTGTACCCCTCAGCTTACAACCCGAAAACTCCATTAAGAGAACTTTCTTCAACAAAGAACAAATTGGGCATTTTCAAGCACATTTGTTACAGGAGCTAAATAACATGTGTTAACACTCAGTTTCTGTCTGAAACCAAACAAAAACTAGGTCAGATAGCTTGTCAGGCAAATCTGTATTTAGAATTTTGCCAGCATATCCTGGCAAAATGATGGTATGGGGACATCTGTATCAACAGTTAGTATGCAAGAGAACTGGTTCTACTCATGGGAAGTTCTGGAATGAGATCTTCATGCTAGTATGAATTCATCAGTTGCCAGGACTCTCAATGACATATTACATACTGCTATACCTGAAACCAGGCTGTGTATGGCTCCAAAGATTGTCGCACATAACAGATACCTTCCTCCAACTGTGTATGCGTATCTTCCACATACTTTGATTTTGGTGATGGACTAGTATAGAGTGAAAGCTGTGAACAACAGAAAACACAAAGTTACTTGCTATTGTCAAATTATTCCACAATAATAAACATTAAGTAGTACTGCATTACTTCAGGACATCAATGTGTATGCAGAATAATTGCACCCCAGAAAGAGGAACCTTCTTAATTAAGAATGGCCACATTGAAACTGGGTGCTGGCTAACCGAAAACAATTGTTTACAAAGACAACAGACTCTTACCTCATCAACTTTCAGTAAGTTCTTTTTAGATGCACCATTCTCAGGAGCAACGGCATAAACTTGTACACCAAGGAAGCTTAAACTAGCAGGAGCAGCCATCAATTGCTTTACCTAAATATGATGAAAGCATTTATATTTTATGGGCTCATGTGGAATTATATTGCACATCCCATACACCTAATATACATGCAGATAAAAAAGCCGGGGTGTTTATCAGAAGTGTGTAGTTAGAGAACCCTGTCCACTGTTATCAATCTACATTTCTGTCAGTATTTCTGTTTGCATTTCTTGAGGATAGCATGTCAATAACGTTTCTGTTTTCAGTTAAGCCTGAACTGGAACACAGTGGAAGCAAATCAATATTTTCTGATAAGCTTCCATGGAAATCTAGCTTGAAAAGCTGTGCTTTCAATTCCTGACACTCAGCTGCCATCAGAAATGAAACTTGCCCATCACTTTTGTAATTGTTTATTGTTATAAATAAATATTAATTACCAAAGAAGAGAACATACTAACCTTCAGAGGTTAGGGAAATTAGCTTCTTTGGAGATAATCTGTAAATACCAATACCAACATGTTTGCTACAATAAATTTAGGAATGAGGCAAGATGAATAGAGCACACAAATTATATAAATGTCTGACTGCATAAGGACTACAAACAATTTGTATCACTCTTCCAAGGATTTTAAGCCACCCATATTCAGAACAATGGTCAGGCATCACTTAAAGAGAAAGAAAAGCAGTGTGTGCAGATCCTTGTTTGTCTAGATCCTTATTTGTCTACCATAATAAATTGGGCGGGGGCAGGGGGGGAGAGAACACTTGGGAGACAGAGAAACTTTATGTGCACACTTGAGCTCCCTCATGGCATTGATGAATTTGAGTGAATACTTCAAATAGAAATCATACTATCAGTAACATGTTCTCTTAAAATAAACAGATGCCTAAAATAGAACAACACTTCAATCTTCATCAGGTTTTCTATGGTTGCCACCCAGTGCACTTTTATTTGGAATTAAGCATCACTGAAGTTGGGGAGGGGAAAATTTTCTGTAAACATGCATATGATTATAATGTACAACACAAAGCTCTCCAAATGCTCAGTACTGAAAATGGCCCAGAAAGTTTAATTTAAACTTTAACTGTTAATTCATAGACTATCTAGTGTGCATAGTGTTTTATCATAAGGAAGGCATTTAATAGCCTCTATTTTTACAACCATGTTCAAAACTACCATTTAATTATTTATTTTGTTCCACAAAATGTACCGTATTTTTCGCTCTATAAGACGCACCAGACCACAAGACGCACCTAGTTTTTGGAGGAGGAAAACAAGAAAAAAAATATTCTGAATCTCAGAAGCTAGAACAGCAAGAGGGATCGCTGCGCAGTGAAAGCAGCAATCCCTCTTGCTGTTCTGGCTTCTGGGATAGCTGTGCAGCCTGCATTCACTCCATAAGACGCACACACATTTCCCCTTACTTTTTAGGAGGGAAAAAGTGAGTCTTATAGAGCAAAAAATACGGTATTTACTTGATTGTACTGAAACCACAGCAGTTAAATTAGTGACGAAGATAGAATAACAAAGTCTTCAAATCCAAGAGTTCCACAAATTGGTTGGGAATATGAATTACATCAAATACAGTTAAGTGAAAAAACAGATCATGATTTTTTTGACAATTACATTGTTAATTAACATACAAAACACCTTTCTATTTCACAAAGCTTGGTCCTATAGCTCCCCCTGTAGAAAGGCAGGATGTATAACCCTAGAAAACTAGCAACTACTGTACTGTATTTTCAAACACCTGAATATAAACTGAAACATTTAAGAAACATACAAATCAACAATCAATGCTCCTCTGATGAGGGATGAATAGTTACTCCTATAACAGATCCGAAATAAGTTTCATTGTCCCTCTGTATCAGAAGCAAAACTTCACTCAGGTTTGTAGGCATTGTGAATTCTAATACAAATTATATGGCAGACCATCTTCCTTTAAAAAAAAGAAAAAACAGTTCCATATATTGTTTGCCCCTGCAGTATCCCATGCAAAACAGCAAAAGCAAAGAGGCTTGTGGCACCTTAAAAACTAACGTATTATGGCATAATAAAACATCTGTGCATTACAGTTCACTTCATGATAAGTTACTTAATCTATTCATATGTAAACATAGGCTCAGAAGTCCTACTGAATTCTACGGGGTTCACTCCACATGAAGTGGTGTTAGGACTGTAACTCGCATCTTTGAAGGTGATAAAGGATTCCCTGGTTGTGCTACGAACTAAGGCTGCATCCCTACAGCCACTTACTTATCTGAGAGCACGTCTCACAGAATTCAATGGTATTTACCTCTGATTTGACGTGTGCAGGATTGCACTATAAACAGCCCCTCTACAACACAAGACTACAATCCTAAACTCGCTTGGGAGTCAGCGCCATCAAAATGCATACGATTTAGTCGTTTTAAAAAGCCTGCTAGGAACTCTGCTAGGAAATGAACACCGACAGGGGAACATCATCACTGGGTTTGTTTTTTTTATCGCCATATGCGTACATCCAATTGAGCCGACAGCACCAGATCGCATTTAGATTCTTTTCTAAATGGGAGGGAAGAGGGGATTTGCGCGAGGGCTGAAATACGAGTTGAACTCCGTATTGTATTGACCCAACATCGAGAGGGCTCCCTATGTGCGCGGGCGGAGGATTTGGAATTAGAAGAGCAGTTCACTCTCCGGTCCGCCTTGCCCCCCCCCGCGGAGCCCAAACGGCCACACAAAATACAAAACTGAAGAGGGCGGGGCTGCTAACCCCAGCGCGTGCAAACCTCCGTCTACACTCCCTTTTTTAAAAAACCGCCGCGATTGACCGGCATGTTTCCATGGCAACCGCGCGGTAATACGAGCGCGGCGCCGACCGTAACGGCGCAAGGGCGCGCGCGCGCACACACACACACAAACAGTTCGAAAGTCGCGCGCGGCGAAACAGAGCCGGGGCTGGGTGGGGAGGAAGAGAAAGAAAACTAATCACAGTGTTTTCGTTCAATTCCCTCCTCAAGAACTACAGGTGAAACTTTCTCACCTTGAACATGCCGAGGACAGCGCCGCTGCAGGAGTGTGGCGCGACGGCAATGACGCACAAACCACGCGCCGCGGACGGACGCCAGAGCGGCACCAGCCCGATACGAGGAAAGGGGGAAGAGAGACGTCGCGCGCGATTGGTGGGCGGTGCCCAACTTGGCTTCCGGTCGCGTTGTGCGTCCCTGTTGCTAGGCGACCGGCTAAAGGAGTTCGACTGCGGCGCCTGCGGGCTCTTGAGTCGAGGATGGCCGCGATATGGAGCAGGAGCTCTCGCCTGGCAGGATCCAAGAATGACAGCAGAGTAAAGCGGAGGTAAGGGCGTCGGATAAGCTGGGAGCCTGGCTCTGGGCTGAAAGTGAGCTATGCTTTTCCAATTCTACCGTGAATTTGTTAAGGACAGAGCAGGAGGAGGTGGCCGTGTGGGTTGGCACCTTTTCGCGTGGGGGCTTATACCATACGCATGTGAGGCAGGCGCTCAGTAAATGTAGCTTTCCCCGCGTGCTGAATTTCCTCCTCACCCAACTGTTAAGGAAACGCGAAAGAAAATGATTTACACACATGTAAAAAGCCGCTCTGAAAATGCTTTTTAAAAAATACATAGTTTTCCATACGCCTCACCATTGCCATCTCGTGTCATGTTGTATATTGCACTTGAAACACGCTTAAAACGCTTTATTTGCAGCTGTATAGCTAGCTGACTCCCTAGTCTAAGCATACCATGGATTTAAGTCCCAAACGGCCAGCTTCTGACGTGTTTGCAGGGGGAGCGTAACATAACACGTTGAAAAGTTTGTGCAAGTTGGAAAAACCTAATCAGTCTTTTAAGTACGAATATGGATCTGTGTGGACTCTGGCCCCCAAACTACAAGGGTGGAACAAATAGAACAACTTGTTTTGTGAGCAGTTTTCTGACGAATATATGTTCTTTTATGGCTCACAAACATTGGCCTGGAGAGCACAGTTTAATCTATGTTGAAGGGTGTCACCTTTTTGATGGTCAGAAACCAATATTGGAAACTGAGATGTGACAGCAAGGAGCTAAATGGCACTTTAAACCTAGGTTATGGGCGCAACAACGGAATGCTTAGGTGTGCTTTTTTATAACAAGAATACAAAGCTGTAAATGAATGAATTGCAGCTAAATTATGTTCATTTTTCACTTGGTTTAGTCCTTCCCCTGCCCAACCCCCTAATATTATCCAGCCTTCAGAGAGTAGTTGGAAGGCAGAAAAAGGTCTTCCTTTCCTTCAACTCTGCAGGCTTAATCTGAAATCTTAGGCGCAGTACTGCACCCAGAGCTAAAACTGCTTGCGCAAATGAAATTCCCTGTTGCAAAATGCATCTAGAACAATGGGAGTTTCAAACATTGTCAGAAACTTTGTGTCTGTGACTGAGATTTGGACATGCTTCAAGGTTTAGACTATGGGAAACCGTAAAATTAAAAATCACAATTTGGAAGATAATTCAACCTTTTTTATTTTAGTTTATTTTTATTGGATTATGATTTGATGTGTTAATTGGATGTCTTTTATTGGAAAATTAATAAAAATGATCTAACAAAAAAAAGAAGAAGAAACTTTGTGTCTGTAATAGCTGCAAAACAGAAAGCAACAGGGAAGCTCTTTCCAGCATGTGGGTGCAGGCTGGCACAGAGCTTGTATGAGGCCTGGAGGGTAAAGGTCTTGTTAGGGTAAAGTTATAAACTCAAACACCATAAGTTTGGCAGGCCCCTGGCGGACCCACCCTGACTGCCATAGCTCTCTGAGGTCCAGGACAAGTGTACCCAGCTGTGCACTCTTCCTCCCTGTATGGGCCTGTGGGGATGTAATTGATTTCTGGCAATAATTTTAAGTTCCAATCACCATAGTCTGGTAACTTTCAATTTATTCCACCAGGTCTCATCCTGACACAGCAGCAAAAACTATTCAGAAGGCGTGGTGGAGTCACACAAGGCTACGGTTGTATAGACTCATGAAACATACAATTCGGGCAGCGGTATGCTCTTGCATGTGGTTTGGGCTGACTAGATGTAGTCCTGTAGTTTAATGTGTCATTATAACTCTATTATTAAAGTGGTTTCCCTTTGTATGGATGCATTGAGGAATAGAAACAAGCTCTGTCTTGCAAGAGGTATCCCTCAAGGTATCATGAATATATTTGTTTTGTTTGTAACAGTATACCTACAAATATTCCAAAGACAGCAGGGACCCAGTGATAATGCTTTCATGCTCTCTGTCAGTGTTGGCAGTAGAAATCTGCTAACACAGAGGGGCTGGGCTGTGTGGTGTAAGAGGAAAGCCAACCAGAAAATTGCTGCATCCTAAATTACTGAGGAGCAAGAATTGATTTTTGGCCATTTCACCATCAGGAATAATTATTGCTCCTGAAAGTAAAACAGTACAGATTCAGCTCAGAGATGGGCTACAACTGGTTTAAGATTTTAAAGGTCTAACCAGCACAGTGAATTGAGGCCAGAAATAATTTGGTAACCAATGCAGAAGGCTACTATATTAGATAATATAATTGGAGTCAAAATCATAGTAGATGCATTTGTTTGAAGTTTGCCAACCATCTTCAAAGCAACTAGATATAGAGTGCATTACATTATCCTGTATGTGGTTGAAGCATGAGGCCAACCCCAGTTACTCTAGATCGTGCACAAGTTGGTGCACAAACTGAAGTTGATAAAAAGCACTCCTGGCCATTGTTACCACCTGGTTATCCAGGGACCAGGCTGTGACCAGAAGTACCCCCTCCACACACACACACACACACACACAAGCAATCTTCATTACTCTTCATTACTCCCAGTCTTCCATGCCCTTCAAGCCAAATAAGCAAAATAATGACCCAACTGTTACTTTTTTCTAATTTGTCTGAAGATATGTTGGTTTGCTGCAGACCCTGTAATAGCCAATGCCTCAACATTCTAGTTGAAGTTAGACGTTGACAGGCACATGTTGTTTTTCAGACTGAAAAGGTGACTATATAAATGGGCCTTCAACAGAAAATTGCAGTGTGCCATTTTCCTATTGAGGGTTCTAGTTAGCCATGCATTCTTCCTGCATACTCCATTCTATTACCTTATCCTCCAAGTTTCCATTGCCATCCATATAGAGACTCAACATTCTGTGGTCATTGAGTTTATTTCTTATTTTGTTTTGGGGAGTAGTTGCTGTTTACAAGATGGGTTGTCCTTATAATTTTTCTTAAAAATAATTTCTACTTCTGTACATTGATGTTTGTTTAAAAACAGTTATACCAGGCAAGGTAAAGGTACCCCTGCCCGTACAGACCAGTCTTGACAGACTCTAGGGTTGTGCGCCCATCTCACTCAAGAGGCCGGGGGCCAGCGCCGTCCGGAGACACTTCTGGGTCACGTGGCCAGCATGACAAAGCTGCATCTGGCGAGCCAGCACAGCACACGGAAATGCCGTTTACCTTCCCGCCAGTAAGCGGTCCCTATTTATCTACTTGCACCCGGGGGTGCTTTCGAACTGCTAGGTTGGCAGGCGCTGGGACCGAGCAACGGGAGCGCACCCCGCCGCGGGGATTCGAACCACCAACCTTTTGATCGGCAAGCCCTAGGCGCTGAGGCTTTTACCCACAGCGCCAGTTACAACAATATAAAATTACAAAATTAAAGTCAATTAAAACACTTCAGAGTTGGAGTCCTGCCCTTCCATAGCATAATATATTACTGTAATATATTCTACCTTTACTGTAAAATTGTTGCATTTCCGTGCACTCTTGTTTCCATTACAGTGTTCCGTTGCACCTGAAGCAGTTTAGTCATGTTGGCCACATGACCCGGAAAGCTCTGTGGACAAATGCTGGCTCCCTCAGCCTGAAAGCGAGATGAGCGCCGCAACCCCATAGTTGCCTTTGACTGGACTTAACCGTCCAGGGGTCCTTTACTTTTTTTTACCTTCATATGTACATTTTATTGTTATCTGCTCTAGAATTGTTATTCACAGTGAAGAGCAAGGTAGAGCTTTATTTTTTTCTTTTTCTTGATTTTCCACACAACAAAAAATTTACATTCCAACCTATTTATACAAATCCTTAAATTCCTAACAAAGAGTTATTTTGTTTAAGTCTTTTTCTTAATTTACAAATTCTCCATATGACTTCCAACCTCCTCACTGAGGGTTCCTCCTTTTTTCTTTTTAATTATCACTGCTTCAGTATGCCTTACTTCTTTAGTTTTGTCTCATATATACTTATTTATTTATTTATTGCAAGATAGAGTTATTTTAAATGCTGCTTTAAAACAAAGCTTGTTGAAAACTCTCTGAGCAAAACATATATTTATTTCAGGAGTACTGCATTACTCATGATATTTTGAAAAGAGTGTGTCCTTTGGAGGCTGAACTTCTTAAAGACCCTACTCTTACGTGCAGAGTTCGATTCAGGTAAAAGTACTACATTTCCATGCCCTGGTTTAATATATTTTGTTTAGTTTAACAGTCTCTTTCTTCACCTTTTAAATGTTACTATATAGGGGTGATTCCAATGGAGTAAGTTTCTTCCAAAGAAGAGTAATTGAGAATGAATTGTTCCTATTGATAAATGAACAAATATATTATTCTACTTTGTGTGGCAGTAGCTTCACAAGAACAGTAGTATACAAGAATCATAAGCATCTCATAGTGATACTTTACTATGAAAAAACACCAATATAGACTCCATCTGAGCAGGCTTATTTTTACTGATGACAGTAACAGGGACGCGGACTTAGAAAAAATATTGGGGGGGCCCGGGAAAGCTCATGAATAATAAATAAGCTCATGAATATGCAAATAAAGTGGCTCCGGCCCTAAATAGGGCAAGCCACGCCCCCCAGCCAGCCGATTGGCTGGCTGGGAGGTGTGGCCAGTCAGGATTCCCCTGTTCTCGCGGGATTTCCGGCAGTGCCTCCGATTAGGGCGCGCGGCTGGCTGGCTGGCGAAGGAGCAGGTGAGGAGGAGGCGGCGGGGGACGGCGGCGGCGCTCTGCTGGAAGGGCGCCCGCCCGAGATTATTGGGGGGGCTGAGCCCCCCCAAAAAATTTTTTGAGGGGGCTCGAGCCCCCTCAAGCCCCATGGAGTCGGCGCCTATGGATAGTAACTAAGGCTGCAGTCCTACATACCGTATTTTTCACCCTATAGGACGCACTTTCCCCCCTCTAAAAATGAAGGGGAAATGTGTGTGCGTCCTGTGAGGCGAATGCAGGCTTTTGCTGACCCCTCTTGCTCTCCAGGCTTCAGGAAGCTCTGCGCAACCCTCGGGAGACTGGCACGACTTCACACCGGTCTCCCGAGGGCTGCGCAGAGCTGCCTGCATTCCGAAGCCTGGGGCGCGCTGAAGAGCGCGCCCGGGCTTCGCACAGCTCTCCGCAAGCCTGGGGAGACTGGCGCGACTTCCCGCCGGGGCTCCCTAGGCTTGCGGATAGCAGGCTGTTCCCGGGGCTGGGGTCGGGGGAAGCTCGGGCTTCCCCTGCGCCAGCCCCGTGCCTGGGGGGGAAATAAAATTGTTTTTCTTTATTCCCCCCCCCAAAAAAAACTAGGTGCGTCCTATGGGGCGGTGCACCGTATGGGGCGAAAAATACGGTATGTCTTTCTGCTTGGTATGCTGATTTTCAACATGCAGGAGGTGTAGATAGATAGGCATTTAGACAGCTTATAGTTTGAAATGATATAGACTTTACCAAGTGATTTTACTGAACATATACATTTGATCTTATTTCCTTATAACTATGTCCTAGATTGTTGCCTTAAACACACTTGAGTCCCATCCATAGAGTTCCATTGACTTGATAGGATTGGCAGAGCTGCTGTTAATAGAGGACAGCAAGAGATCTATTTTCACTTCTTCCTCCCAAGATGTGCCAAGACACACTGGTCAGCTATATGTTTAGCACTGTACATTCAATTCTAGACCAGTGAGGCAAAATGTGTTCACTATTCCCAGCAGATAGAGATCCAGAAAGGAAAACATTTTACACACATAGGATAGAATTCAACATTGTGCTAATTTGACTATTCTTCCAATGCAACCATTTCTTCCTTCATGCACTATTCTGGGGGTTCTCCTGACCCAGAGCAGATTTGGGGGAAGAGGAGGGGGAAGCTCCATTGCAATATTGGGAATCCTTGCTCTGGCATCCACTAGTGAACCAGGTTAGTTAAATCCACCCCATAGACCTGAATTTGCATACAGATTGGAGCTAATCCCATACCTTTCAAGGGAACATACTCTTAACATGTGTTTGGGATTAAGGATATAATTTGTTGGATTGCCTTTGTTAAATAAAACCACAGATGGATTTTTAAAACATTGCCAATCATATTATTTAAATTAAAGTGAAAACAGTCACTTCCATAAGCTGTTTAATAACAATAGGTAATTAAGTTCTGGTGTTTCCCATCCTTTTAGATTAGCTGGATCTGATTTCCCCCCTTTCGTTGTGTTCAAGATATTTTGCAAGTCAAGAGACCAAAACACCCATTACATCACTGGGAAAAGCGTAATAACAGCAACAAGTGAGGTAACCTATTGGATATTTTTTTTATGTTCTGTATCATCTGTTACTTAAGCTTGATACTATAATAAGTTGTTCTTTATATTTAAAACACTACTGTTCTTAATTATGATAACTTTACGCCAGCTGTGAGGAATCGGAATTGTAGAATTGGAAGGGATCATGAGGGTCAACAATTCCAACCCCCTGCAATGCAGAAATCTCAGCCCATGGGCCTAAGTAGGCTAAGCAGATATCCTAATTTAGCCAGTGAGGAAGTCAAAGTACTGGGAACCTTGGGAGGAAGTGATCATGTTCTCTTGGTGTCAGAGCTGCTTCCAGATCCTAGCTCACAGAGGATCACGCTAGCCAGCGTTCACTTTATAAAAGTCTTTATTGAGTTACAGTTTCCATTCTCAAGCTGCTGCGTGCAGCTCTACGTCTTATGGGTTAGACCGGCGAAGCTCCGTCTGAGTCTCCGCCCCCTGTACACCAGCTTAATACCCTAGCCTTACTCCACCTTTTCCGCCTGACCGTTCTTCTCTGGGTCCCTCTGCCCCCCGCGGTCTCTTCCTTCCTGGACTCTTCTGACGCTGACCCCCCGGACCCTTCTGTCTCCTTGCGTCGGGCTTTAGGACCTGGCTCCCTTTCCGGGCTGCTTACTGCGCCACCTTCCTGTGTATTTGAACTTGGCGCGCGCGCCCAACCTTCCACTTTCCGCTTAACCGTTTCTTCGCTCCCCGATGGAGGTGTGGCCACTCCTGACTCATGCCCTCCCCCCTGCTGCGAGCTGCCAGAGCACGATACCTGGCGCCCTTCCTCTCCACTGCGCTCTGTTGGTGACGCTGGCCCCGATTTCCAACTGCTGCCCTCTGAGCCCCCTCTGGACCCTTCTTCCTGGGGTGTCCCCCTAGGCTCCCCCCTTGCTCTGGCCACTGGCGCTCCTTTCTGTGAATCTTCTGATTCACTGGAAAGACTCAGAGATCTCGGGTCGTCGTCATCACTCATCTTTTCTTCGGCCTCCTCCCCCTCGCTCTCTGTTTCCTCCCTTGCCCTCGCCTCTGCTCCTGAACCCCTGACACTTGGGTTTCATTATATAGAAGCAAGGAAAAGCTGAGTATAGTTGGATACCCACTCTGAACTTGAAGGCTGATTTCAGAAATCTTAAGGAACTACTGGGTGAAATGCCATAGTCAGAAATACTTAAAGAGAAGGGAGTCCAAGATGGATGGGAGTTTCTTAAAGGTGAAATATTGAAGGCACAAATGCAGACAGTTCCAACAAGAGCAAAAACAAGGGTCCAGAAACCAAGCCTGATGAGGAACAGTTGAGGGAATTGGGTATGATTAGCCTGGAAAATTAGAGACTGAGAAGAGACAAGATAGCTGTCTTCAAATATCTAATGAGTTGTCAAATGGAAGATGGAACAAGTTTGTTTTCTTCTGCTCTGGAGGGTAGGACTCGAACCAATGGCTTCAAATTAAAAGAAAGGAGATTCCGACTAAACATCAAGAAGACTCTCTGACAGTAAGACCTGTTTCCCTCAGGAGGTGGTGGACTCTCCTTCCTTGGATGTTTTTAAGCCAAGGTTAGAGGGCTAGCTAACATATGCTTTACTTGAGATTCCAGCAGTGCAGGAGGTTGGTCTAGATCAGTGTTTTTCAACCTTTTTTGGGCAAAGGCACACTTGTTTCATGAAAAAAAATCACGAGGCACACCACCACTGTGTGCGGAGAGGGAGATGTCACAGCCCCGCTGCTCTCTATGGGGAATCGGATGAGAGCGGACCGCCTGTCCGCTCTCATCCGATCCCATCCAATCTGATCCCCACCCAGGATGGATGGAAAATAGGGTGGACACAGTCCGGCGCCCGCCTAGTGGGCGAAAATTTGACTTTTTAAAAAATCTTTCGAATTTTTCAATTTTTCCCACGGCACACCAGGCAACATCTCGCGGCACACTAGTGTGCCGTGGAACAGTGGTTGAAAAACACTGGTCTAGATGACCCTTGGGATCCCTTCACCTCTACAATTCTATGATTCTTTAGAATTTTTTGAGTTCTTAAGAGTTACTGGTTCTAAGACATCACAGTTAGTGTACAGATTGCCCTCCCCATCAATACCTGCTTCTTCACATTGTGTTTGAATTTACTACAGTGGTACCTCGGGTTACATACGCTTCAGGTTACAGACTCCGCTAACCCAGAAATAGTGCTTCAGGTTAAGAACTTTGCTTCAGGATGAGAACATAAATTAGGCTCCGGCGGCGCGGCAGCAGCAGGAAGCCCCATTAGCTAAAGTGGTGCTTCAGGTTAAGAACAGTTTCAGGTTAAGTACGGACCTCCGGAACGAATTAAGTACTTAACACGAGTGTCAGAGCTGCTTGAAGATCCTAGCTCACAGAGGATCACGCTAGCCAGCGATCATTAAGTAAAAGTCTTTATTGAATTACAGTTTCCATTCTCACGCTGCTGCGCGCAAACTCTACGTCTAGTAGCTAGATCGGCGAAGCTCCGTCTGAGTCTCCGCCCCGTGTGCACCAACTTAATATCCTAGCCTTGCTCCACCTTTTCCGCCTGACTGTCCTCCTCTGGGTCCCTCTACCCCCCGGGGCTTCTTCCTTCCGGGATTCTTCTGACGCTGACCCGGACCCTCCTGCCTCCTTGCGCCGGGCTTTAGGACCTGGTTCCCTTTCGGGGCTGCTTACTGCGCCGCCTTCCTCTGCATTTGAACTTGGCGCGCGCGCCCAACCTTCCACCTTCCTCTTAACCGTTTCTTCGCTCCCCGATGGAGGTGTGGCCACTCCTGACTCATGCCCTCCCTCCTGTGGTGAGCTGCCAGCGCTTCCCCCCTGGCTCCCTTCCTCTTCCCTGCTTCCTGGCGGTGACGCTGGTCCCGATTTCCAGCTGCTCCCCCCTGAGTCCCTTCTGGCTCTATCTTCCTGGGGTGCCCCCCTTGACTCCCCCCTTGCCCTGGCCACTGGTGCTCCTTTCTGTGAATCCTCTGATTCACTGGAAAGACTAGGAGATCTCGGGTCGTCGTCATCACTCATCTTTTCTTCTGCCTCCTCCCCTTCGCTCTCTGTTTCCTCCCTTGCCCGTGCCTCTGCTCCTAAACCCCTGACAACGAGGTACCACTATATTTGAAATTGTACCCTGCACTTCACATAGTAAGTGGTGTACAATAAAATATTAAGAATATTATAAACTTACTATATGATGCACACACTTTGTACAGAGATCATATTCATTCTGTTCTTCCCTCTCAAAAACTGATGTGGGTGCATGTGACACTTAGCTCATGATGGAAAGCAGGATGCAGCTACATTTCCTTCATGAGACTAGGATTATTTTCCACTAAGCTTTTGAACCGTGCCTTAGAAAATGCATCATCAAGCTCCTATAAAATTTTCAGATACAAAATTGATGCACTTTTGATTATAATGGTATAATCAGGCTGAGCTTTGTGTTGAATGCATGAGGATTTCAGAATGGTGATTTAGGGTAGAGTTACAGTGACACTGAGGCTCTTTCTATATTTTCTGGTGATTGATAGGCGGCTGTTGATGCTTGCAAATTAATGGGATACCGGACGTATTATAATCAGATACTGCAGGATGAACTTCAGCATAAGAAATATGGAATAACAGAGGAGTTAGATGTGGCTACAATAAGAGACCACGTACAAGTAAGCAATGATTATGTTCTCCGCCCCTTATGCCATAATTAATTAATCTGATAATGAAAAAGACCGAACACGTGGGAAGAGTTGGAGGAGGGAATGAATGAGCCCAAGACCTGCTTTCAGTCTCACTTGGGAAGAGGTTTGGAGGAAGATCTGAACAGCCCCAAAGTCAACTTAAATACAACACTAGTAAGAGCAAGGCAACATCATATTACCACATACACTGTGATTATATTTGTGTATTTGTAAAATTCAGTTCAATCCAGGCAACAGATCCTATAGAAAATATTATGTTAGCAGTAATAATATACAATGCAACCCTACATATTTTAGAAGTAAGTTCCACTGCATTCAGAGGGACTTACTTCACAGAACTGGAGCCTTAGGATTCATTTTCTTGGCTGATAAAATGGAAGAATTGCAGTAAAGGGGGTAGTTTACAAAAGATAACCAGAGAATCCTAGTACAACTTTCTCATACATATTGTTCTTTCATGACTGTCTAGTATAGCAATCTCATGGATGAGGTTCCAGCATACTATGGTGGCAGACATAACTGCTGGAGAAGGCTGTCTTTACATGATTTTCCCAGATCAATGATTGTGTATGACATCATGGACTATGCACAGTCTGGGAAGCTATCTTCCAGACTTAGGATGGAATTGCCATTTCTGCTGCTGAGGCCACAGAATGAAGAAACCTGTCGTGCTCAAATCATGGCTATTTGTCAAATCAGGTAAATCAGAGCTTTCCAAACTCCTCATGTTGGTGACACGCTTTTTAGACATGCATCATTTCACGTCATAGTAATTCAGTTTTACTAGTAAAATGCAGATTAAACTAACCCCTTTACAGCCCTGGGAGGAGTGCGGAGAGCATTCACATGACACATCTACACACTGCAGCCAACACACTAATGTGTTGCGACACACAGTTTGAAAAACTCTAGGTATATCATATCAGCTGCCATGTTTGATAATTTGGACCTTGTTTCTTCCCTTGTGTTTGTATGTGTGTGTGTAAATAGAAAATAAAATGGTGTGAAATTGCAGTTTCCATTCTGCCTTGGCCACCCAATGTGTGCTGCTTTTTAATATCAATAAAACACAGATGTAGCACCTGCACTCCCATATCCTGAGACAGATGAGGGAAGGCTGGCAGCCAGACTTCTTCTATTCACAAAGCCACTAAAGCAGCAGGCCTTGTGAGATACATTGTGTACCGTAGGCCTGATCCTGCATTCTGGGAAACCAATTTCAGCATGATCCTGTCCCAGAATTTATGCCCAGCAGACAGAACAGGATCACTCTTAAATCCCACTCTCCCATCAGAGTCCCAAGATACACTGGCACAGTAAACTCAACAGTTTACCACATTTCACAGACCGTCATAGAATTATTTCGAAGCACCAGTTTCGGCAAACGCTTAATGAGCATTCTGCATACTTAATAAGAGAAATCATTAAACAAGATGGCCTAAATTTTGCACACATCCACACACACAATATTCCCCAGCCACTCTGGGCGGCTCCCAACAGAATATTATTAATAATACAGTCATACCTCGGGTTAAATATGCTTCAGGTTGAGCGTTTTCAGGTTGCATTCTGCGGCGACCCGGAAGTCACTGAACAGGTTACTCTGGGTTTCGCTGGTTACGCAGACGCTCAAAATGATGTCACATGCATGCGCAGAAGCGGCAAATCGCGATCCGCGCACGCGCAGACATGGGTTGCATTCTGCTCAGGATGCAAACGGGGCTCCGGAACGGATCCCATTCGTATCCAGAGGTACCACTGCAAAGACAATGTCCATGACTGATATGGAATGTTCCCCCTTCTGGATATAGATAAGCATTGCTCTGGCCTCAGCTGTCCACTTACAGCTCTTAGTTAATACATTATTTTATTTTATTATATATTATGATCTAAACAATTACATATCATGTTTAGTTTTATAGCAGCTATGTATTTAAAGGGCTTTCCATGTAATGCTAAATGGCTCAGCTCCCATTAGTTTATTTTTTAACATGGTTTCAATGTAAAAGATATTTGTGATAGTTTCAGTATTTTGATAATATGATACAGAAGTGTATTTTCATGTTGCTTTGGTTTTGTTGATTTAAATGTTTCATAGTGTCAGTGATAAATATATTTGTTTAATACTGACAACAAATGTGCAAGCATTACAGTGCAGTTATGACTACTCATTCATACTGGTGAAACCTAATGCTGCACCCATTAAAACATTTTTAAAGTTGTAGTCCTATGCACACTTAATTGGGACTAAATCTAGATTAACTTGGGGACGGTTTGTTGAATAGGCATGCCTAGGATTACACTGTAAAGGAGGAATTTCCTTATTCTATAGTGAATGCTGATAACATTTTAATTCTGTACAATTGTGTGGGGAAATTGTTTAAAACATTGTTTTCCCTCCAGAACTCCACCACAAATTCCCACAACTGCAATCTTCTCAAAACTGAGTAGAAAATCAGCACCTAGAACTGGGCGTCGCTCTTACCAAGCTCAGAAGAAGAATGCAAAAATGAGGAAGGCTTATAGCCTTGAGAAACAAAGAGAGGTGAGCATGTTAAAAGAAAAAGTAATTTTCTGATCAAATGCTGATAAATCTCACAGCTAAGATTCTACTAGTCTGTCTTAAAGAGCTTTTATTGTTTCCCCCCCTTGGGATGAACTTAATAAGACAGTTCTAAGATTATGACCAGGGTAACTCTACTTGTTCTACATAAATTCCATCAGAAAGGTGAGGACAACAGCATAACACTATGTCTAACTAATTGTTCTTGATCACCTATGCTGAGGAGCGTTTGTGTAACTCACTAAATAAAGAGCCCAAAAAAGTTTGTATTTTACTGATCCTATCATTTTTATTTTTATTTTATTAAAAGGCATTTAGACATATTGGAAATCCATCTCCATAATTTTAAAACAGCACATTTGTAGCTTTGGCATGCAAAAAATGCAGGAATTAACGTGTTAGTAAGCAACCTCACTTGCTAGATTTCAAGGGGTTGGCTGCAGTCCTTAATTGTTATAGACCTTCTAAAGAAACACCTGGTGTTTGAGATCTACTTCTAACTAAGTGGCAATGCAAAAGGACCCCTGGACGGTTAAGTCCAGTCAAAGGCAACTACAGTGGTGCCTCGCAAGACGAAATTAATTCGTTCCGCAAGTTTTTTCTTCTTGCGAGTTTTTCGTCTTGCGATGCACGGTTTCCCATAGGAATGCATTGAAAATCAATTAATGCGTTCCTATGGAAACCGCCTTCAGACCAGGTCCGGGGACAGTCTGTCCCCTGACCTCTTCTGAAGGCTGGGGGGGGGAGGGCTTTTCTTTCCACCCCCAGCATTTTAAAAAACCCCGGGACAGCGGAGGACTTCTCCGCTGTCCGGGGCGATCTTAAAATGCTGGCGGGCGGCATTTTAAAATCGCCCCGGACAGCGGAGGACTTCTCCGCTGTCCGGGGCGATGTAAAAGCCCCTGGGAAGGCAGGCAGGGGGGACAAAGACTTTGCCCCCCGCCCGCCTTCAGAAGAGGTTCTGGACCTCTTCTGAAGGCGGGCGGGGGGCGAAAGTCTTTGCCCCCCCCGCCTGCCTTCAAAAGCTCTCCCGGGAAGGCAGGCAGGGGGGAGCAAAGACTTTCGCCCCCCGCCCGCCTTCAGAAGAGGTCCTGGACCTCTTCTGAAGGTGGGCGGGGGGCGAAAGTCTTTCCCCCCCCCCGCCTGCCTTCAAAAGCTCTCCCGGGAAGGCAGGCAGGGGGGAGCAAAGACTTTCGCCCCCCGCCCGCCTTCAGAAGAGGTCCTGGACCTCTTCTGAAGGGGGGCGGGGGGCGAAAGTCTTTGCCCCCCCCCGCCTGCCTTCAAAAGCCGTCCGGGAAGGCAGGCAGGGGGAGCAAAGACTTTCGCCCCCCGCCCGCCTGCGCCTCCGCCTCGGATGGAAGCGATCGTGCGTGCATCGGAGGAGAAGCCTTGATCTCGCCGCCGTACCTGCGCTGCTTAGCTCCTGGATGCCCGGACCAAGGAGCAAGGCGCCGCCCCGATCGCCTGCTTTCTTCCACCCCAGCCCCCTGCGGGATCGATGCCTGGAGGATCGCCGCCTCTGCAGGGCTCTCGCCCGGAGGTTTCCTTCCGCGAGCTCCAGGCACCGATCCGCTGACGGCGCCGGTGAAAGGGGCCCGCCCACATCAGGACGGGAGAAAGGGAAAGGCATCGCAGAAAAACGAAAGTCTTTGCTCCCCCCCGCCTGCCTTCAAAAGCCGTCCGCGATAGCGGGAAGCTCTTCCCTGCTATCCCGGACTGCTTTTAAAATGCTGGCGGTGGGGAGCAAAGCCTTTCGGCCCCCGCCGGCCTTCCTGGACCTCTTCTGAAGGCCGGAGGGGGGGGAAAGGCTTTGCTCCCCACCACCAGCATTTAAAAGAGGTCCCCGGAGATTTCCCTATGGGCTTTCGTCTTGCGAAGCAAGCCCATAGGGAAATTCGTCTTGCGAAGCGCCTCCAAAACAGAAAACCCATTCGTCTTGCGGGTTTTCCGTCTTGCGAGGCATTCGTCTTGCGGGGTACCACTGTATAGGGTTGCGGCGCTCATCTCGCTTTCAGGCTGAGGGAGCTGGCATTTGTCTGCAGACCGCTTTCTGGGTCATGTGGCCAGCAGGACTAAACTGCTTCTGGTGCAACAGAACACTGTGATGGAAACTAGAGTGCATGGAAATGCCATTTACTTTCCTACTGCAGCGGTACCTATTGATCTCCTTGCACTGGCATGCATTCAAACTGCTAGGTTGGCAGGAGCTGGGACAGAGCAATGGGAGCTCAACCCGTTGTGGGGATTCAAACCGCTGACCTTCTGATCAGCAAGCCCAAGAGGCTCAGTGGTTTAGAAAATAAGCTCTGCTTAGTAAGTTACATTCTGCAACAAAACCTGCAATAGGGCCCTATTGAAGGACACCATCCTGGTTGCTGCAACATAGCCTAGGAAGGAAGATTAGTGCAGACACTGCTCAAGTGTCCAATCCAAGACTGTCTTTTGTTTGTTTGTTTGTTTGTTTGTTTGTTGTTATGGGCGGGTTCAACTAAATGAACAAAAACTGCTAGTGCAACAGGGTTCCCCCCCCTTTGTGTGCCCCTATGACTTCCCCCAAATTGGCTCTGTGAACAGTGCACAGGGAAGGAGGAGATGGTTCCATTTGGAAAGCAAAAATCCTTGCACTGATGGAATGATCACCCTCATCCCACACTAAATTCTACCTTATAGTGCAACATATACAATGGATTCTGTTTAGGAGTATGAGGCTAAACAACTAAGCTATGATTTCTTCTTAGAATAATCTATACTTTGTTATTTTGGAGCAGATGCTGAGAACTTCATCGTTGTTAAGTGGCCATTCAGATTCCACAGTCACTGAAGAGTCAAGCCATGAAAGTCATTTGTCAGATGAAGACTGGGAGCACGAGGCAGTGAAGCTATACAACTGGGCCAGATCCCTACGAGTGGAAGATATTGGGGGAGACTAACCCATGATAAAACTTATGTCCCCTTCCATTTCTTCTGTTTGAATCACTGAATTGTATAAAACAAATAATTTGTCCTGATGTGTGTAATTTTCTCCTATCATGCTGCAGACATGAAGAACATGAATAGCATGTGAATAATTACTGTCTGGCTTTAGGAAATTCATGGTGCAACAATTTATTGTGCTAAAGCAACAATGGTGGTCTCATTAGCAGATAAGAGGGAAGGAAACATGACCTATAGGGAAAGAAGCAGTTATTTATCCTTAGAACCCACATGGACAACTTTGCAAAGAGAGTAATAGTTTCCCTTTCTGAATTACAGCTAAGGGGGCACCAAGAGAGAAAGTTGGTGTATGATCTCCATTTTAAGTCATATTCAGGGTAGATCCATTTTGCAAGATAAGTATTTATTTCAAGGGGTCTACACTGAGCATGACACAGCAGGATATTGCCTGGTAAATTGCAATGTTAATCTAGTGTCCATTTTAATAATAATAATAATAATAATAATAATAATAATAATAATAATAATAATAATAAATAAATAATAATAATAATTAATAATAATAATTTATTATTTATACCCCGCCCATCTGGCTGGGCCTCCCCAGCCACTCTGGGCGGCTTCCATAAAAACCAAAAATACAATAAAATATCACACGTTAAAAACTTCCCTGAACAGGGCTGCCTTAAGATGTCTCCTGAATGTCAGGTAGTTGTTTATCGCTTTGACATCTGCTGGAAGGGCGTTCCACAGGGCGGGCGCCACTACCGAGAAGGCCCTCTGCCTGGTTCCCTGTAGCTTTACTTCTCGCAATGAGGGAACTGCCAGAAGGCCCTCGGCGCTGGACCTCAGCGTCCGGGCAGAATGATGGGGGTGGAGACGCTCCTTCAGGTATACTGGACCGAGGCCGTTTAGGGCTTTAAAGGTCAGCACCAACACTTTGAATTGTGCTCGGAAACGTACTGGGAGCCAATGCAGGTCTTTCAAGACCGGTGTTATATGGTCTCGGCGGCCGCTCCCAGTCACCAGTCTAGCTGCCGCATTCTGGATTAGTTGTAGTTTCCGAGTCACCTTCAAAGGTAGCCCCACGTAGAGTGCATTGCAGTAGTCCAAGCGGGAGATAACCAGAGCATGCACCACCCTGGCGAGACAGTCCGCAGGCAGATAGGGTCTCAGCCTACGTACCAGATGGAGCTGGTAAACAGCTGCCCTGGACACAGATTTGACCTGTGCCTCCATGGACAGCTGTGAGTCCAAAATGACTCCCAGGCTGCGCACCTGGTCCTTCAGGGGCACAGTTACCCCATTCAGGACCAGGGAATCCTCCACACCTGCCCGCCTCCTGTCCCCCAAAAACAGTACTTCTGTCTTGTCAGGATTCAACCTCAATCTGTTAGCCGCCATCCATCCTCCAACCGCGTCCAGACACTCACACAGGACCTTCACCGCCTTCACTGGTTCTGATTTAAAAGAGAGGTAGAGCTGGGTATCATCCGCATACTGATGAACACCCAGCCCAAACCTCCTGATGATCTCTCCCAGCGGCCGCATGTAAATGTTGAAAAGCATGGGGGAGAGGACAGAACCCTGAGGCACCCCACAAGTGAGAGCCCAGGGGCCTGAACACTCATCCCCCACCACCACTTTCTGAACACAGCCCAGGAGGAAGGAGCGGAACCACTGTATAACAGTGCCCCCAGCTCCCAGCCCCTCAAGACGGTCCAGAAGGATGCTATGGTCGATGGTATCAAACGCCACTGAGAGATCCAGCAGAACTAGGAAACAGCTCTCACCTTTGTCCCTAGCCCGCCGGAGATCATCAACCAGTGCGACCAAGGCAGTTTCAGTCCCATGATGAGGCCTGCATCCCGACTGGAAGGGATCCAAATGGTCCGCTTCTTCCAGGCGTGCCTGGAGTTGTTCGGCAACCGCTCGCTCAATCACCTTGCCCAGGAATGGAAGATTTGAGACTGGGCGATAGTTGGCCATCGTGGCCGCATCTAAAGATGGTTTTTTAAGAAGCGGTTTAATAACCGCCTCTTTCAGCGGGTCTGGGAAGGCTCCCTCACGGAGGGAAGCATTCACCACCCCACGAAGCCCATCGCCCAGTCCTTCCCGGCTAGCTTTTATAAGCCAGGATGGGCAAGGATCCAGGAGACAGGTGGTTGGTTTCACTCGTCCAAGCAGCCTGTCCACATCCTCGAAGGTAACAGATTGGAATTGATCCCACTCAACTTGACTAGACAGAGCTCTAGCACTCTCCCGCCCCGGCCCTGCTCCCACGGTGGAGTCTACTTCTTCCCGAATCTGAGCGATTTTATCTGCTCAGATTTATCTTTTAACATAGTCATTTGTGCTTGCTTATCAATTGGGCTGAATGTTTTAAATAAACAGTAGGTCAACCTGCTTGACCCATAGAAAAGAAGAACCTGAAGTATAATACACAATGGACAAAGCACCTTAAAGATTAAAAATATTTTATTTACATTTTTATATATACAATTTTTACACATTAGTTTAAAAACAGAATAGAGTACATATGCATCACTGAACATAATGCATTCACAGCATGAGAGAAGTTAATGTTTGGAAACAGGTGGGAAGAAAAAATGTTTTTAGAAAGTTAAAAAGGACAGATCACAGAATTTCATAGCAGCTCTGGGAACGTTCCTGGAAAAAGTACCCCAACACGCACATTTGAGTTTGTGTATATGTTTGAACAAAGTACTTCCATTTGATTCAGCACAGTTAGAAGATAGCCTTCCAAGTTAACTTGTCAAGACCGTTGTTCATGAAACCTCTGCCAACTCATTCAGAACAACAGTAAAGCAACAGTAGAATTTATGCCATATAGGGATATGCCACTGCAGCCCGGCAACCTTTTCACCAGGAATGCAGAAAACCTGTGGCTCTCCACAGGCTGTTAAGATGCCCAATCTCCATCAGCCCCAGCCATCACATTTTAATGATCAGGGTTTGTGGGAGTTGTGCTTCAACAACATTTGCAGACCCATGGTTTGCTTTACACTAGTACTCTTTTCCAGACTTCCAATGGCATTAATATTAATAGTAAAGATTACCAGTTATTGAGATTATAGCTGGAATCCTGATCCTAACTCAATACTATAATTTTGAAAAGTCCACCAAAGCAATCCAGAATTATTAATCCAGATTTCTGTCTGTTTTTCTCTTTGCTACACTATTTGGAACAAAAACTGCCACTGATAAGAGATCACACTATACGAAAACTAAGATTTTCAATCCCTATCACTTTAATGATACAGTACATATTGTTTTACAGAGACATAAGCTCACCCTTAATTGGCTTTTACAGTTTACACCATGTATGGGCAATCTTGATGCTACACTGCCCATTCTCCAGTTCAGAGTTCACAATGTTTGTTCTCTCCAGAATAAAAGTATTCTGAACATAACAAGTTCTGTGACCAGGATTTAATAAGAAGAAAGTATTTCTCCCTTTAACTATTATGAAACAAGCAAAAAGACTTAACAGTGATGGAGTTCTACAGTATCATCCCAATTATTGTTTTTTAAGTTGGACCCCATCCGCATGGTTTCTAAATGACTTAGTTTCTAGCAGTGACTAATGGCTTAAGCAGCATCATACTAAATAAGTCTAGTTTTATGTATGCTATTACCTTCCAATTCTAGCTTTATCCTTTTTCTCAGCTACCATGCTTGGGGGGAAAGTTGTGTCAACACAAACACTGCTTTATCTAGGCTCAAATTATGATTGCAGACCTTTTCATCTATTAAATGGTTGGCTTATGCCGCTAAAATGCTAGAGTCAACTTTTCCATTAGTATAAAATATCTGTAAACTCATTGGAGAGCCACTGGTCCCTTAAAAAGCATTAGGAGCAGCCACTTCTTTCCCAGTTTTGTTTCCCTACAGTTGATGTACCCCACATGCCCCCCCTTTCTACTGAAACGTATGGGCCATACATATATCTTTACAGCCGTACCTTGGTTTTCGAACAGAATGTGTTCCAGAAGTCATTTCGACTTCTGAAATGTTCAGAAACCAAGGAGCAACTTCCGATTGGCTGCAGGAGTATCCTGCAGCCAATCAGAAGCCACGGAAGCGGCACCGGATGTTTGGCTTCCGAGGCAAAGTTTGCAAACTGGCACACCTACTTCCAGGTTTGCGGCATTCAAGTTCCAAGTTGTTCAAAAACCAAGGTACGACTGTATAATGCAGTATACTTAAGCTCATGTTAAACAAATTCCTTTCAGAACCTGAGGGCTTAAGTATGTGTTGGATTGTGGTTACTGCCTGTATGGAGTTTTTATGTTTCATGCCCCTTGTTTTGGCACCAATTAAACAGGTAGCTGAAGCACCAGTACAAATGAAAACCATTGGGCTTAAACAAAGTATTGAGCCTTTTTTAATAAGCCTAGACTAGTCTGCCTGGTAATTGACAAATTCTAGTCCATAATAGGAAATGTGTTGAGAATCAAAGGAAAAAGGTGCAAGGAACTGATGCCAGAGAACTAGAATTTTGAACTAAAGAAAAGTTGGTGTATCCTTTTCTCTTATAATAAGCAAACAAACTCAAGTAATGCACAGACGTTCTAAGAACATACTATTTGTTTCTGGCATCATAGGCAAAGTCAAGATAGTAGGCTAAATATCACTGACACACACTCCAAGTTGACAAATATTTCTTAACCTTATACAAGAGAAAAGAATACCATCCTTTAGATTTGAAACTGGCTTGATTTTGCTAGATGCTTGGTTTTGGTTTTTCAAACCTGGTACATGGGGTGATGATAATAAAAACAATAACATACAATTAAACAAATCCAGTGTAAACAAGATAGGAATCGAATAAAATAAGGCTGCAATTTGATGCAGACTTACCTGAGGTTAAGCCCCAATTCATTAGGGCTTCCAATAAAACATGTACGGAATTGGGCTTCTTAAACAGTTGCACTCGGATGGAATGAAGAATAAAGGGTTGATAACCACAAGCATTAGAGATTTCTAAACAGGTTAAAATATTTTTACATAGTCTTATCATTTCATTCTTGGCTTGCTGTAATTAATTCTCCAATACTTTAGTGAATCATTTCAGACCTAACTTCCTTTTATGCTGAAAGCAACAATGAAAACCAAATACCTAGTTCAAGTCAGAAGCTGAGAAGTGGCACATATGCAAAGCAATGACTTCTAAATCTGCACATTTGGTCTTCGTCAAAGGTTGAGAAACCCGGGTAAATCATTTTTTAAATGCTTAAATGCCCAGGCTGATTCAGATGCACAGCAGAGCACATGGTATAATCAGTTTCATTATATACGATTGTGTGTTTGAAAACACTCTCACAACAAAGTGCCTGTGTTTACTTTTGCACGTGCAGAGATATTTTGGCCCATTTTACGCATAATGCTAAATCACTGTTTAGTGTTGCATGCATGAGCAGCAGTGAGCCTTGGACGTCCTTCAATGGAAACATATTTTAAAGGTATTAATTCTGTTCCAGGAACACTGGTATCTTTTAAAAAAAGGATTATAAACATGGGTTGATCTTGACTTTATTGAACAAACCATAGATCAAGCAAACCAGATTTCCCCCAAGTTCAGTGAGGAACTTGGGTTCATTTAAAACCAGAAATGAAAGCTTTTGATTTCACTGGTCATGCTAAAGATGATAGGCGGAGAATACAAGTGAGGCCATGACTTATATGGGGGGGGGGGGGTTGTTTAGGAGAGAAGGGTTGGGCTATAACTTCTTCCCGTACGTGCTTGTTTTGTATGCACAGGGAGACACATCATGTGAGATTGTGCAGCTTAGATCTTGATCCATGTGTCAGGAAAAAAGACAGAAAAATGTTAAAACATTTTTGGGTAGACGTTTACATGTTTGATGCAGAGTAGTAACACCACTTTGGAGCCTATGTAATCCAGGAGCTGAAACACGACACAGTCAAATGTGTCCGTTGTGGAGGTTTCTAGCATGCATAAGCTTCAACTCCCAGAATACGAAATGAACTACATGTTCTACAGTGATTTCCAGTTCATGATACTGGAACAAAATGGTACAGTTAATTCCTCCATGTTTTACACAAACAGTTGGACTTGCATTTCTTCTGAAGCCACATTTTAGCAGTTTGCCAAGCATCAGTGAGCCTTACATTGCCCAGGCAAGATTGGCTCATCTCCATATTCCACAGGCAGCTACTGGAACTTGAGTATTTCAGCTCAGAACTCTGTTCAGATTTATTTTCGGTGATACGCAGATAGTTGTCTAATAGTTAAGAAAGTGACCTCAACAAGATACAATTGCTCAACATCCTCAGACCTCCATACAAGTATACTGTGGAGCCAGTGGTTATTTTCTAAATTTGCTTAAAAAATAGAAGTTTGCCTAACTCGGCATCTTTTGAGCCCAGCAGCTCAATCAGTGCAAAGAACTGTACAGCTACAATGCTTCTGCGATAAACACCAACTAAAAAGCTCTACCATCCTTCAAGAACAGCAGAGGCAGTGATTGTTATAAACATTTCTGATTTGTATTTCTAGAATCAAGTACTGAAGACTATAGGTTGGGATCTGACTTCATAAACAACAAAAATGGTAGCTTCGACATTTTTAATCACCTGGTTATAAAGGAGTTCAAGTGTTACTGAATCAATCAGTATATACCAAATATAAGTTTACATTGATAAGAACGAGGCCTCCAGTTACCAACAAATTTAAATACATGAAAGGGTGCTATTAGGAGCTAAAATTAAACAGATATAGCTCATATCTGTCCACTAGTTAAAAATAGACTCTTCCAGCTGCACATAAAAATATGCATTTCATTTTGATCTTACAGTGTATGCATGTATGTATATATATAGATATATTTTATTCACAAACCACAACGCAGACAAATGCAGCCTAGAATTTATTTTAGTAGAAAATCTTCAGTGTTCTTTTTTTCAAAAACCTATTTTTTCAGCAGACTTACTGGAACTACTGTACATTAAAATAAATTGAATAGAAATAGAAAAATAAATAGAAAACCATTTTAAATTGTCACTGATATCAAAATGAGGAGTGTCAAACCTGATTGGGAGGAGTCATAAATGGAAATAAAAATAACATTTAAACAACAAGTAATTACAGGAACAAATTGAAAGGCCCCTTTCACTGCTACATTGGAAGTCAGGCTCTGTTCTAGTAAGGCTGCTGAATTTTATCCTGACAGTTTAAAAAATAAAAATGCACAATACATAAATGCTTTTGACCCACCTTGCAAACAGAGTGTATTCTAGTGCATCCTGAAGCATGTGTTGTCTTCACTCATACAGAATGGACATAGTATATGGGGTTAAAACACATGAAATGGAAGAACAATTTCCCCTCTCAAAACACAGTAATAGCATGTAAAAAATAAAATCAGTATGAAACCACAGGTATTAGCATTCCTAATAAACTTGGTAGATGCATTCCCTGTACACTTCTTTTTTCTCTTTATTAATTTAAGTGGCATATTACACAATACACTGTTTTCAGTGGGCTTAAATCTGCTTTCCCTTACCCCAGCCCTCCATCCCACCAAATTATAAATAGTTCTGTTTTGTTTCTTTAAACTTTAGCTGCAACGTCTAACATGTTCCAGCACATACTCAGGAAAGTGTAGGCTACAAACTTGTAAGCCATCTAGCTTGCAGGGCATTCTTGGGTATTCGTCTTCTTTCCATTTATTATCTTCAGGATCAAAAGTGAGAATTGAATCACTGTAGTGACCATTATAACATAGGCCCCCAAGAACCATTATCTGTTTTTCCAACACAGCTACACCATGACCACTTCTACCAATTGGCATAGAAGCCAAAATAGTCCACTGATCACTGTCTGGGTCATAAACCTCTGTAGAAGGGCACCCTTGAGACTCAAAAGAGGCCCTCAGAATTACACAGACGCCTCCAAAAACATAAAGCTTGCCATTATAAGAAAGCATCTTGTGAAAGCATCTTGCATAATTCATTTTGCATTTGTTTTCCCAACAATTAGTCACCACTTGAGTCCTCCTTGTTCGCTGCTCCACAGTCCCTTCTTTACTGGGATCAAAAACACACACCTGCTTAGATGTGGACGAGGATGTGATTCCGCCTGTGATGTACAGCTTGTTACCAAGAACAGTTCCTTCATGTCCATATTTATTGACTGGATAGGGATCCACAAATTCCCACTTATCTTCTGTGATATCGTATCGCTCTGTTGAATAAAATGTCTCATCTCTTGTCCTTCCGGCCACTGCATAGATATATCTTCCAATAACACCAACAGCAAATTCTGAGCGTGGTACAGACATATCTGCCATTCGTAACCAAGAATTTTGTCTTGGATCATATCTGAACACTTTGGAAGAAGCATGAAATTCACCATCTGGCCCCAACTCTTCCCCGCCCAATAAGAATACAAAATTATTAACAATAGCAAGGCAGTCTGGTCGTAACGGTACTTGTGGACCTTCCAACTCCCACCAGACCCTTGGTTTGTGCAGAAGAAGAATTTTACTATTTACCATGCTGTGTCCTATCATTCCTCTAAACACTGCAGTCTGGGGTTTGGCAGAACGGATGCGATTTGATTTCATTTCCATCAAAGGCTGCTGGTGCACACTATGGAAGTAATTCATAGCTTGCTCCACCTCATGCCGCAACTGCCGGGAATAACGATAAAATTCCGATGTTTTCACCTAAGGACAGAGCAAAACACACGTGTGTATTGACCAAGGAAAACAGTATGAGGAAGAAATCTATGCTGCCAAATTTTACACAATTGAATCATGAGGGGAAAAACATGACCTAATCACAGCAATAAGTCCCATAAGTCCAGCAGAGCCTGCTGAACCTTCTGACAAACTGCACCTCTTATTCTGTCACTTTCCTATCTAACTGCCCTGCCTATGTTCAACAAAACTCATAACTAATGAAATATTTTTTTCTTTTTTGCATTTGATTGATTGTTCCCAGAAAACCTTTTAACTATTACCTTGAGATGTCTGGCAAAAAAGGATTAAATAGAACTTGCTTTTTCCATGGCAGTTTTTAAATGCTTAGAATCCAATTCAGGTTTAGATAGCCTCTTGCAGCCTTTCTCAACCTGTGGATCCCCAGATGTTGGTGAACTACAACTCCCATCACCCCTAGCTAGCAAGGCCAGAGCTCAGGGATGATGGGAGTTGTAGTCCAACAACATCTGGGGACCCACAGGTTGAGAACTGCTGCAAGGAATTCCACTACCTTCCTAATGCTCTAATGCTTACTAAAGTCCTTAAAGGCCATCAAATGCTGAATAGCTCTTTCAGTTAATTCCTAGTGGCGTGCCAGCAAGCTATGCATTTCACAGTGGGCTTTTGTCACACTTCAAACAAATCAGCAAGCATATACCTAGTGGTTGCCACCGGTTCTGATGTTCATTGAGCCCAACAAGCTTTGGTCACACAGCTGACTGCTTTAAGGCAGGAGGAAAACTGTTGGTTTTACCTTCCAAGATCTATAGGAAACTTTTGATAAGTTTAACAGCAAGGCTACATATTTACACCAAGAGCTTTTACGTTGCTGCTACAGAACAGACTTTCACAAGAAAGACTTTATTTGCTGCTTCTAACAAATAACATGCAAGTGACATCCTTAAGTGACCTTTCACCACTGCCTCATGGATGCTGTGATCTTACACTCAAGGAAGTTATGCATTAACAACCACAGTCATACTGATCTTAACGAAAGAATCAAGCTACCAAACCATTTAGAGCTATGTGCATTTCAGTCATATACAAAGAGGCATCAAGATAAAAACATGCTCTAACAATGACCACATTTTAAACCTTTGTGACCAAACGCTAGCCCCGCTTTCTCTCAATTTTAAATACATATACAATGGAATACCATATATTCACATGTTTGGAAATCAATTTTAGAAGTACTGTATTTTTTGCTCTATAAGACTCACTTTTTCCCTCCTAAAAAGTAAGGGGAAATGTGTGTGCGTCTTATGGAGTGAATGCAGGCTGCACAGCTATCCCAGAAGCCAGAACAGCAAGAAGGATTGCTGCTTTCACTGCGCAGCGATCCTTCTTGCTCTTCTGGCTTCTGAGATTCAGAATATTTTTTTTTCTTGTTTTCCTCCTCCAAAAACTAGGTGCGTCTTATAGAGCCAAAAATACGGTACTTTATTTTCCTGCAACATCAAATGAAGCCGTAGTAAATAGATAGTATTTTTGTTTCAATTTTAGTGGTACAATGAATGACCTGTGAACAGAAGTTTGGCTGTGAACACAAGACAGTCATTAGACTAAGAAAAAATGTACACTGGGTTTATCAATAGGGTTACGAACCTGTACTAAATACTGCAAATACAAATCATCACAGAATCATTTGAAATGCTTTACTTTTTTTTCCTTGTTAAAAACCAAATAAGAAAACTAGAGTAATCTGATCAGCTAGGTTTATTGCATTATGAAAGTTTCTAGAGTGCATTTGATTTTTACAGTGGAATTTAGCACACACACTCTTGAAGTTGCTTCCAAAAACTTTGCGGAATGAATTTTTCTCTTTCATAATACTAGAATGGAATTGGTAGGAGACTCAGGACAGACAAAAGGTAGTACTTCACATGACACATAACTAACTTATGAAATTCACTGTCACAATGTATGCCAGTAGTCATTAAAAGATTAGAAAAAATATTTAATGGCTAAAAGTCATGATGGCTATATATTGAGTGCTGTATGCCAACTAGTTTGCTAGGAGCAACAGCAAGTTCTACTTCCTAGAGGCATCTGGTTGGACAAAGTGCATTTTCTTGATTTTATTAGTTTACTAATATATCCAATTTTTAGTTTGTCAAAGTTGCATGGAAAACATAACAAAGTAGTAGCTTAGACAAAAAGTTACCACAATAGAGGACATGTAAACACATGCAGCAGCACACATTTTGGATAAAGCAACTAAAAAGTTGAATATAGATCCTCAAATCTTCATCCTTTGCAACTGAATAATGATTGGCAGTTCAAGTAACATAAGATTAGTCAACATTCACATAAATTTGGCAGAACTTACACCATCCCACTCCACAAGCTGTAACTAACATTAAAGAACATTTGCATTCCAAGACAACTTGCTCCCACAGGCTACAAAATAACAACTTCCTCATAAAATCTAATACTTCTGGAAGTATAAAATTTGGAGAAATCTCCCTTTGCTATCAGTAAAATGAAAGTCAGCTATGAATCCTCATTTTCAACCTGGTTGAATTTGTTTTCAACATGACAGGCTTCTCTTAGGACAAAAGTCTTTTCTACCTCATACAGTGGTGCCTCGCAAAACGAAATTAATTCGTTCCACGAGTTTTTTCGTCTAGCAAATTTTTCATCTTGCGAAGCACGGTGTCGGAAAAGTTTTGGAAAAGCTTCAAAAATCACCAAAAACCTCAAAAAAGGCTACCACACCGCGTTCTATGAGTTGCTCCTCGAAGTCAAGTCGCAACTGTATTAACGGTGTTAAGAAAAAGGAAACAAACTTGCAAGACGTTTTCGTCTTGCGAAGCAGCTCAAAAACCGCAAAACCCTTTCGTCTAGCGGTTTTTCGTCTTGCGAGGCATTCGTCTTGTGGGGCACCACTGTATCTTAATTGCCACTTGTTGCAAAGGCTATTACTAGTCTAGGCTTGTTCACGCATAACCTCAGAAACATATTTCGGGCCACAGGTTAGCCACCCTGAGGATTCCTTCCCCACCCTCCCCTTTTATTACATTGAAGACAGCAGCTTGGTATTCAGCTAAGTTTTACTCAGTGTTGGCCCGTTCAAATTAACAAGCATTACTAAGTTAGGTCCATTAATTGCATTAAAACGTAACTGAATATCACCCCTTCCTTGTCAATAAATACCATTCCAAAACTTTCAACCTATCTCCTATCCCTGCATTTGTTGTTTCACTAATTGGCTGACTTCTGTGACTGACAGCTATTCTGATTCACAGTTCTTAAAGTACAAGAACAGGCCAAGCTGAAGATCTGTGAATACACAGCTTCTGAGTAAATAACTGGCACAGGCTTGGTGCAGATGTAACACAAGCCAATTTAACCTTAATTGAGACTTGCAGTGCTTCATCTCTCCCGTTGGCATTTCTCGTTCTTTCAGTTTGGGGACTAACTAAATTCAGTACTACAAGTAGACCTACGTTTTCCTTACTATAGTTTAAACAAAAACTCAACCTGATACACTGGTTAGAAGCAGGTTTGCAAACAGTGGCTTAGTGCCACGTCTGCTGCTACCATAGCTCATTCTGAAACTGAAAAGGAGGATTACCCATGCAAGAGGCACCGGCGCCAGGTATATGGGGCGCTGGGGGCTCCAGCCCTCTCAATGTTTTGAATCAGGGGACCCAGCCCCAATATTGAGGGGGCTGATACCCCCCGCTGCTGCCAGATGCCCTTTGTGCACCCCAGCCCACACTCGGGAGATGGGACAGGGCTGGGATGAGCAAGGGGGAAGACGCCCTCCACACGTCCTGACCCTGCTGGGTGCATGCAGCAGGGAGGAGGTGGAGCTTGGAGCCCAGCGCCGCACTCCGCCTCCTCCCCACCCAGTGCTGCATCATGGACGCGTTACATGATGCATCACATGATGCCCTCCCCCATGTAAGGGGTAAGTCGGAGCCCCTGGCAAGAGAGGAAGGAACTAGTCCATGAATCCACAATGCATTGTTGTCCTAAGAATGCTTCAACTGATTGGGCCTTGTTATGAAACACCTGTTGTTTGGAATTCAGTTACACCCACTTCCAGCAAGTCCCCCCACTTGCTATGAAACCCTGTTATACCAACTGTCAGGGACTAACTGTTAAGTGATACATGGAGGTAACTACAAAGATAGGCTGGATAACTACACAGTTTTGCATTGTGGATGCAGTCTTTTCATTCCAGGGAACACCCAACTATGAAGTAACTTCCATACATATAATGCTCTTGAGCAGGTTACTTATTCTAGAAGCTGAACTCTAAAAGAGAAATATACCAAAGATTAAATCATACACTATTCATCTAATGCCTTCTTTGCCGGTACCAAAAAACAGGAGAAAGCAATCCAGGCTCGAGATTTTGCCTAGACTTATTTGATACTGCTTTTTTAGAAAATCACCACTGCCACACTGGGTCCCTATTTCTATCAACTTCTGGCTTTTGCATCTAGCCCGTTCTCTCTTCATCCCACCTTCAAATAATCCTCACTCATGTAGCATTTGCATTTCCTTGAGAGTTCTCCATACTGCCAGGGCAAACTGGATTTTGAGAAAGGACTGGAGACTATATCCAAAAGTTGCTAGAAGCTGGGACTGTGTGTGACAGCAATAGATCACTAGCTGAGGAACAGCAGTAAAATAAAAAAGTACAAAAAGTTTGGCCACTGGGAGAAGAAGGTCCCTCTCTTCTTTTAAGAACTAGGGCAGGGACACAAGGGGTTATGTATATGTAGGCCTGGAAGCATCTCATTAAGATACTATGCTGTGAACTGACACCAAGACAACTATATTTTGGATACAGACTAGACTAATAAATACAGGTGACTCTCAACTTACACAGGGGTTATGCGTAAAGCCAAAATCATTTATAGTCAGAACACACTGGATTCAATGGCGAAGTAGGATTGCCAAAGTAATTTCCCCCAGAAACTCACCCCCTTCTGATTTTTTTAACTTTTTTTGTCAAGCGTGTAAATCTGAATGTGCACAAGTTAAGTACATGTAAGTTGTGAACTGCCTTGTAATATAAATGGAAACAGAAAATATGGATGAGAAACACACATATACTGATCTAACATAAAAAGTGAGCAAGTCCACAAAAAGAATAATGTATGAAAAGCAAAATAAGGTTTTAAAGATACATCAAATGTTTGTAACCAATGACTACAGTACACAACAATCAGAATACAACACATTTATTTAATAAATTTCAAAAGTGTGGCATTAGGGATAAGTGTTAGAAAATATACGTGTCGTTCTTGGTTGTTTAGTTTGGTCTTTAAAGGCTTCTATTTCACTCTATTGGCTCACAGAACTTAAGTCTAAAGCTAAGAAATTATTTAACGCAGCTTAGCATGAAAATACAAATGTATAAGGCTGGACACCTGACTTAAAAACCTAATTTTAAAATCAACCATATCATTAGGTTTCTTCTAATGCATATCAGTATCAAAATGTACATGGATTTAAACATTTTGCATATTCTTTTGAACAACTATTTTAGTCCTAATACAAAGAAAAATGCCAAACTGGTATGACAGCTTTACTTGATGGGTCACTGTTACAGAAACTTATATAACCCTATCTTCCTAATGAAAGTTTTGTGCTTGTGGCAGGTGATAACAAGTGCAGTGATTACACAAAGGTACTGACACTTTAGAACTTCTGTTTAAACAGAACTCTGTGTACAAGATAACACAGGCTGTGTACAGCCATCAGAGGAAAATGCTATTGAAAATGTATTTGCTTTCTTAATATAAAGAAGAAGAAAAAACCCTTCTACTTCGTAATTTGGCTGATCCTTGTTTAGTACTAGGCACCAAGAGATCTTCCCCCTCCTCCCAGCTAGGATTCCACCCATGTACAGCTGCAAAGTCAAGGTGGTATTCCACCTAACCTTTTCCTCTCCTCTGTTTTCCCATTTTTCCTGCCCCATACTGATGGGCTTCCTAGAATCAAAGTTTGCCCAACTCTTGAAATATCATATCTAGACCTAGGGGAAAGTTGCCACTGCTTGGGTAGTCTTCCTGAATGAGAAGCTTTGTTCCTGATTGATTGAAACTGCAGTCTGCTCTCCTAATAACCAGCTTCTCCAAAGGTCTCTTAATTCCTCAGGGAACCTTGCCCCTGTAAAGAATGCAGACCTCATTCCAGTGCACAACAGCCAGTCATTTTAATGAGTTTTGTACTGTTTCTAAATGTTTTTATATGGTACACCTCCCTGATGTTCTGCAAGAGGGAAGTATATACAGTAGTACCTTGGTTCTCAAATGCCTTGGTTTCAAAGAACTTGGAACCCAAACACTGCAAACCCGTTCCAGTTTGCGAACTTTTTTCAGAAGTTGAATGTGCTCCGTTTTGAGTGTTACACTTCCAATTTGAGTGCCACACTTCCGTTCGGAGTGTTACACTGAGGTCTATCTGTTTTTGCTATTTATTTTGCGTTTTTGTGGCTCTTTTTTTGTGTGTGTGACTGTGTGGAACCCAGTTCTGCTACTCATTGATTGTGTGAATGCAGCACATTGGTCTTGTTAGATAGTAAAATTCATGTTAAATTGCTGTTTTGGGAATTGTTATTAAAAGTCTGAAACCGATCAATCCATTTTGCATAACTTTCTATGGGAAAGCGCTCCTTGGTTTTGGAACGGACTTCTGGAACGGATTAAGTCTGAGAACCAAGCTACCACTGTAAATACATTTATAAACAGACATTTACCATCTCCCACTTCTCTGTCATTGGAGAAAACCAAACCTAAAAGGGGAACAGTATTATACAGTAACTTTCCAAGCAGACTGAGAATTCAGCTTCCTGCGATAGAACAACTCAGGCCCCAAACACCTGAAAAACCACTTCCTAATCTACAGACACACTTGGGTGTTGGCAGGGGAGGCCTCATTGAGCTGCCCTCGGAAGCTCAGAGACAAGGTAGCCCAGGAGAGGGCATTCTCTGCGGCAACCCCTAAGCTGTGGAAATCCCTTCCCACAGAGGTGCATCTTGCACCATTATTATACAGCTTTCTGAGAACGCTGAACAGGTGCCTCTGTACCCTGGCTTTTGACACGTGAAATGTATATTTTTAGAATGATAATAATATAAATAATGATAATAAATACAGGAGTGCTTTAAGCCCCATAATAATCAGAGTTGTCTCTTCCAACAAAGAGATGGAACAGAAAGAGAACTGGTACTAAAGGCCCCAGCAAGAGGAGACTCTTTTCCATTTGCCTTAAACTTCAGCCGCAAATGACAGGAACAGCTGAAAAATATAAAGAGCCATAACGGAGCTCATTTCTACTTCTGGAGCACATCAACCTAGATCCTCCATTGATTCCATAGGAATCAAGAAAGAAAAGGGTAGGGTTAACAATATAAAATCAAGGGTAGAATTAAAAGCATAAAATCAAGTAACACCTATATTTCTAATACACTTTTGCATTTCTGATTTTCCACAAAAGGAGTCATTGTGTGCAATTGTGACATTGAACCTCCCGCAAAAGTCCATTTTCTGCAGGGGATTAAGGGGATCCTCAGGTGGTTTTCCCTCCCACTTGCTCCACAGGCAGGAATATACAAATTAGACAGATCTTACCTCAAGGCGAGAGGGTAACACCTCCAGTTGACAAGGTAATTCAGCTCGAAGAAAGTATGTTAATCTCAGACAAAAGCACTGCATGCCATGGATACAAAAGGCAAAAGGCAAGAACTGCAACGCTTAAGGAAGAGGAACATCCAATTAAAAAAACCCAATACAAAACTGAACTGAACTGAGGAGAATACTAAAAACCCCCAGCATATAAACGAATTTGCCCAAGCTGCAAGGAATAGCCGAAACTAGCCTAGAGTGGGTAGGATCACCTCCATCCCCTGCAGAAAATGGACCTTCATTGGAGGTCCAATGTCACAATTTCCTGCCAGGGGTAAGGAATCCTTGGGTGGGATGCACCAAAGCTACTGTCAGGTGGAGCCAGCTGTGGACCCTACCCCTAACTAGGGAATCACCTGTTGTAATACACACCTACTGAAAGAAGCTTTGGCAGATACATAGATATTGATCCTGTAATGTCTCACAAAGATAGACAGAGAAGAGTAGGTGGCTGCCCTACAAATATCCAAAGTGTCAAAGATAGCTGAAGCAGAGGCACTCCTAGTGAAGTGAGTAGTGACCCAGCCAGCAAGGCCGAATCAGAAACCACATAGCACTTGGAAATGCATCCTGTCAGCCATCTGGAAAGTGTAGCAGCTGAAACCTTCTTTCCCATGGTCTGTGGCTGGAAGGAGATGAACAGGGAGTCAGACAGGCAGGATTTGTTCTCTTTAGACAGACATGCAGTGCTCATTGTTAAGTCCAGAGCACCATTCCCTCTCCTTGTCCAATCTAGGATGGGGACAGAAAGAAGGTAAGATGACATCCTGGCTCCTATGAAAACTTGAGTTAAAACGTGGGGACCAACTTCTGCATCACTGAATCTTTGTGAAACAAGAACAGTTGCTTACATGCTGAGAGTGCCCCCAGTTGTGACACTCAATGTGCTGATGTAATAGCTACTGTGAAAAGCACTTTCCAGAAGAAAGGAGGCCGATTTCAAAAAGCTGAAGGAATTACTAGGTGACATCCCATCGTCAGACATACTCAAAGAGAAGGGAGTCAAAGATGGATGGGAGTTCCTTAAAGGTGAAATATTGGGGGGGGGGATGCAGAATTCCAACAAGAAAGAAAGATGGGAGGCATCTAAAGAAAACAGTGTGGCTACACAAAGGAGTTTACAAATGAGCTGAGATTTAATAAGGGCATGTATAAGAAATGAAGAAATGAAAGAAAATCATGAAGGAAGAGCACACAGGTGGGCCAAAGCTTAGAATGAGATCAGGCTTGCAAGAGAGGGTAAAAATGATAAAAACAGATTCTTTGGCTATGCTCAAAGCAAGAGGAAGAACAAGAAAATAGTAGGCCCTCTACTACTGAGGCTGAGCGGTGTAACCCCAGAACAAAGCACACTGATATCCCATATCATGTGAAAGATCATATTCAGCAAGGTCTAGTTAAGTTCCAATACTGTTCTTCAGAGTCTATGCTGGCAGATATATTTACAAAGCCTGTATCTGCAGAAAAGAACAAGTCTGCAACTTTTCCATTAGGTATCACAAATTGAAATATTTCAAGGCAACAGCCCAACAGAAGGGGTGTTGGTGTAATTTGGGAATATATGCGAAATTGCACAAATTGCTTGGTCAGTGTTTTGAGTTGCCGTTCCTCTGCAACTGATTTCTGTTAAGGGTTAGGACGTCAACTGTGGTGGGCCTCTTGAAACAGCTCAAGGCTACCGGCCTCTGGCATGACTCAAATAATGTGTAAACGTGCATTAGCAGGTATAAAACCAAGGCTGCATTCAGAAGCAATGTGGTGTGTGGTGGAACTCTCCCAAAACTTGGACCTCTCTGTATATTTGGATCTCTTCAGTTTAACCTCTAAGACCAAGTTACTGTACTTAGTAGAATAATTTATGATGTACCAGCATCTCTTAACTATGTCTGAATTGTCTTGTGTCTTGAAGCAATAAAACATTTTACACTGAACTGTGTGGGCAAGTAGCTTTCTTCACCGTCAATTCTGGAAAGGCTGACAATGGGAAAGGTAGAAGACTCTTGAGTTTTGCTGGAACACACTGGTATTGGTGTGATATAGAAATGCTATCAAGGAAGCCCCTAGCTGATAAGATGCTCCATGATGGTATGAAGGGTTTCCATTCTGAACCTGCATTTCTGGATGTGCCTGTTCACCCTCTTCAAACCCAGTATGACCCTGAAATCTCCCTTCTTCTTATGAAGAATAAATATGGGGTAGCAGCTGTAGGGGACTCTGCTGGGGACAAGAGCTCTATAGCACTGATGGATATCAGGTGCTGAATGGCTGCTGAGACCAGATAGTGTAATTTTCCTTTTTGGATCTTGGAGAAATCACAAAGTGGTCATAAGGTAAGTAGGCAAAGTCTACAGTATACCCTTCCCTCACAGTTTGCAGAACCCTCTGATCTATTGTCATCTCTCTTCAACAAAGGAAGAACTACTGCAGACAACCCTCAACTGGAAGTTCCTGCAGCTGACTTAGGGAGTCCGGACTGAGTTGCCTTCTTTCCTCCCTGCTGACTCTGTCCAGAGCCTCTGGAATTGGAGAACTGGTTCTACTGTTGCCTGGGATAGAATCTGTCCACCCCACCGGTACCGCTGGCATCTGTTGTCTTTAGAACCATAGGCACCCTTGGAGGGCTGAAAGGAGCTACACCCAAAGTGACACCCACAGCTTTTTTTCTTATTCTTAGTTTCCACCAAGTACAGCTCCAAGAGGTCACCAAACAGCCTGCCCCCTAGAAAAGGGCCTGTAGCTAGATTAACCTTACACTTGGAATCTGTGTTCCACATCTTAAACCATAGGTATTTCCACTGTCATGGCCCTTGCAGCATACTACATGGCATCTAGGCCATCATCAGCCATAGAGGCAGCTGTCTTCTCCAGCTTTCAGATTCCCTAGAGAAGGTGGGAGTTATTAGCCAGAACCTCCTCCAGAAGTCTTCACCCATTTTAGGGAGGCCCTGGCCATCAAGAGTGAGGCTGTGGCCACCCTAATTTCCAATGTAGTAGTTTCATGGGCACGCCTCAGCAGGACCTCAGTCCTCTCTTATCATCTGAGTTCCTAGCTAATTTATCTGTGTCCTTGGCTGCCATTGTCCTTGCTGCTCTCCTGTGGCGCAATGGGTTAGTGTGTCTGGCTGTCAATCAGAAGGTTGGTGGTTCAAGTCCAACCAGGGATGGCTGTGGGCAGAATTCCGGCACTGCAGATGGTTGGACTGCACAATCTTCTGGGTCTCTTTCAACTCTACAATTTTATGGTTCTGTGCCATCAAATCTAAACAGGCACCCAGGAGAAGGAATTAGTTTAGCCATACTATCAGACTGAAAGGTATAAAGCCTTTTAGGCCCATTCAGCTGGCAGAGCCTTCTTGAAAACAGATGGAAATGTTATCAAATGAGATAGGAGGGCTGGATACGTTTCACTTCAGAGGCTCCCTCCTCCCACCCCATGTTCTTAGGAGCAGGGATCTCTAAGATATGACTTGCCTTTTTAAGAGGGCAAAATCCTTGGTAGAAAACAAGCAAGACAAAGGTGCGGAAAGCGCCTCCTCCTCCACGCTGGCTGGTAATTCCCCCTCCTCCTTACTGGAAGCCATGGCGGACGCAGCGGCTTCATCCTCCTCTAATTCACCCACAGCCGATCACAAGTCCGAAAACTTGTTGCCTGCTCTGCAGCTCCTGCCTGGCACCACCAATCTGTGGCTGCTGAGAGGAGGCTGAGGCAGAGGAATAGACTGCCTCAGCTCCCTCTCTTCTGGCCCAGCATTTTAGTGGCACCAAGATTTCCTCTTCCAGCTGCCCAGAGGTGGCCCTATACTTGCAAAGATTAGATCACAACTTGGATTTGGAAATGGCTGCTGCAACACTACAGCCAGGAGAGGAGGAAGGCAAGGAATAGCTCTCCGCCCCCAAAACAGCAGGAAAGCGCCTACAGTGGTGCCTCGCAAGACGAAATTAATTCGTTCCGCAAGTTTTTTCTTCTTGCGAAGCACGGTTTCCCATAGGAATGCATTGAAAATCAATCAATGCGTTCCTATGGAGACCGTCTGGGGACAGAGGGGCAAGCGCCACTCTGTCCCCTCTTTTGAAGCATGGGGCGGAGAGGAGAAGATCGCTTCTCCCCCTTGCCGCCCCTTGGTTCAAAAGGGGTCCGGGGAGAGAGGGGGGAGCTTGTGGGGCTGGCAACGGGGAGAAGCGATCTTCTCCGCGCCGCCCCTTGCTTCAAAAGAGGTCCAGGGATAGCGGGAAGCGCAGCGCGTCTTCCCCGCTGTCCCCGGACCTCTTTTGAAGCAAGGGGCGGCGCGGAGAAGATTGCTTCTCCCCGCCGCCCATTGCTTCAAAAGAGGTCCGGGGGCAGCAGGGAAGCGCAGCGCTTCTCCCCGCCGCCCCTTGCTTCAAAAGAGGTCCAGGGACAGCGGGGAAGACGCGCTGCGCTTCCCGCTGTCCCCGGAGCTTGCGGGGCAAGCTTCGTTTTGCGAAGCAAGCCCATAGGGAAATTCGTCTTGCGAAGCAACTCGAAAACGAAAAAAACCTTTCGTTTTGCGAGTTTTTCATCTCGCGAGGCGTTCGTCTTGCGGGGCACCACTGTATGCAGGAGTCATCACTGAGGAATCTTGAAGTCCCAACACACCACTAAAGGGAGCACTGTGCACTGTGAGGCCCTCTCTCCTGCCCAAACCTGAGGTAAAACTTAGGGCTGGGCTCTAGGCCATGGTTGAGTGGAAAAGAGCAGGCGCAAAAAGGCCATCTGAGGGACTGGGCCCACACCGACCCCCAGGCCCTGTACCAATGTCAGATCCACCAACAAAATCCACAGTTGAGAGCTGTGCTGTCAGTCACTAGATGAGGGGATGACACAAAGTTCAGTGTCTGCAGACCCTCCAAAACCTCAGCTCTCTCAGTGGACTAACTGGAAGGCAGGGGCAAGGTCAGCATCCATCTTAACTGCCTTTCCGTCAGGCCAGCCATCCCCTCCTCCACAGCCTCTGCTGGCTTCCTGGGATGAAACTCTTAGTAAACTTGAGCATACACTGAGGGAGACAGCCCACCGCCATGGGTAACCTCTGCTCCTCTGGCCTCTTCTTCCGAGGAATCAGTCAAAAAGGGGAGGGGGCTGTGAGCCCTCACAGACGACTCAAGACATTCTTGTCATTGAATTCTCTGTAAATTGGACTATGTTGACCAATTCTCTTTTTCCCCGCAGGGAATTGGTCAACGAAGTCAACCCTTTCCTCACAAAGCTAAGGACAGCAGCATATAACGATTACTCAACCTGCACTGCTGCAAGGCAGGAATGAAACAGGAGGCATTACCCTCCTACCATGAGGTAAAATTTGTCTAATTTGCATATGTGGAACAAGTGGGAGGGACAACAATCCGAGGATCCCCTCCCCGCTGCAGGAATATTTTGTTTCACTGATTACAATACATGTCGTCTTCTCAATCACCTTGCTGTACTTGTTTATGAGGTTTTCTCTATCACTAACAATCAGAAAAAGCTGCAAACCTACCTTTTTCCTGGCTGTAAATCCTGCTAGTTTGCATTTGGGGGATTTTGTTTTGTTTTGTTCTAAAAGCTAGATGGCACTTGTTTCAGACATTGACGACTTCAATGTTCCATTTTCTAAAACAGTGTCTTATTTTTCCCTCCTCCTATTTCTGGAAATTTTACCTATTAACAGCATGCTGCCCTAAACGTAAAGATGAATTCTATCTATTGCTTTCAAACGCACCAACCTTTTCAAATACACTGGATGGTGTCATCAAACAAAACCTGATGTTCTGAATGATGGTGTCGGTATGCCTCCAGCGTCTTCTATCATGCCGCAGCCAAGCCTGAACAGCCTCGTAGAGCTCTATCTCTGGGAATCTGCTCAGACGATCATTATCCAAGTAAGTCATAAGCTTTTCAAAGCTCAGATAGGACAAGAAGTCAGGTCTGGCCATGAGAGGCACAAAGTTTTCTAACAAAAAGGAATCCAGCTTTTCTCTGACGCCCTCGATGTTAACACCAAAGTCATCTAAAAGTCTCATAATTTCTGCACAGTTTTCCAAGCATATTTTTGCTAATAGAAAGGAGCAGCAGAACTTCACCACCTCAATAAGCTGGACGTACATGGCAGCTTGCAGGATTTCATGAACAGTGCTCATACTCAGTTCAATGGTTCCATAGTACATGAATTGGAGAACATGGCTGAAGCCTGTCGCAGTTAGGCCTTTCAAATGGATTTTGTCCTGATCTCGCTCCCTCATATCAGCAGTGAACATAATCCTGAAATAATCACTTTGGGTGGCAAGCAATGCCTTATGAGCCTGAAACTGGTGGTCCTCAATAACAAGAGTGACGTCAAGAAGCAATCCCTCCTCATACAGTGTTCTGAACCCAGCAGAGACGCTGGTGTCATGGATGGAGGAACTAAATCCTTCCACGTCCCCTGCCATGAATCACCTGGGGAAAAATGTAAATAAAGAAATGTTATGATTTCTAAAGATTCATGAAAATGTAGAAACATATAAAACTTGTGTTTATCATGCTTTGTGAATAGTGTTAATTGCCTTTTTTTAAAACAAATCAATAACCAATATAAGAAATTTTGCTTTGGAGAAGGGAGAAGCTGTTCATGAAAATTACTTACAGCAAAATTTCAAAACTGTAAACATTTAAGCTCTTATCTCCAAACTCTTGCATTACCTATATTGGCTGAGATCTAGCATAGTGGGCAGAGTGTTAGGTTTGAACTTGGAAGACAAAATCAGTCTTGCTATTTGCAAGTGGCAAGGTAGGATAATTCTTGCTCTTACAAACGAAAGGATCCTAAAGCAGATGGACCTATACTCTTCAAAAGTGTCATTCAGAAGCTCAGCTGAGACTGCTGCAGCTTCACAATACTATGCCATGGCACAGGCAATTTGCCATGGTGGAGATCATTTTGGTGTAGCAGCCGTATTGTTCAAGTGCTGTGATATACTCAAACTGCATCTCTCCCCATGTCCTAGAAAAAACTTTCAAATGGTGACTTAAAAACACAAGCTGGTAAGCAGCAACGTTACCTGGAACAGACACTTCATGGCAACATCACAAAAAACACACAACAATAAAAAACCTGTCTACTATTGAAAATATGGTATAAAAAAATAGTTCTTTAAGGGACACAACAATCTATTGCTAAAGATTTCCTTTTTGTTTCTTATAAATGTCTAGGAAGCTCTGCCTCCAGGAAGCAAGCCTGTATCGGGGTGGGAAAAGGTATGCCACCATGGACAACCTTTGCTCCCCCAAACTCCCGAGCCAAAGACTCTGCTAAGAACAGCAGGCTAGCAAGCTGAGCTGTAGAAAAAATATATATTTGGCTGGTAGATATGCTCTAAATTTGAATGAATTCATGAAGACCTCTCCTAACGTAATGGCATGACAGAAAACATCTGTCGCCTAACCTGCGTGGAACTAGGCAGGAGAAAATCAGAAGATTGCCTCCCACATGAGGTAGTGAGATCTAATTTGCATATTGGCCTGCCTAGTGGAGCAAGTGAGAGGGACAATCCATTCCAGGATCCCCTCCTCCCTGAAGGAAAAAATGAAATTTACCATGCTTTTTGCAATGTGGACTTTTAACATATTTAACATATCCTGCAATGCAGGATTTTAACATATGTCAACCAGGCAATTTCCACGGCACAGCCTGTACACAGGCATGGTATAATCTGCCATGGAAAATCTTTGCACAGGCAGATAATCCATCTTGTAAGCAGCATGACATGTTATGGGCCCCATCAGAAAAAGTGATAGCTTTAGCATGCTAATTTGTTCTGCAACACCAAGTTAAGCATGTCAACTGTTGGAAGAACTCCTCTACTTTTAACACATATGCAGATCACTGAGAATATGTACTGCTAACAGACAATCAATTTAGAAAGCTTAAATTCACTGTGTTTTAAAAACAATGTTGGCAAGTTCTCCAAGTTCTTCCAAGGTTGCCAGCACTTACTCAAATAAAAATTCAAAAGGCAAGCAGTGTAGTAAAGAAGTGCATTTTTTAAACAGAAGCGGGCACCTTTGAATTCAAATTCAGAAAGTTATAACTTATGTTGTAAAACCTTACATGGACTGGTTCTTACCTTCATATCGTTAAACACAGTAGTATAGCAAAATAATAATAACACTTAATATTTCTGTAAGACTACATCATCATTCCCCTATGACAACCTTCAAGCACAGTTGTTCTTAGAATCTTTGTCCTTAATTTTATTTACTCCTTGTTAGCAATGCCTGCATATCACAATAAGTCAGGGTTGCTAGCTTATTTATTGGGAACAAAGAGCATATTACCCATTCATTCCTGCTTCACACCACCTCTAGTGTGAGCAGGAGAAACAAGACACAAAGTCTCAATTTCCATGACATTCAAACTCAGAATCCTGATTTGTTGCTCCCTTACATGCCAGAATTACAACCTGGCCTGAAACCATGGTTTGTATTGGTTTATGAATCATGGCTCTTTACAGAGAGCAACAAACAATGATCCCAAGTGACTATCACAGTGGCCAAGCTTAACTGCAGCTTTCTAATTTGTTTCTTGCACTGGGAGAAAAGTGAAGTGGAAGCCATCAACAGAGTATAGAAGCACACTGTTGTTCATTCCTAATATACCATAATAGGCCAGTAACTCTGCCTAATCACTGTAGTGTGTGAATGCAGCCATTGTGTCTTCACTGTTCTCAATAAGCCACGTATGTTTAGTAACAGCAAAAGTACAATGGGATTGCTACCGCAATCAACAGCAATTGCTATGCCCAACAGTCTCAAACCCTACACCACCTACACCTTTAATTTTCTTATCGGATAAGAAAACCAATCCACATTTTTCAGCTCTTATTTTATAATGCGCCAGGGGTGGGGAACCTATAGCCTGTCAGATATTGTTAGCCTACAATCCTATCACCCCTGACCATTGGCCATGCTGTCTAACAGAGGGCCAAAAGTTAGCTATCTTTATATTATGCAATGAAATTTTACCCTTTTACAATCTTCTATATTTGCAGCACATGCGTCTTATGTACTAGTATATGTGCTTCAGCACCACATAATACTAAACTTGTACTAAAATTAGATATCAGGTATTAACTGATCTGTTAAGGTGAGAAACTGCTCATTTTGGGGTAGAAACAAGAAATGCAAGTCATATATACAGAGTGAATCACGTCTATCAAAGGAAAGGGCCAATCTGAATTTGGTGTAATTTGGATGTGGCAATCATTTCTGGGATGACCATTTAAGCAACTGGTATTATTTAGAAAGGCTTTTATGTTTTGGCCCTAACATTTAACCTGAAATATCAACTGATACTTAGTTACACTGATGTAAACCATTCAAATATTATGAAAAAGGAGTCTGAATTGGCTCACTATTCTAGAAGCACTACTGCTTAAGAATGAACATCAGGAAAATCGACAAAAAATGTGGTTGACATTTCACACTTCACAGAATCAGAATGTTTGCCCTTTACCCAAACTGAGTCTTCTACCACTGCTCTTTCTCTATCATTGATTTTGCATACAATGAATTTTGTGAAAGTGACAACTAAGCATCTGAATCTGCATAGGCACCTGCTATTTCATGTGCTTTTGCAGACAACTTAGAAGTCAATGTTAGCTACATTTGGTGTAAGAGTAGGGAAACTGTGACCTTCTGAATGTTTTGTACTACAACTCCCATCAGCATCAGCCAACATGGCACACAGCCAGGAATTTTGGGAGTTGGAGACCAGAAACCTCTGGAGGGCTACAGATTCCCCACCCCCAGTACAGAGAAAACCACAGCATAATGAGTTTATATATGTAATTTCTCAGAAAAACAGTAGTTTACAGTGTTCTAGGTGGCTACTAGGATGGATTGGATAAATGTTTTAGTAAATAAAGAGGTAACCAAGACTCTTGGCCAGTCACAGTATGTCACTGATAAAATCTAGAGTAACTGTTTTCTACTTTCTGGCGAATTAGAAAAGGATGCTGCTTCCAAACACAAGGAACAGAGAGAAGAAGTAGAAGAAGAGGAGGAGTTTGGATTTGATATCCCGCCTTTCACTCCCTTTAAGGAGTCTCAAAGCAGCTAACATTCTCCTTTCCCTTCCTCCCCCACAACAAACACTCTGTGAGGTGAGTGGGTCTGAGAGACTTCAGAGAAGTGTGACTAGCCCAAGGTCATCCAGCAGCTGCATGTGGAGGAGCGGAGACGCGAACCTAGTTCCCCAGATTATGAGACTACCGCTCTTAATCACTACACCACACTTGCTATTATGAAGAGTGAAGTTCAGATGAACAATGACTAGTTGAAAGAAGATTACCGAAAGACTTATTCATAGTTAAATGTGTCTCATTTTCTGCAGAAACCTAACATTGATCACAATGATTTCTGATGTTCTGATGATTCATTTGGTATGAATGCTTGTTACATAGAATAAACCAGGCCACAACAGGTTGAACTGATGTTATATAGGATGCAAATCACAAAAATAACCTGGAGGAATGTGTGTGAAGAAAGATACAGATGTGAGACTCAGAGTTACTCCCTCAATACAACTGCTAACCAAGAGTTACAGCTTCTTAAAAGTTACAGCTTCTTACAAGTTAATGAAAGTAGGATTAAGATAATACAGTAATCCTAATGTCATTTACCTAAGAGTAAGACTCATTGAATTAAATAGGACTTACTTCTGAGTAGTGTTCAAAACTCCCATTGCACATTTTGCAACAGGGAATTTCATTAGTGGCAGCAGTTTCTGAGCTCTGGGCGCAGTACAGCACCAAAAATTTCAGATTAAAACTGTAGAGTAGAAGGAAAGGAGGACCTTTTTCTGCCTCCATAACCTACGTTTAAGGTGCCATTCAGCTCCTAACTTTCATATCTCAGTTTCTAAAACTGCTTCTGAGTAGGCGTGGTTAGGAATACGCCTCTTTTTTTAAAAAAAAACCTTTCTTGAGGAGACAATCTGGAACAAACAAGCATCTCCTGAGGGGCAACAGTTAATTTGACACAAGTACCATTGCTCCACACAACCAAAAAGAGGAATCAAGGATAATGCTATAAAAAAGATGACACCGCCACTGATAGGTGCTCAGTGATTCTGATCAAAAATGTTTAATTAAGCTGTCAGTCTGAGACATTAATGAAGGCCAAAGCATTGCCACTCATTAAGGTAACTGAAGTACATTATACTGTGATGTACAACCACAACAGTGAGTGCACATACAGTGACTGAAGAGAGATATTTCACAGAATATATAATGAACACATTCTACTAATGGCAGATGGCTTGCAAAATCATACCATCTACCAGACTGTTCATGTATGAAAACAATCATTGGTAAATAAACAAAGATTTCAACCTCCATTACCATGGGGTTGGAATCAAAGCTGCCATTGTATGCAAACTACACTACATTATTCTTCATTTCTTGCCTACAATCAGATGTAAGGCAGAATGTTCAGTAAATTGTTCTTGTTTCAGAAAAAATAATTGCACTGCACATATCTGTGTACATGTAAATGCCGCTAATGAAATTATAGCATTAACCAATTTACAAAGCAAAATATATGCATAATAAAAAGCAGCAGATTGTAGTTAAGGGTGAAGTTTGGGTTGCTCATTTTCTTTCTCACGTCTACATTTTGTGATTTCCATAAGAAGCTTCTAGAAACAACTATTTTTTAAAATGACAATCACTGCCAAACAAGACAGATTTGGATTGGTCCTATATTCTATTTTGATCAGCTACAAAACTTTACATTTGAGCAAATTTTCACACTTCTACTATGAAAGGAACAATACTTTGATACTATAATATTTACATTGCTGATTTAATAGTATATTATTAAGGACTAAAGTTAAGGTATTAGGATCTCAAACTAAATAAACAAGCAGACAGGTGGTCTCTGAAAGCTACATTAAATTGATACTAACAGAAGACAACACAGTTCTGAATAGAGCCAACTGAAAACCCATGGGCTCTACAAATTATTGTACAAAAAGATCTATCCTATGCACCATAAACTTTTAATTTTTTTATATAATTAGGAGTTTCTTCCATATTTCAACGATTTCCTATACTGTATTCAACTTTCATCTTAGTATTTGTGCAAATTTGTAATGTGGCTAGAGACTCAACACTGTAAACAGTGCTGGATTTTGCCCAGTAAGAGCCACACTTAATTTTCAACACAGCCTTTGATAGTTGAGGCCTGAGTTTCAGAAAGTACTACTATATTTTAGAGGCACTCTGTGAACAAAGTTAAAAAATTAACCTAATATTTATACAACAAGGCTTGTAAGGTTATCTTTCAGCAGCACTAGACACCTTGCTGCTACATTTAAATCAGGGCCGCACAATTTAGTTGGTCTATTATATTATTAAACTTTAGAACTTTTCATTGACTAAGGTGTTCCTGAGTAATTGAGAAATACATATATTCATGCTAATTATTTTAATATGAGTAGTTAAAAAAATGACTTATGGCAAGTGTTATCTCAAAAAGACCACTGCTCTTTCTCTTACACTCAAAAAGGAATATTTCTTCTAAGGCAGTGCTTGTTGTAACAAGTACACCACCATCTCAAAACAAAGAGCTTCTTTATAGTTTTTGGAGACTATAAAATCCCATAAAATTTTTACATATCAAGCCTCAAATGTATCAAAATTGTGCAGAATCATGGCAAATTACTGTGTACCCTGGTGACTCTGATACACCTGGTACAGAACGAAAACACTATGGCGTAATATTTACTAAGATAAACGGTCAAACACTTTACTATCTCGAGCACAAAGTGAAGTATTAAAGGAGGGGCTGCATGCAACCAAAGATCAAAACATGGATATAGATTAATGGAGAAGAAGTGTATGACACTGTTATCCCTACCATGTGCATTTTAAGCACAGAAGACTTCAGTGCGCTGTGTTCCTGGAAGCATCACTAGCATGCTCACATACACAAAGGCCAGGGCATATATCAATCTTCTTCCCCACCCTGTTCATCATGGGTGACTTTTCTGAGGAATTAGAAAGAGGAAAGACAGCTTCATCATACCGCCCTCTTTTAGAGAAACAAAGACACCTGAGAGGGCAAGATGCTCAACTGAAACCCAGAGGCATTACACAACTATCCAATTAGCAGCAGGAACAACTGAAAAACCCTTGAACCTCTGATACTAGGATGATGCTACCACGAAAACCTCCAGTTCCATCACACCCACTACCTTTACTCCCCCCCCCCAAAAAAAGCCTTACACCCAAAAGCAGCTGTCCTTCAAAAGCTGGAGATGGGAAGTATATTGAAGTACCTCAACTGATGTGCCCCAAACATGGTGGAGGGCAAGCCAGAAAAAAGGGAAAATACTGTATCTCAGGGAGGAGAGGAGCGGGAGTGACTTTCACCTAACTGGGTCTAGAAAAAGAGCAGCAAACATCATGAACACATACGGGGGGTGGGGGGGGGACGGCTGGTCCTCGGGCAGCTTCACCTACCTCTCAGCAGCACTGAAGACAGCTCTTCCCGCTGAACCTGCGGAGAAGGGGGTCTCTGGGTGACATAAAGACAGAGGAGGAGGAGAGCCTCACAGGGGGGCTGAAGTGGGGTTACACCGAGACCGAGGTATCGCGCCCGGGCCCCTTCCTCGCCTGCCGGGGCTGAGGCTGCGCGAGCGAGCGAGGCCTCTTTCGGCGGCACCGTCCAGGCACCGGCTTTCGCCGGCCCCTGCCTCGCCCGTCCCCTCCCAGAGTCCCTGCCTCTCCCCTTCCCTCTCACACTTGTTTACCTTCTTCACTGCCTAGCACAGCCACAGTCGCCATCTTCCCCCAACGACAAGCACCCCGCACCGGCCGTCACTTCCGCCGCCGCCGCCACCACCTGTGGGAGAGGCAGAGGGACACGCACAGGAGGAACCTCCATCAAGGCGGAGTGGGATGCTCAGGCCGCCGCCGCCTCCTCCTTCGCCTTCCCAAGGCGCGCTCCCCGGCCGGCTCTCGCAGGACTGCCCCATTCGCCGGTGCTGCCGCTGCCTCACAAAAGCCGCCAACCCCACACGCAACACTGGCCCCTCCTCGCGCAGCGCCCCGCATCAGGAGCCGCCTCCCGGCGGAGCTCCGGCCGCCGCGCCGCTGCCCCGTTCAGCCGGGCCGAAATGCAGCCTCCCGCACGGTCGCTCCCCGGGCCCTGAAACGGGGCTCCTCAGGACCCGACTCCGCCGCCGCCGGGTGGGCTTTCCTCCTCCCCTCCTGTTCTCACACGTTATCAACTTCCACCATCGTTTATTAAATGCCTGTATATGGCCCTTCTTCTTGAGAATCACAGGGCGGTTAACAGCAGAAAAGTCGAAACATGGCATCGTTTGGTTTCGTTATTTTCCATTTCCTAGCACACAGGACGTGCATTGACCTAGTTAAGAAGTTCTCTCCCTCCCTCCCTCCCTCTCTGAGCACGTATATTCAGTGCTGTGCACTTCAGGAGGGGCACTTCCAACTCGAGTTATCATTGTGTAATACCAACATAGCAGTCTGCAGCCCTCTGCCTGCTTGCACGGGAACGAAACGTTTCTAACTAAACGCACGTTAAGATTGCTCTGTATATAGCAGTTTAATTTTCATGGCTTCCTCCCAAAGACTCCTGGGAACTGTAGTTTGGTGAGAATCCTGAAGCGGTATCTATTCATTTCGCACTTCTGCAAGCAATTAAGAACGCATCTTTCCATAGCATAGTTAGTTGATGGTCTCTGGTGTATATAAACAAATTCTAAACCACTTTGAAGTTTATTATGATATAAATATTTTAATAAATAACTGAGCTTCATGGCTGCTACAGCACACTTGCATACCATGGCAGAGTAACTGTCCACTTGGGAAAGCGCATACCGTATTTTTCGCTCTATAAGACGCACCAGACCACAAGATGCACCTAGTTTTTGGAGGAGGAAAACAAGAAAAAAAATATTCTGAATCTCAGAAGCCAGAACAGCAAGAAGGATCGCTGCACGGTGAAAGCAGCAATCCCTCTTGCTGTTCTGGCTTCTGGGATAGCTGCACAGCCTACATTCGCTCCATAAGATGCACAGACATTTCCCCTCCCTTTTTCGGAGGGAAAAAGTGAGTCTTCTAGAGCAAAAAATACGGTATATAACAAACATTAAGCCTGTGGTACAGATTTGCCTTTAAGATTACCTACTATGATAATGATATAAGCCTCCTATGACTCTCAGTGACTTAAGAGTAGTCATCTTGGACCAAATGAATTTAAAGGGAGACGGCAGCACAAAACCAATCATTATAATACATCAATAGTTCAAAGCTGTCACTTGTAGATTCCACAGAAACAAATGGATTCGTGCTCATTATGCCAGTTAATTGGTTTATCAGTGCCAGGATTTGTGCTAGCAACAACTTTTCTACATTTCATTTCCAGCTGACATCTTTCGTTTTCCCTTCCCCAAAATTATATGCATTTATACTCAGAATATGCATCTGAAAGAGGAGACTGTTGTTGGTCCCACCCAATGGATTCGCTGTTGCTAAATATTCCAGAACAATTGTTCATATTGCTAAATGCATATCCTTCCCTAAGGAGAAAAGCTGGGATGGGGAAGAAGTGGCTCATATCTTTAAAAGAAATTCATACTCACATGTATACATAAAATGTACTCCAATTAATAGCTAAACTGATTAAACAGGTGGGGTGTACGCTGCTGCTATACTGTATGACACCAGTATGGGCAAGTAAGGTGGACAATGAGGCTTGCTGGGATCCTATCAGAAATGACCTGCCTCACAAAGTAAAAGGAGAGCGGATTATTTGCTAGGAGAGGGAGGCTAAAAAGGCTGATAGCTCTCTTTCCCTGAGCATGGGAGCGCCTGTCCATCTTTTCTAGAGAAACATTATATTCTGGATTTAAATCTGAGACCTTGGTTATCATGTTTCACATAGGAAAAATGGAAGCTTACGCTGTTTTGGTGGGGTTGAACACTCATTTCCAGTATAATTAGCTATATCCAAACCATTATTATTATTATTAGGCCATGTAAACTCTGTATACTAGAACGGTGGCACTTTTTCTGGCAGACCAGAGTCCATATTGTCTTCCCTGTAAAGAAAGTGAGAGCTTGGTTAAAGGCTTTATGTTCATTTTTTTAAAAGTAATTTCCTTACCTTGGTCCATGTGCCCCACCTGCTCCTAAACATATGAAGGAGGGATGAAGGTTTTTTGTTTATAAATGCAAGCATATACAGCATATAATTAACTTCTGATATTTTATTTCCTACTGTATATTTTATTATGTTGCATGTTCTGTATATATTTTTCAAAATTACCATCAATAAAAAAATAAGTAAAAAGGAAAAGTAGGATTTCCTCTTGTATTCAGCTGTACTGCAACAGAATGTTGAACGCTCTCAGAAAACCTACGTAAGATCCTTCAAAGGCGGCTCTTAAAACGGAACCGCGCTGAACCAACCATTCCAGTCCCTTTCTTATTCAGTCACAACCCGCAACAATCCCCCTCCGCGCGCCCTTCTCCACATTCCGGCCCCGCCCACTACGCTTGGGAACGCGGAGCCGCGACGCTCTATGGCAGTCACGCCTTTCCTCACAAGTGCCGGTTGCATCAGCCAGGCCCGGGGTCCTTCCAAGGCTGCCCTCTTCCATGCCTGAGCCAACCCCGAAGCCCCTTGAAGCCAGTCTCCGGGCTAGAAAGAGGCGGCGGGGCCAATTTGTTTCCCTTTGCGTTTGTCGGCGTCGTCTGGGCCGGGAAGCGACGGCAAGACAACCGCTGTGTTCCGTGGCGAGGGGTCAGGCAGGTTCACCGGCCTCCTAACTTCCTTTCAGGCAAGATGGCGGGGGACGAGGCGGGAGTGACTCTGGGGCAGCCGCACCTCTCCCGGCAGGACCTGAGTACCTTGGTGAGAAGCGGGTCTCGAAGGGCGGGGGGGGGGCTCGCGGGGCGCAGCGTCCCACGAGGCGGCGGCGGGCTGGCCGTTGCCAGGGAGCCTGTGCGAAGCCCAGGGGCAGCGAGTGGGAAGGGAGCTGGTGGGCTTTGCCGACTCCCGTCGGGGCTCCTACTGCCGCCTCCGCTTCCGTCCAAGCGGGGACAAGCACTCCTCGTGGTTGGGCTAGGAGAGGGAGCCGTTTGGAGAAGGCGGACGCCAAAAGCTTCGGCGGGAAGGGCGGTGGGATCTGGTGATCCTGCTCTGGGGGATCTGTTGCACGTCAGCACGCTTCATTCCTCCTCTGGAGGGACAGCTTCGCTTCGTCATTTGAGTGCCAGTCCCAAGCACATTGCCTGGGTGTAGTTGAAATTCAGCGTTTAGAAGCATGCCACAGCTAAATGAGAGTTTTCTGATGCATCCACAGTTTGGGGTGTCATGCAATTGCGTTCCCTCTCCTCCTCCTCCTCCTCTCACCTCTCTTGCCATAGCATAACTAAAAGCAGGGTAGATAGAAATCATCGGAGGGGTATGTTAATGGAGACTTGTCCCTTACTTATATGTGGGTTCATTTGGGTATGAAGTCATATTCCTACTATTTGCTGCCTACCTGCTTCTGTGGAGAGAAGCAAGATGGCAATAGTCAAAACGTGCAAAAAGCAGAGGATGTAGCTTTTGCTCAGTGGCATGCTTTAATATCTTTTGGTATCTAGTGTAATGCAACGTGCCATAAGGTTGATTGCAAATGGGTGGGATCTTGACCTGGCAATGGATTGTGCTGCTTGACTAGACTGAGTTTGTCAGCGCAGTATCTCTCTTACCTTAAACTGTAGTTGGGAACTACAGAGCTCAATAATTTACAGAAAAAATCTAACCCCCACCAAGGGAGTTTTCGATGCAGTGGCTCCAAAGCCACTACTGTTCCATTCCAAAACCCCTTGTTTCTGGCTGCTTCACAGGCAGCAGCTGATGGGAACACTGCCAGTAGTATAGTTCCAGCTGGGTGTAGTGACAAGAGCCTTCCACATCAGAGTCCCCAGAGTGTCACCTTTACTTCATCGTAACCCTCTCCAGCAGCACAGGGGGTTAGCATTACACTGTGTTAACAAGTAGCCTAGGGCAACTGACCCATTTCTCAGCCTGAGTTTTTAACCTATGAAATAGGGATAAATACCTTCACATGAGGACGCGGGTGGTGCTGTGGGTTAAACCACAGAGCCTAGGGCTTGCCAATCAGAAGGTCGGCGGTTTGAATCCATGCGATGGGGTGAGCTCCCATTGCTCAGTCCCTTCTCCTGCCAACCTAGCAGTTCGAAAGCATGTCAAAGTGCAAGTAGATAAATAGGTACCGCTCCAGTGGGAAGGTAAACGGTGTTTCTGTGCGCTGCTCTGGTTCACCAGAAGCGGCTTCGTCATGCTGGCCACGTGATCCGGAAGCTGTACGCCGGCTCCCTCGGCTAGTAAAGCGAGATGAGCACCGCAACCCCAGAGTCGTCCGCGACTGGACCTGATGGTCAGGGGTCCCTTTACCTTTACCTTCACGTGAAGACAGTAATAATAAAGCATGCAAAACACTTTGTGCTGTAGACAGGCTGTATAATTGATGAAAGAATGTATAACATGAACATTTGACAAATATTGCAAGTTAAATATGAATGATTTAGCATTGTACAACCAAACTTGTGTCACATTTTAAAATTTTGCCAACAGCATTTGTAAAAATCAGGTTTAAAAATCCAGTTGTTTTCTTTCCAGTTAATTACAGGAGGCATTCCAAATCCATTTATATCACAAGCCTGGCTGTTGATTAAAATGAGATGTTGGAACAGTGTGTCCTGCAAAATTGTTTATTTCATTCATAATAGCTTAACATGCCCTTGGATCTTCATAGACAAGGAATAAATATAAACTCAATCAAATAATTTATCTAGTGCTGAACTATCTTTTTAATCTTCATTTTGAATGCCTTTATGTTCACTATTGCAAACACGTTACTGTTTCTTCCCTCTGTATTCTGAAAGAGAAAACTAATATAAACAATTGCAGGTTTTTTAGCAACTGTATTTGTTAACAAAGTCTTTCGAAGTAATAGAATACTTCTTTCCTGCAGGATGTAACTAAGTTGACACCTCTGTCACCAGAAGTCATCAGTAGGCAAGCTACAATTAATATAGGTAAGTTAAAACAAATTTAACTGGAAGAGGTTGAAATATATTAATAGCATAGCTTCTTGAGCCCGTGGGTCTCTGTGTGAACTGAGGTGCCCGTAAAAAATGCTAAGAGAGTTGAGGTCTTCCAGATTAAAGTCTCGATCCAGCGCAGATTTAGGTGTACTTACCACCCATTGAGTTTAATAGGAGTTAAATGCATGTTACAAAATTGTTTCCTTATTTGGCCGCAAATCAAAATACTGACCATGCTTTGTCCCATCCTAATTACTAAATTGTCTACTCCTGGAACATATCTGCTCTGTGGCTTTATTTTATCCCATTTTTCTTTGTTTGCTAGTTTATCAGTCTTAATTTGAGAAACCTAAATAGCTTTCTTTTGCCTTAAAGTTCAGCATTAGGCAAACAGAATTCATTCTCTATATAATGCCACACTTCCAGCAGGTAGCCTTCATTTTGGTTCCCATCATACTTGTTCTATAGTGGTTCTTACTTTGAACTGAAGCTATCACATTTCTTCATAGAAGATTTTCTGAAACCAAATTAGTTACAGTGGTATCTTGGGTTAAGAACTTAATTCGTTTTGGAGGTCCGTTCTTAACCTGAAACTGTTCTTAACCTGAGGTACCACTTTAGCTAATGGGGCCGCCGCACAATTTCTGTTCTCATCCTGAAGCAAAGTTCTTAACCCAAGGTACTATTTCTGGGTTAGCAGAGTCTGTAACCTGAAGCATCTGTAACCCGAGGTACCACTGTATTGTCTCTTCACTTAATATGAAGTTTGGTATACAGATAATGTAGCCTGTAGTTGGAAGAATGTGTCTTAGGGTTGTTTTAGACCTGTGATCTATTATAAACAAATGAATTTACTGACCTCACAAATGGAGGAATCTATTGGTTTGGATACATAGGGATAACTAGAGAAACTAGCACTTCTAAGGTATAGCAGTAAGTGATGTACAGTATTTTTACTCCGTAGAGGATTTTTGTGAAATTGACAAACATTTGTTTTTAAAATCCAGGTACAATTGGCCATGTAGCTCATGGAAAGTCAACAGTAGTAAAAGCTATTTCTGGAGTTCATACTGTCAGATTCAAAAATGAACTGGAGAGAAATATCACTATCAAGCTGGGCTATGCCAATGCTAAGGTACGTCTCTACCATATATCCAACAAATTGCCTGTTTTGGTTTGAAGCCATGCTCTTACTATTCTTCAGTGCAAAGTCAGCTGGCCAATGGTAAATTAAACCTTCATTTTCACTTTTTCTCTGCAGATTTACAAACTTGATGATCCAAGTTGTTCTCGACCAGAATGTTACCGATCCTGTGGGAGCAGTACACCTGATGAATTCCCAACAGATATTTCTGGGACCAAAGGGAATTTTAAACTAGTCAGGTAACATGAAAAGCTCAACATAAACGATTTAGCATTGGCCCATAGTTTGTTGTGGTTTTTGCTGTGGGTATGTGCTTATATGGAATTCAAACTTAAAATACCTGATTTTTTATTTATTTACCTGTATTGATTAAGTCTGCAACCAGTATTGGTCTTGACAACAGAAGAAGACTAATGAGCTGCCCTAAGAGCAGTGCTACATGTGCAACTGCTTATATGGCAAGAAACTCTGAAGTTTGTCTCTAGAATCTGTCCCAACAGATAAGGAAGCTAGAAGAGGCTTGGGGTGCTTTCTTGCTCCTTGTCATTCCTGTGTTATTTGGAAGGCGGGAAATGTTATCAGATTTGCCTATGGCAGGCATGGCCAAACTTGGCCTGCCAGCTGTTTTGGACTACAACTCCCATCATCCCTAACTAACAGGACCAGTGGTCAGGGATGATGGGAATTGTAGTCCCAAAACAGCTGGAGGGCCCAGTTTGGGCATGCCTGCCTATGGCAAAGCAGCTCTTTGCTAGAAGAAAGAAGCTGTTGGCTGTTTGGGCTTTCTCTTATTACAGTTGTGTGATTCTTTGCCTTAGCATGTTTTTTGGGGGAGAGGAAGTAGGGCAAATTAGTTGCACAATTTATGGAAGGAGGAAGCCCTGCAAACCAGTAACTGCACCTCTCTATATCTCAGATGATTAAGGCTCCAAACTAAGCACATTTATTAGGGAGTAAGCACCATTAAACATAGTGTGACTTCGTTTTGAGTACATTTTAAGAACTAAGAGGAATGTATCTGCTTTTAAATGTATACCGCGCAAAAGTTGTCACTTTTAATTCTTCAGTTGCTTCAAGAAGCAGATATTCTGCATCTTCTGCATATTTGTGGTTATTGCATATTCATAAACCTTCAATTATTTTAATTAGACTAATTATTATTTTGCTTCAGAATAATGTTGCTTATTTTGCTCTTCCTTGCACAATAGGCATGTCTCTTTCGTGGATTGTCCTGGCCATGATATCTTGATGGCTACTATGTTAAACGGAGCAGCTGTCATGGACGCAGCTCTGCTGTTAATAGGTAACTATTGGAGTGGAGAAATTTGACATGGTATTGATACAGTACTTCTGCTTTTTAATAGCTGTTCAGTATTTTCACTGTTGATGAATCCAGTTCTGTAATCATATTTAAGATGCATTGAATTCTGTATGTTTTCAGTGCTGGATGTTTAGATTGTTCCTGTCTAGGAACTGTGACCCACAGAAATAATAGGATGAGATATCATTGTGATGTTTCATTAAGGAAAGTGACCATACTCTAAAACAATGCATAATTATTTGTTCCTTTGTCTTTCCAGCTGGCAATGAGTCATGTCCTCAGCCGCAGACCTCAGAACATTTAGCTGCTATAGAAATCATGAAACTGAAACACATTCTGATTCTACAAAATAAGATTGATTTGGTAAAAGAAAGCCAAGCTAAGGAGCAGTATGAACAAATTCTAGCTTTTGTACAAGGTAGGTTTCTAGAACAAAAGCAGCCACTGCCAAGTAGTTTATTACAAGCAAACACTTACCATAAATTCTGAGTTCAGCAGTTAACCGTGTTTTAAAACATCACTTTGTGTATTAATCTATATATTAGTAAAATTCTGCAAAAGGCTTTAGAAAATAAGCGTGAATAAACCTTGGCTCAGGCCTTGAGCAGATGGGATGCAAGGACTCCCCTCTTGAATGCTAAGTAATGGGTACAGTAAGGGGTCCATCTAGTATGTTTGTGCAGCACAAGAGAGGCTTAAGTGCAAAGTGCTTCAATTTTAGGGAGCTTTCTCTCTTGCATTTCTAAGCGGCTTGGGTGACCATTGGCATTGTGCCAGTATACAGTCACTACACCAGGGATTCAGAATGGCAGTTTGATTTTGGCCCTACTGTCTGTACATCGGGAGCTGGTGTTGGTGAAAATGTCGAAATTAGTCCCTTTTGGCTTCTTCCATGTCCGAGTGGAAGGCGGATTTTACAACCCTAGGCTCTTGTGTCATTGGGGTTTTTTACCTGCCTCAGTCACACAGGTTCCCCTGGTTCCTTTCCTAGTTTCAAATATTTCAAAATATTCTGTTGGGTGAAACACTTGGATGTATTTATTATTCTGTCTTTGAAAAATTACTTCAAATAGTCTCGCCCAAAAAGAAAATTCAGTAATCTTGAACATATGAAATATGTGTCTCTTAAAAATCCTCAGATTATGGTAATCTGTGAGAATAATCCCAAATAAAAAGGTAAGGGGCCCCTGACAGGGCTGGCAAGCCGGGAGTGAATGCTGTTTCAAGCTGGACTGAATTAGAAGGGAGCTGAATTAAATTCGAAACGGAATAATGATTCTTAGTTGGTGGTGTTCTTTTGCAAAATCATCCCAATCCTCAATTCTTGCCATGTGCACTCAAAAATAAGCAACATTGATTTTAAGCAGGATTTGTAAATAAATAGAAGTACCCTTTCTTTCTGTACCCACATCCAGAAATGATTTCCAAAACAATTGTATTTTCAGATTCAAATGCCAAACCTTGACTAAAGCACAATAGATTTGATAATATTGTTGCACCTAATGGGTAGGATTATGATTACCCCTTTTCTTTTCTTTTTCTATACTAAAGTCTCACATTTTAAAATTTAATCCTCACTTTCTAGATAGTCTTAACAATCTGCTTTCCATCTCTCCTAGTGGAATTAATATTTTTTTTGAGTAACAGACCTCATGTTGCAAATTGCTTTTAAAAGTCTGTTTCATTTAAAAAGTAATTTGCCACATGGTGTGAGAAGCTCTTGTTCAGAAAAGGAAGGAAAGACCAAAGTTTCTTTGGCCACTAGTTTGTTTGGATCTTGGACATTCATTCTGAAACATCTGGTTTCCAAGGGTTCAAACTATTGCAGATTGTGATGATTTTACTATGAGCCAGAGTTTATTTTTTAATTTTTTTAAAATTTAGATTGACTATTCTGCTTCTACAAACTCAAAACTGCGTGGACTGTTTGCTGATGAATATCACTACTGAATATATAGCTAAGTCATATGCATATTGAAGAGCAAGCTTTAGTTTTTGGTGCAAGTGTATTCGCCCAACAGTTCTGTGTTGTTTTGTAGACTGTAAAGAAAATAGGCAGAAAGCTTACTTGTGATATAGCTAACTTTTGAACAAGTCACATAATAACTGGTGCTTTTAATACATTATTATCTGTGAAAATAGGTACTGTTGCAGAAGGAGCTCCAATTATTCCAATCTCGGCACAGCTGAAATACAACATTGAAGTTGTTTGCGAATACATAGTAAAGAAAATACCAGTGCCATTAAGAGACTTCACATCAGAACCAAGGCTTATTGGTATGTCTGCTTCAGACCTGTCCACTTATATGTAGACTTTCACCCCCTTGCTCACAACATTGGATAAACAATATTTAGAATTAAATAGAATGCTATTGTAACAATATTTAGAATGCCATTGTAAAGCATATGTATGGCAAGTACTCAGACTTAAAAACTGAAGAATAAATAATACGTAAAAAACCCAAAAGTAACCATGCTAGTTCATGATGGATTTTTAAAAAACCTTCCAAAACCCACAGGCTTTTTGGGGGCCTATCAAATGTCACAAAAGAGGTGTGTTTTTTTAATTCCCTGGAACTCTTCATCAGGCAAGATGTTACAAACAGCAGGGATGGAGGGGGATGAAGGAGGAGCATAGGCGGAATTTTGCAGCCATAAAGTCAGTTTGTAGGCTCCATTCCAAGATGGAGGTTACAAGCTGAATAAAACTGGCAGATGCTGTGAATAACATAGATTCTGAGCTGCTCTCTCTTGTTTATGCAGAGCCTGCATAAAGTAGGAGTGTCAAATGGCCAAAAGATCTGACCTGTATCTGTATCTTTGGAAAGCAACCTAGTCTGTTTTGGAGTTGCTTTGTCTCTCTGTTTTGGCTTGTTATTCAGGACTAAATTGGATTTGTTAAATATGAAGCTTTGTTTCTCGTCCATGGACTTTAAGTTTTTCTTTTTGCATAAGTAAGTGAAAAGTTTCATGTATAGAAACCCCTTCAGAGTGGACTAAGCCTGCCAGATTGTATTCAGAAGCATTTGTGGGGAGTTTTGTGCAGGGTGCTTTTTAAAGTTCATTTAAAAACAAACAAACAGGAAAAGTATTAACTTTTACATTTTCTGCCAAAATTGTATGCAATTTGCAGGCATCTTTGCCCTGTGAGAGGTGATGAAGCCTGCCACATTTCAGAATGATAGCTGCAAAGGGTGGACACAACAGGAATCTTAAGGGGGCTGTGGCTGGTGATGGGAAAAAAGTATGGCTCTCCAGGAAATACTGGGGTGGGGTAAATGTCACACCCAGCAAGTACCGTTATGTCAAGTGGTGGGAGACTGCTGCCCTTCTTGGATTTGTGGAGATACAGTGGAGATCTCTCTATTGACTTGCATTGAGGAAGGCAGAGATACATGTGACAAATCCCTTCCCCAGATCACTATGACTGGAGTGCCCTAGGAGAATAATTCACTGTGATTCAAATCTAGACCCATCTCCCTGCTCTGTACCTTAATCCCTTCTGGAGTTCTGGGCATGTCCCTACTTAGTTTGGTTTCATTTCTCAGGAGAAGAAAAACAGGCATGCTTGGAAGCTTAAAGTAACCTTTTATCTGACTTGAGATGCCTTTCTCACAGCTTACTCCAACCCGTAATCTGGGGAACCGGGTTCGCGTCTCCGCTCCTCCACATGCAGCTGCTGGGTGACCTTGGGCCAGTCACACTTCTCTGAAGTCTCTCAGCCCCACTCACCTCACAGAGTGTTTGTTGTGGGGGAGGAAGGGAAAGGTGAATGTTAGCCGCTTTGAGACTCCTTCGGGTAGTGATAAAGTGGGATATCAAATCCAAACTCTTCTTCGGTTTTATCTGTCTAGTCTTTCAAATGATACAACTTCAACTAATCAGTTTAAAGATTGTAAGTTCTAGGTTTAATTGATAGCAGGGTTTTTTTGCTTTGCTTGAAGCACTCCATGAGATTTCCATTATACTTTCTTCTGAACAGTACATTGTAACAATAGGTAGGCATTAAAGGGCCCTTGAAATAATTTATTGTGTGTTAAGTCTATCCGCTGACTTGTAAAAATTGCACCTTAAGTTTTGTGTGCTTGCCATAGTCACATGGGAACAGCATTACGTATATACTTTGGTCAGCAAGAAAAAATTGTTGGGAGTAAAAGATTGACGCAGGCATTTACTGAATGTATCTGATTAGATGTGTCTCTTTAGTTATTAGATCTTTTGATGTCAACAAGCCTGGATGTGAAGTTGATGACCTGAAAGGAGGTGTAGCAGGCGGTAGTATTCTAAAAGGTGTATTAAAGGTAATGCCATTCTTATTTCACTGCTGCTTCCCCAGTTGCTGCATGGCAAACCACAGAACCTGCATTTATGCTGTGGAAGAAATAAACAGTTTAAAATGGTACCCTGATAGCACTTATAACCAGGATCCAAGAAGGGTTTTTTATATGAGCCCCAAGGCTTAGATGTGACATGTAATTTTTAAAAAAATAAATCCTTGGAACAAGAGGTTTTAATATTAAATCACAAACTATTCATGGTGCTCCATTTTGTTTCAGATGGAGTTTGTCATGAGCCATAGAAGGGCTTGATGAAAAGACCAAAATCTTTTTTGGGGTACTGAAACTAGTTTCTTTCAACCAAGCCTCGTGTCTTCACATCCCTATTTTGAAAACCCTAATTCTCTTCTTGGTTTTGCCCATACAAACATTTCTCTCTCAAAAAACAAAATTGTTATATAGAAGCAAGGTTAATTTTATGATACTACAGATATATAGTTTGTAACTTGATACAACTATGAGTAACTCTTCAGGTTTTTTTAATTATTATTTCTAAACTAGGTAACTAGCATCTTACTGGCATAGAGCACCTTTATTTTCTTTTAATATTCTGTCTTTTATTCTGTTTATAGGTAGGCCAGGAGCTTGAGGTAAGACCTGGCATTGTATCGAAGGACAGTGAAGGAAAACTTATGTGCAAGCCCATCTTTTCCAAAATTGTATCACTCTTTGCAGAACACAATGATCTGCAGTATGCTGTGCCTGGAGGGCTTATTGGTAAGTTATATTTGATATTTATGCCACACCTATTTAAGAGCCGTAGGAAGCGTAACATAAATTAAGAGCGCATCTATAAACGAACATAACTGTTCAAACATCTTAATTAAGAGAGATTTCTTTACAGGATTATTCCAAGAACTTCTCTAACACGTATTGTGTAGGAATGTGCTGGGTGGTGGTAGCTATGTACATTCATAGCACATATATTTAGTTGCATAGCCAATATTTGAATACTGCAGTTAACTTGTAGAATATGCATGTAGAAGTGTACTTTGTTTTTTGCCCGTTCACTAATAGCTGTGCCTCTTGCCTGAGAGGGGAGAAAACTATCACTATAGCACTTTAGTTGTTCTGCCCTTTAAGTGATTTGAAGAGGCTGATTTCTCTTCAGTGTTGGTGTTTCACTGTCAGCAGTGCATGTAGCACTCTCACTTTCTCTCTGGAGAGAGTGTGCTTGAAGAGACAACTTGGGAGTCCCTCATCTGAAATTTAGATGTTATGACACATTTGATATTGGATAAAATATCCAATTCTGAAGAGGAATTTAATTATGCATGTGGTTTAGCCAGCATGGCAGATTTTGAGAAAATCTATTGGTCACATAGCTTTTGATGTAACTTAAGTGTTTTGTTGTTAGGTGTTGGCACCAAGATTGATCCAACTCTGTGCCGAGCTGATCGAATGGTGGGGCAAGTTCTTGGTGCAGTTGGAGCTCTCCCTGAAATATTCACAGAACTTGAAATTTCCTACTTCTTGCTGAGGCGACTGTTAGGTGTCCGCACTGAAGGAGACAAGAAAGCAGCAAAGGTCGGTTATTAGGCACTTTCCGTGTAAAAATACTGGGAAGAATTGAAATTCTTCATCTTTCAGTATTTGAAAAGGGTGCTTATATACCTTAAATGATAAAAGAGTTGTATCTGATTTTCCTTTACTGCTTATTTCAGGTGCAAAAACTATCCAAAAATGAAGTTCTAATGGTAAACATAGGATCCCTGTCCACTGGAGGACGAGTCAGTGCAGTGAAAGCTGATCTGGGCAAAATAGTCCTAACAAATCCTGTGTGCACCGAAGTAGGAGAAAAAATTGCCCTTAGTCGAAGAGTTGAAAAGCACTGGCGGTAAGTTGGTTTGGAAAAAAAAATGTCAAAATTATATTCCTAGATGAGTGGGTTATTGCCCATTAGTAGTTCTAATATATGAGAACTATATGAGCGAAAAGATTGCAAAATGTAAGGCAGGATTGAGCCTCTCCAATACCAGCAGCATGCATATTGACAAAAGTGTGCTTTGTTCATATACTACAAGCCACCATACCATTTTATGACACACTTTGTCCAGAATAACTTTTTTAAAATATATACTTTCAGCTTTTTAAATGCAGCTTCCAGTAATTGTCAACTTTTTCTCTGTTTTGCAGTTTAATTGGCTGGGGACAGATTAGAAGAGGAGTGACAATCAAGCCCACAATAGATGACGACTGAAAAGCTGAAATGCATTGCTTCACTTTGTAAAAGCTGAAGTGTTTCCATACATCTGAGAGTGCATTTTCAGAGTGGAAGCTGTTGTACAATGTCCACATTATACTGAAAATCAAGCCTCTTAACTGAAATTCTAGTTGGTATCTGCAATAAATGTGTAAAAGAAATTGGCAAAGACGGATTTAATTATCCTCACTTACAGCAAAACTAAACTTGACTCATGTTTAATTTATGTCAGTTTGTCTGAGACTCTCTTTGGGGCTGGCTTACCTAACTTTAAACAATGTAACACAATACCCCACAATCTGTTTTGAAATAAAAAATATTGCTTATTTTTTCATTTAATTCTTACAAGTCTTTGAGTAGCAAAAAGCTGAAAAGATTGTTGAACCAGTGGAAAAAATAATAATAAACACTCCTTGGAAGATCAGTCCCCTTTCTTGCCCTATTGTTTAGCTTTCAGGCTTCTAGCAAATATTTTCTTTCTGCAAGTCACTGTATTTTTTCTATTTATAGTTGAGATCGCTAAGAATCACTGATTTTACTTACTTCGTAGATGTTTCTAAAACCACAAGGACATAAAATATTGTTCACGTGGAATGCAAGAATGTTCTCACATTTTAAATGTTTGCTTGTAATAATGGTCAAAGCAGATTCTCTAAAAAAAAGAAGAAACTTAATTGCAGTCCTGAGTTTCTTAGATAAGTGACTGTATATGTGATCCATATGCCCTTGGAACAATACAGTGGTACCTGTCAGGGAACTGCCATCAGAGGCAAGAGGAGAGGTAAGACGCTCCAATGATGCAGGGGAGGGAACTAGCAAGGAGAGAGAGAGAGCTTCCACTGGGGAAGGAAATCCAGGGGACACCAGGGAGAAAGGGGAGGCTGAGAGTACTGCGGAGGGGAGGCTCCGAGACTCTTCCAGTGAAATCAGCGGAGAGAGCACAGGACCTCCGCTTGGCACACCCACGCTGTGCAGAAGGCTTCCGCGCAGAGAATCTAGGAGGAGACTTGGCGTCAAAGAATTTCTATGTTGGAGGAAGTTTAGGAGACGCCCACTCACAGATTCTGCCAGTGACTAAGACAGTCGCGTTATAAGGGCTGTCAAACCAGGGAAAGGTTTAGCTATACGACCAGCTTGGAGCAGTTTGCAGTTTACGCACAAGCAACCCCAATTCCCATTACAGTACCTCTAGTTGCAGACTTAATGTTTCGGGGTGCCGTTAGCACCCCAAAAAGTCCACAACTAGCGCACCTCTTCTGCGCATGTGCGCAGCACAATCAAGCGCTTCTGCATGTGCGCGGCCAGCGATCCCGGAAGTAAACACTTCCGGGTTTGCCACGTTCGTAAGCTGAAAGTCCGTAACAAGCAGAATGCAACACGAGGTATGACTGCGTTAAAATACGTGGTATTTAGAAATCCATGTTTAGAATTGTCATGTGAATAGGTTTCCATCTACAATGGATCATCTGAGTTGGAAGAGCCTGTGAATATCAGGGTTCACTTAGGAAATGGTGTTGTGGATAGAATTTGAACCCACTTATTGGTACAAAATTCATATAGCTCAACAGTTTGATCCTAAATTGTAGCAAGGAAAACCCTTAAGAATAAATTAACTATGCCATTGCATGTTGATTTTATTCCTGTTGTCTGAAGTGTTCCAAAGTGGATAGGACAAAGAATGGAGAGTTATTCTAATGCTATTTGGAGGCACAAAATCATCTAGGATTGTAGATGTTTGCTGTTGTTTTCCATTGTCCACATCCACAATCTTAAGGATTTTGTGCCTCCAAACTCTCCTGTGCACAGGAATTTGAAATTGAAATGACTTTCCCTGATCCTTATTCTAAACTACATGTGCTAGTCTCTTCCCGCAGGAGGAAAATCTATGAAGAACTCAAACTGCATTCTCGTGTGGAAGACACTCTTAAGCGCTTGATTCTTGTATTCTCCAGAAGATCCAACACTGCAACAGCAAATAGTATTTTATACCCTATAGCAGGCATCCCCAAACTCTGCCCTACATGTTTTTGGGACTACAATTCCCATCATCCCTAGCTAACAGGACCAGAGGTCAGGGATAATTGGAGTTGTAGTCCCAAAACATCTGGAGGGCCGAGTTGGGGGATGCCTGCCCTATAGCCTATAGATCCAGCATGAAATGAAATTTAAGCTCTCAACCTTGCTTCCTGGGCAAAGCCCACTCCATGCTTCTCTGATAGTGGTAAGGACGCTCCCCTTCCAACTTTTAAACTATGTATTGCAACTGGCAGTCCACAGCGCAAAGCCCATGTCCCCAGGATAAGACAGTTCCATCTAGCTCCTGGCAATCCTACCAAATTTTAAACCAATTATAGTAACGTATCTTGACTCAGGCAACATAGATTTAAAGGTTAGGGTTAGGGAAACAAACCAGGAACCAGGGCAACTGTTTTAAGACTGGCAAAAAGTTGCACGATTGAGAGTTTGACTACTACTAAAAGGAATTGTTTCTGCAGCTAAATATGTTTATGGTCCTGAGAGCAGAGTCTGGAGCATAAAGTGCCTTGGAAAATCAAGGTCTTGGCCATTCCTGCTCTTAACAAAACCAGAGAGAACAAAAAAGTGCACGAACAACTTTTTTATATTATGCACACTATTAGCTAAGCTGGTTACTGTGGAATATAACATAGGTTGATGTACCACATTGGACTAAAAGCTCTGAAACCTCCCCATTTTGTTGCTCTCCAGCTCAGGAATCTCATCAATAGCACTGATACACTTTATCTCCACAAATCCACCTAATCTTTAAAGATTGAGAGGTAATTTCATTAATTATGTGGTATTTGAAATGGTATTTTAGACCAGGCCCATGCAGAGCTTGTCTGAAGCCCAACGCAAGATTCCCTTGGTTGACTGGGAGGCCTGTCGGGATTCAGGCCTCATCATGGGACTGAAACTGCCTTGGTTACACTGGTTGATGATCTCTGCCGGCCTAGGGACAAAGGTGAAAGCTGTTTCCTAGTTCTGCTGGATTGTGTTTGACACCATCGACCATAACATCCTTCTGGACCATCTAGAGGGGCTGGGAGCTGGGGGCACTGTTATACAGTGGTTCTGCTCCTTCCTCCTGGGCCGTGTTCAGAAAGTGGTGGTGGGGGATGAGTGTTCAGACCCCTGGGCTCTCACTTGTGGGGTGCCTCAGGGTTCTGTCCTCTCCCCCATGCTTTTCAACATCTACATGCATGCCGCTGGGAGAGATCATCAGGGGGTTTGGGCTGGGTGTTAAATGAGTATCCGGATATACCTCTCTTTCAAATATACCTCTCTTTCAAATCAGAACCAGTGGAGGCAGTCAAGGTCCTGTGTGAGTGTCTGGAGGCGGTTGGAGGATGGATGGTGGCTAACAGATTGAGGTTGAATCCTGACAAGACAGAAGTACGGTTTTGGGGGGACAGGAGGCGGGCAGGTGTGGAGGACTCCCTGGTCCTGAATGGGGTAACTGTGCCCCTGAAGGACCAGGTGCACAGCCTGGGAGTCATTCTGGACTCACAGCTGTTCATGGAGGCGCAGGTCAATTCTGTGTCCAGGGCAGCTGTCTACCAGCTCCATTTGGTATGAGGCTGAGACCCTACCTGCCCACAGACTGTCTCGCCAGAGTGGTGCATGCTCTAGATCTCTCCCCTGGACTACTGCAATGCGCTCTATGTAGGGCTACCTTTGAAGGTGACCCAGAAACTACAACTAATCCAGAATGCAGCAGTTAGACTGGTGACCAGGAGCGGCCACTGAGACCACATAACACCGGTCTTGAAAGACCTACACTGGCTCCCAGTACATTTCTGAGCACAATTCAAAGTGTTGGTGCTGACTTTTAAAGCCCTAAACAGCCTCGGTCCAGTATACCTGAAGGAGCGTCTCCACCTCCATCGTTCTGCCCGGATACTGAGGTCCAGTGCCGAGGGCCTTCTGGCGGTTCCCTTGCTGCGAGAAGCCAAGTTACAAGGAAGCAGGCAGAGGGCCTTCTTTGTAGTGGCACCCGCCCTGTGGAACGCCCTCCCACCAGATGTCAAAGAGAAAAACAACTACCAGACTTTTAGAAGACATCTGAAGGCAGCCCTGTTTAGGGAAGCTTTTAATGTTTAATATACTATTGTATTTTAATATTCTGTTGGAAGCCACCCAGAGTGGCTGGGGAAACCCAGCCAGATGGGCGGGGTATAAATTATTATTATTATTATTATTATTATTATTATTATTATTATTATGCATTCTTTGTTGGATAACAGCACTAGTCTGGCAGGCCCCCAGTACCACACCACACCCTGCTGGCTTAGCCCTCCAAGGCCCAGGGCAAGCGTACCTGTCTGCCCCCTCCTGCATGGGGCAACTTTAGACAGAAAAATACTTGTCATTAAGTACAGTGAAAAATCCAATTTACAAAATAGTATATTCAAACGGGCAATCCTGACAGGGCAGAAATGCTGGCATATCTCCTGAAGCTGCATCCTAAAGGTTTTGGGTGGGGATAGATGGGACAGTGTGTAAACCTTCACCTTCTATCCTACCATTTACTCCTGTGGAGTGAAATTTGTTACATCCGTGTTTTTGGTGGTGTGCAATAGGCAAAATTCCATGGGTGGGACCAGCAGATGGAGGTTTCAGGGTGCAGTGTGTCTGTTCCTCCCTTATTCTGCCGTGACATGCCCCGTTTTTACTTTTACACTAGCATAATTTCTGCATCTTAACTTACACCAGCAGCAGAGCTCTCTCTCAGCTGGCAGGTGGGAAAAAGCTCTAGTTGGGAGGTTACTACGTGACCTAACTGGGGGCTATGATTGCACTTTAGTACAGAAAAGCCCATAACAGTTGTGGAATACAGTACATTGCTAGTTAAGACTGAGGAATGGTACGCTAAGTCTTCTCTGTGGAAATTAAGGTGTCCGATGGAAATGAGTGCAGACTGAATATCTGCAGAAATCTCCTTTGGCGATCACTCGTAGCTGGGTAAGATTGTCTTCCATAAACACAGTTTTAACAATGAGTCCATAAGTGACTGTGGAGGCCTATTCTGGATCTAAACGTCTTTCCACAGTGGGGACATTGGTTTCTGGGCATGAGTTGATCAGTGTGGATTTGCCAAGAATGCCTTCCTCTTAGCACTTTTCTCCCTTGCGTACTATAGTATCAGCAGCACCAGCTTCACTAATACCACCAAATCCCATAAAAAGGGCAGAATAAGTATTTTTAAATTGTCTACAAGTAAAGGAAATGGACAAACTCTGCTGTTAGACATCAGTATTTCTCAAAACAAAGTATTGTATATACAGCACTGCACACAGAGGTCCCACCTCTCCTTATACCCCCAAAATCTGTCACTGTGTCTAACCATGTGGTATACTATGGCTGGGGAGCTGGCTCTTATTGTGACAGACCAGCAACCCTCCATATAATTATCATTTCTTGTGTCTGAAAAGATAAACACACTGGAAAGCTTGTGTAACATATCTTCTTTTAAATATTAAATAATTATAACACTTATAAAATGTAGAGGTGCTTCACAACTTAAACTGCAAGTGGGAAAATTAAAATTTATAACCTAATTTTTCCAACTGATACAACAGAACGCAAGCTATGGCGATACCTGAAATGCCCAATTATCACATGAATTATACTGGCTGGCTAAACTCGTATTTATTTGAATTTTTAAAAACAACATTTTTAAAGAAAAACGGCACCACGGTTTTTTGGTTTTTGTTTTTTTTGAAGATTATGACCTTTAACAAACCGATTCTTGAGAAGTTTCCTGCATTTCCCTGTTCAATCTTTCATCCCAAAAAACATGTATTGTTCTTGAGGTGGGGAGGGGGGGAGAAACGGGGCCTGAATAAGTAAAGATTTTAATCCAAAAATGTCGGCACGCAATAAACGCTTCCTTTTTAACAAGGCGGTGAGCAGAATAAACTTCGGCGATCGAGGGGGGTAAAAGAGAAATCCGGGAGGCGGGGGTGCCCCCGGCAGTGCCTGCGGGGAAGCCACCCCGAAAAGTTGGGGATTTTCCAGGCCTAAACCACCCTCCGCTCCCCGGCGCCGAGTTGAGCAAGTCTGAGCCCGGAGCGGAATTTTACCGCCGAGCTGGAACGGAGGAGGCGGCGGCGGCGGCAGGAGCGGCAGCTGCAGCGGGAGGGGCTGGCAGAGACCCGCCGCCCTTGCACTTCATCTTCCCGTCCCTGGCCCGGTTCCTTCTCCTCCGCCCGCCCGCTCGGCCCGGCCCGGCTCCTGGCCTGAAGAGCAGGCGGCTCAGGCGGCAGCAGCGCCGGCTTCTCCCTTCCGCATTTCCCTGGGTCTCTCTCGGGCAGTGACGTGACGTGCTGACGGCGGCCCGGCCCGGGGAGCTTGGCCGCTTCCACTCAGCTCCGAGCTCGGCCCCTCCCTCCCCTCCGCTCCCGCCCGCCCCGCCGCTGCGGCTCTACCACCGAGATCGGCCCAGCTACGCGCAGAAAGGCCGCGCAGAGGCCGCCGCCGCCGCCCCGCCCGGTAAGCAGCACGGGACAGGCCCCAGCTAGGCCCTTACCCCGCGCGGGACCAGGCCTCGGCGCCCGCCGACGTGCAGGCCCCGAGAAGGCCGCAGCTAGGCCGCGGGCCCGGGCTGCGTCCTGCAGGAGTGGGCCGTGAGGCCCTGCTCCGGGGCCTAGGCGGCCGCAGCTCAGCTTCCAGGAAGGGAAGAGGCGGCGGGGTGGCGCGAGGCGTGCGGGGAACAGGTCTGAGGCGCGGGGCTGAGGGAGCGAGCGGGGCCGGGGCCGAGTCGGAGGGAGACTGTCTGCAAGGAGGAGACAAGATGGCGGCGGCAAGGGAGGCTGAGGGAGAGTGCCGGCCGCCATCTTGAATTCATCGCTCCTGGCCCCAGACAGTCCCCATTACGGGCAGGGCAGGGCGGAGACGGCGCCAGTGGGGGAGGCTCGCCCCTCCCCTCCTTCCCCGTGTTGTGCCCAGTTGTCCTGCTCGGGTGCTCGTGGGCCAGCTCCAGCCCCGCAGCCTCCCGCCCCACCGCCGTAGCTTTTGACGGGCTGGGCGGCTTTTCCAGGCGATTCCGCTGCCAACGATGCGGTTAAACGATGTCCCGTCTCCGCGGGGCACGAGCAGCGCACACAACCGCCCCCAGGCACCTCTGCAAAGGGGGGCCATATTGCAGTTGGCGCCAGAGTTTATTCAAGGGACTCTCTTTTTTTTTTTTTGGAGGGAGTGTGTGGACAACCATATACAGTATACATAATACTTCATGCCAGGGAATATAGGTGCCTGGCTCTCCATGCTGGGGAAGACCAACTGGCTTCATTGTGAAGGGGATGCGGGGTCGCTTGACATCTTCCATAGGGTGTTAACACTTTCGCGGGGTAGAGGTGGCGCAACGCTAGAAACCAAATAAAAAATGCCACACTAGGCAGGCTTAGTACATTTTGCAGTCTTCAGCTTAAGCTCACCCAATTAAAAAGGAAAAGGCAGTTTTCTCTGGGTAACCCACAGTGCAGCCTCTGGGAGTTTCACTCACGTGTTAGGATGTCAGACAAAGTGCCTCAAGGTGTGGGATTAGTGATTTTTGTGTTTCTTAACTGTAATATGTGAAGTAGACAGGTCGGGTTACTGTGAATCGGGAAGGCCACTGCTAGTCAATATATCTGCTGTGTCTGAAACAATAAAAAGCAATTGCCAAATGAACGTCTGAAAAGCTAATGGGGATTGCATAGAGAACATCTTTCAGTTTTAGGGAAAGTGGGAAAGGGCTACTAATGTACAACTTGCTTTAGAGAGGAAAAAAACATTATTTACTAAAGTCTCCTATGAAGTATATATGACAATCAGGCAGGGAGATGAGATTGAAAAATGATTTTCTGGAGTAAATATATATATTTTCGTGTGTGTATCCACTTTCTGCAGAATGAATAGAAGCAGAAAATAATGTGTGTGGTAATTTCCCTGGCTGCTTTGATAATAAATTTCAGCTTATTTTGGACTCAACAGCATTTGTGCAATAAGCAAATCAAAAGCTTTTAACTGTCCCGAACTTCTGTGGGTGTTTAAATGCATGTAGAGTAGTTTTGCTTGCGACTAAGGATGCAGTTCGAAAAACACAGTTTCTGTTTATTCCTTGCACATTAGCATCTCAATATTTCAGATTTTCATTATGAATAAATCATGGATTTACTTAAAAAAAGCAACTTATGGCTCACGAGTAGCAAGAAACTTTTGGTAATGCTGCTATTCAGCTGCTTTTCATACCATTACTATGACATACTTCTGCCCCTCCTGTCTGCGTTGGAGACACCATGTTACAGTGGCTCCTCTTCTTCCTGAATGGTCCAAGAAGGTGGTTTCTGCTCTGCTTCATGACATGCAAAATGCCTCAGGGTCCTATTTTATCTCAGTATTATCTTCAGTATTTAGAAGCCATGGGAGACAGTTGAGAGAAGTCATTGGGAGGTCTGAGTTGCAATATTAACAGTTGCCATGGACTGGCTGGATGCAGAGAAGTGGTGGGAGGCACCAGCTGGAAAACCACCCAGGGAAAAAAGGATCAGAGCCAGGTAACTGGTGGTGGGATAACGATGGGTGGTCAGAGGGAGAAGGCTGGGAGGAGGAGGTGTCGGAAGCTGAACAGGTAAGAGGGTTTGGTGAGCAGGAAGAGTGTGGCAGAGTCCAGAACCGGAGGCTGGAGAGGAGGGGGGCCAAGAGGCAGAGATGAGTCAGGCTGTTGAAGAAGGCAAGGAGTTTCCCCCTCCTGTGGCAAGCTCTCTTGCCCCCTGGTCTCCCAGAACCCGAAGAGGTGTGAAGAGGGAGGAATAAAGACAGGCAAGGGCAGGGGTCTGCAACCTTTAAGACAAAAAGAGCCACTTGGACCCATTTCCGAAGGAAAAAAAAACTGGGAGCCGCAAAACCATTGCGACATTTAAAACAAATATATCTCCGGAGCCACGATCTGACAGCGGGCAGGAAGGTGACGTCGGGACGGTGCGTGACACACGCACCGCCCCCATGCGACGTCACAGCCAGTACAGTGCCCGCCACAGTGGGGAGTGTCGGGGCGCACAATGCGCCTCCTCCCCTCGCTAGTATCCGCCCCGGAGCCGCAGCAAAGGTGTAAAAGAGCCACATGCGGCTCCGGAGCCGCGGGTTGCAGACCCCTGGGCAAGGGGAAGAAGTCTCAGGTTGCTTGGGAAGGACCCTGGGGGAGGAGAGACTTAGGGAGTTGTGGAAAGGCACCAGCTGCCTCTTTGGGCCAAGACCTACTGGGAAGAGTTATTGTGCTCACTGGGCCTGAGCTGTTTTTGTTTATTTCAATAAAGAGTTAACTTCACTAACACCTTGTGAGTTATTGCTGACCTGCTCCCAACTCCTGTCTTGACATCAATATGCAGATGACATTCGGCTCAGTCTCTCTTTTCCACCTATGCATCCCAAGAAGGCTGACCAGATATTGGGATGCATATTGGAAGGGATAAGATGGTGGGGAGGAAGACAGAAACCTAATTCAGATAAGAAGTTCTGTGGGTTGAGAAGTTGGCTGATCTAAATAGAGGTGTGAGACCTGTTCCAAATGGGGCTGCACTTTTGTTGAAAGAGCAGTTGTGCAGCTTGGGGGTGCTGTTGGATTCATTCCTGTCCAGAAATGCATATATAGTGGCAGTGGCCAGAGGTACCTTCTACCAGCTCAGGATGAGTCAAACCTGGGCTCAGTTACCCATGCACTTGTGTCCTCCAAAGTGGACTACTGTAATGTTGTTTCCATGGGGGCTGCCTTTGATGATGGGTCAGAAAATTTAGTTGGTGCAAAATGTGGTATATACATACAAATAGAGGCCAGAAAGTCATAGAATCATAGAGTTGGAATAGACCACAAGGCCATCGAGTCCAACCCCCTGCTAAGCAGGAAACACCATCAGAGCACTCCTGACATGTGGTTGTCAAAGTCTTCTCATCTAACACTGTTTCTACACCAGCTGCAATAATTACCAGTATGGTTCTGGGCCCAATTCAAAGTGTTGTGTTTATCTTTCAGGTTTGCTTAAGGATTGCCTTTATCTGTACAGCCCAGCTTGTGCCCTAAAACAGGATTGGGGAAACTTTGGCTCTCCAAATGTTGCTGGATTACAGCACCCATTATCCCTGATTATTCACCATGCTTGCCTTGGGGCCAATAGGCATTGTAGTTCTGAGGCATCAGAAGGGCCGCAGGTTCCCCATCCTTGTCCCAAGATCTTTTTCAGAGGTCCTGTTTGTATGCCTGTCAATAAGATAAACCAGGCTGTGGAGAACAAGAAACAAGACCTTCTTGGTGATGGCCCCACAGTTTTAGTGTACAGTAGTGCCTCTGCTTATGTAACCCTCTTGTTACGTAAACTTCGCAATGCGTAAGTGGCAAACTCAGAAGTAATTTAACAGGTTTTTACAGCACATACATGCGCAGAAGCGGTCCTCCGGTTGTGAAAACCTCAGGATCCGGCCAGACCTCCGGAACGGATCCCATCCGCAACCAGAGGTACCACAGTAATTGACCTCTTCAATATTGTTTTTTTTTTTAATAGTTTTGAAGAAAATCTCAACACTGCCATTTCTTAAGATTGTAAATGAGCAGCTTTCTAATGCTAATACAAACCTCTCTAATATATCTCATACAGCTTTGTATCATTCATTTTCATATATGTTGCTTTCTGAGAGCCACAAAGATATTTTGAATGAACAAATACATACAGTGAGGTAGGAGTGTTTTGCCCTGAAAGCTGTATTTTCCTGCCCCCACTGGATATAGCAAGCAGTGTGTGCGTATCACTTTGTAGTCTTGGGGGCAGGTCCTGAGGAATTGACTCTTTTCTTGACAATATTTTTCCCTCTTGGGATTTTTTCATCCATGAACTGAGTTCAGTATGCATGCTGCATAAATATTGGAGCTTCTTCATTTTTATTTTATAGACATTTCTGACTGATGAGAGTTAAAGGCCATGGATGAAGATGGGCTTGAGCTACAGCCACATGACCCACATGCGTTTTTTGATCCTACAGGTATGACAGTCTAAAATGGATTTCTCTAAATGCATGATGTAGCCTATTTGGTCTTTACTGAATGACACCAGACTGGGTTTTTTATTATTATTATTTTTAAATTTCTCTACTCTCCTGCCTGAAAGTCTAAATTCATTCTGTTCCATAGTTAACATGTTTTGAGAAGTACCTTGATGCTACAAGAACTACCAACCACCACTAAAATGCACTATATAATCTTTTAAGTATTTCTGTACTAATATTGTTGTTTACCATTTCTCTAGAATAAGACAATAATAATAATTATTTTCTTTGGATACCAAGTATAATGCGGGTTGCTTAGGAGCTTGTTACAGAATGGGAAGACTGAGATAGTTGACAACTGGGTTAGCACTTCCTAACCTTTACATACATTTTCAGTTCTCTGTTCTTTTTATCAGTTTTAACATCTTCCTATACTTTCCACAAAGTCATACCCACCTGACACTTTTTCTCAGTGAATTCTACGTCCTTCCAACCCTCTGTGATTTTGAAGGCACAATAAGACCAGCAGGAGCTAACAAGAAGCTTGTAAACTTTATAACAATATGGAATGTGTCACATAGGGAATAATCCAAGAACTTGCATAGGATGTGTGGGGAAAGAAGTCATAAATAGATCTCATTTTCATGAAACCTGAAACTATACTGTCACAGTAACTTTGATTATTTTTATGTATTTCAGGAACTGATGGAACACATTTGAATGGAAATGAGATTGTTGTTGAAATACAGGAAACAGTCTATGTCTCAGATGTGGAGGATTCTGACATAACAGTTCATAACTTTGTCCCAGAGGATCCTGATTCTGTAGTAATCCAGGATGTAATTGAGGACGTTGTTATAGAAGATGTTGAGTGTCCAGATATCATGGAAGATACTGATGTATCTCAAACTGTTATTATGCCTGAACCAGTGCTGGACACTGATGTCACTGAGGAAGTGTCTTTAGCACACTGCACTGTTCCAGAAGATGTTTTATCCTCTGAGATCACAGCTTCAGCAATGTCGATACCTGAGCATGTGCTCACAAGTGCATCAATGCACGTACCTGATGTTGGACAATTGGAACATGTTGTTCATGATCATAGTAATGTTGTAGAAGCAGAAATTGCCACAGGTTCTCTGGGAGAAGATGTAGTTTCTGAAGTTTTGGTAGCAGATTGTGCCTCTGAAGCTGTAATTGATGCCAGTGGAATACCTGTGGAACATGATAATGACAAGGGCAACTGTGAAGACTACCTTATGATTTCCTGTAAGCGTCTGGGTGAAGTATTTCAAAAGCCACAAATTTATTTACAAATTCCTTAATCCAGAGTACTTCTATTGCTTCACTTTTAATCCCTTGGACTTCTGTGGTGTTAATCTATGCTAAGTACACTTGTAGTAATTTAAGTAGCTGCTGGTGAGTTGGGGAGGGGTGGAGAGAAGATGGCAACCATCATATTGCTCAGTGGTTGTGAGTCTTGATTTGATTGCTCTCCACCACCACTTTGTCAAGAAGAACCCAGGATGAGCTGGACGAGAAGGGTATGCAGGGTTTAGGATGGTTGCTGTAACACGAACTGACCCTGTATGTTATGTCAGCACAGCACTATACCTTGGTAATACTATGCTGACAAATGGCATACATTTGTCAAATGCAACATAGCAGCAATGCACAAAGTCATTTTAAGGCATAGCACTAGGCAGAGAAAGCATGTGGTAGGAATTGTTTGGGGATAACTCTCATAATTGTTAGGCTATTTAGCTAGCATGATTCCACCAATGTAATGCTGTATGAGGCATAGTAGAATTTTTAGAACTTTCTAGAAGCATAGTAGGATGGGTGAGTTTGTTTATAGCCTAGGCACAGGATATCAATAAAGTGCACTAGCATAGCTATGCATAGCTATAAGATGCAACCTTATGTTACTCAGCTATTACCTCTTATAAAGATAATAGATCCCACCTCTGTATTCTCATATATCAATGTTCTAAATTCTTAGTCTGTTCTAAAACTATATATACTTGTTCTTCTCTTCAAACAAAATATAAATCCACACCCTTTATAATTTGATGAGAATGCTTATACAATAATTATGCCAAGTGAAAGTTTCCCTATTACCTCATTCTTTGCTTTCAGCCTCCCAAACAAGCTCTACCAGTTTTTAAGTCATGAGTTTGATGCCTAATTTGGTGTTGCCTTGGCCAGTATGTAGCAGTTTATCAAGCAAAATGAAAACATGCTTCTAAACTCAAATCTCCACTTTTTACATAATTCATGTATCTGTTTAATGTGCCATGTGGCAAACTGTAGAAGGAGTGTTCTGAGGCTTCGGCAGTGGTTCTCAAACTCACAGTGTCTCCATCCCATTCCTGGTAAAGTCGCAACCTAGTATTGGCAAAAACAAAAGATGTAGCAAGCAGGGTGGAATGGAAATTGATGAGACAGGCTGTATGAGCTTGCCTTGCATAGAATTCCATTTCAGCTGTTGTGGCACAAATAGAGGTGTGCACCACCTCATATATACTTCTAGGTAGAATTGTGCTGTGCTGCATCATCATCAGCATTTTCACTGTCTGTTGATAGATCATGAGAGCACAATTTAGTTAGTTATTTTATTTCATGAAAATTATATACTGCTTGATTGTAGCAAAAACCTCAAATCAGTTTTTTTTTCTATTTATAATCACCCCGCTTTCCTCAAGGCAATTACAGATTAATTGTTTCACAATTGGCTATTACGAAGGCAAACTACAAAGAAACCCGCATTTTACTTTTAACACGGCTATTCTGTGACTTTGGCATGTGGGATCCTCTAGCCCCCAGGCCTAATTAGGCTCACCAGGCTTCTCCATTTGACTTGCAAGACTGGTTTGGACAAGCCACAGTCACCTACCCTACTCATGATTTTATCTGGTGTGGGGCAGATGAAATCACAAGCCAAAAGGGCTTTGGATGCACCATTGATCAGCTGATGTGTAAAGAGGGATTTGCAAGCACCCACAGTCAGCTGATTGGTGGGTCTTGCGAAACCCAGTGTATAGTGCTCACAAAGTTCTGGCAATCAGGTTGTTGGGGCTTGTGAGTACTGTGCACAGAAGTCTGCAGAATTCCCACAGTGAGCTGGTTGGTGGGTCTAGTCCATAAACTGCAGTCAGTCAGCTGTGAAGCCCAATGTATGTGACTGAGCCAGCTAAGGATCCAACTCCAGTATGAGAACTTTTAGGAAATGCTTGGTTCACTAGGGGTGGAAGAGATAATGATCCAGCTGACCAGCCTGTTCCAGTTCCCCAGCCCATGTTGCTTCCCTGATTTAGTACCATTTTTCAAGTTTGGTCACAGTTACAAGCTAATTAAGAGAAATATTTTATTCAGTGAGGCAGTGCAGGAGAGCATTTTGAATTTATCTTCTTAACATATCTCACTAGTTTTCATGTAACTAGAATAATAAATTATATAAACATTTCTTTCACTGTCATTTATAGTTTTACTGCATTTTAAAACATTTCTACAATTGAAATGATAAATTTTTGGCTTACTGCACTCAGTTTATGTTGGATTGACCATTTTATTGTTTTTCTCTGTAGTGGATGATGCTGTCAAGGCAGAAACTGATGATTCTGTTGACCTGACAAGAAAAACTGTGTCAGAAAATGATCCTTGTAAAATGGATGGCATTTGCCCAGAAGTCATCAAGGTGTACATTTTCAAAGCTGATCCAGGGGAAGATGACTTAGGTACAGCATTCTATTTTATTTTATTTTTAAACTTAATCTAAACATCAGTAATTGGAGGTCGAAGGACAAAAGCTGTGCTCATGAGAGCTATCATGAGACTCCTCCTTTCCCTCTAGTTGCCAAACTAGAAATAAAAATGGTGGAGAATCTGGCCTTTCTGACATGTTGGCTGGTAGCAATAGAAAGTGGAAGTTAAGGTTTAGGCCCACTATCCTTTGTTCTTCTCAGCGTATCTCCAGGAAATTAGTTGCTGAGTCTTAACCTTTCATAGTATCTCCTTTTATTTGACTCTGGCTTCTTTCAGATGTTGTGTGGGGAAAGTGTAGATTATTTTCTATTGCTTATATTTAAACCATAATTTAGTAGAAACATGCTTTTACAAAATACTTTGACCAACTTTCTCCCCCCCCCCCAGGAGGCACAGTAGATATTGTGGAAAGTGAATCTGAAAATGACAATGGAGACACATTAATGAATCAAAATAGCAGTGTTCGCATTCCAAGGGAAAAAATGGTTTATATGACAGTAAATGATTCCCAGCATGAAGATGAAGATTTAAGTAAGTATTTGACCTTTATTTAGGGTTAAGAATTTGTTTAAAATGACACAAAATTTATATTATATTGTTTTTTTTTCTCTTAGATGTTGCAGAAATTGCTGATGAGGTATATATGGAGGTAATTGTAGGAGAGGAAGACGCAGCAGCTGTTCACGAACAGCAAATTGATGAGAATGATATTAAAAGCTTTATGCCGATAGCTTGGGCAGCAGCTTATGGTATGTTGTAAATCAAAAGACACTTCCCTGTAGTGTTAGCTCATGCCAAATGAAATTGGCTCCCACTCCTATTTTGTGCAAACAAGCAGCCACATGGCGGCTGCTGGGTCGTGAGCAGTTTATGGGTAATGTTTGCTTTTGGCATCTTTTTATTATCCAACAATGTTGGTTTGTGATAGGGTGATGAAATCCATAGTATGAGTCATGAACAAGTGTAGCAAGAGGCTCACTGTGTGGAGCAGCATCCAAAGGTTTCTATTTGAATGTGAATCTGACTTCATTCAGTGCCCAGGTTGACTGCAAAAAGGCACAGAACAACCATTTACTAACTTAGTATTTTATTACCATGTATAGATTCTGTATTTTGAATATTCCTTAGAGTGCTGATGATATGTAACATTCAATCTTCCATTAGGTAATAACACAGATGCAGTTGAAAACCGAAATGGAACAGCTAGTGCTCTCTTGCACATAGATGAGTCTGCTGGTCTTGGAAGGCTAGCAAAACAAAAACCAAAGAAAAGGAGGAGATTGGAATCCAGACAATATCAAACAGGTAGGTACCCAGCGACTCTAGTGACTATGATGATTGCCTGTCAAGAGAAAGAGAATAGAAATGCATTTTCTGTGAGCATTTTAAAGGTTTTAAAAGCACAACCATGTAGATGCATTCTTTTTGTGGTTTTGTACTTTAACAATATCACAAGAACACAAATTTAGAACTGTTAACAGAAAGAACGAATAAATTACTTGAAAAGTCAGGTTTCGGCAGAAAATTATTCATAGGCACACCGTGTACACCTATTAATGTAAATCACCAAGTAAAGGTAAAGGGACACCTGACCGTTAGGTCCAGTCACGGACAACTCTGGGGTTGCGGCGCTCATTTCACTTTACTGGCCGAGGGAGCTGGCATACAGCTTCCGGGTCATGTGGCCAGCATGACTAAGCCGCTTCTGGCGAACCAGAGCAGCGCACGGAAACGCCGTTTACCTTCACATGGACACGAGACTCATTGGGAAACATCACCCAGTTCAAAATATCAAAGTCAGGAGGCATCTCCCAATTCTCACCCAAACAGAGTGTCCCCCCGGAAGTATTCAAACACTGGATTTCTTTTAAGAAAGGGTGAAGCTGGAATGACAGGGGAAATACCAGCATCAAGAAACCACAAAAACATGTTGAATTTATCAGTCACTACTCACTTTGAGCTCTGCACTCCAAGCACTTCCCACAGGAAAGGCTGTGCCAAGATATGAATAAAATAGCCGTATCTATTTACCGTATTTTGCGCCCCATAGGACGCTCCGGCCCATAGGACGCACCTAGTATTTTTGGGGGGAAATAAAAAAAAAAATTATTTCCCCCCCAGGTGCGGGGCTGGAAGAACCAGGTCGGGGAACAGCGGGAAGGCGCGCTCTGCCTCCCCGCTGTCCCCCGAGCTTGTGGGGCTGGCTATGGGGAGAAGTGCGCTGATCCCGGGACTGCAGGCAGCTCTGCGCGGCCATCGGGAGCGGGGCAGGACTTCGCAACCAGCTCCCGGTGGCCGCGCAGAGCTGCGCTGAGCCGGGGACTGCAGGCAGCTCTGCGCGGCCATCGGGAGCGGGGCGGGACTTCGCGACCGGCGACCGGTGGCCGCACAGAGCTGCGCTGAGCCGGGGACTGCAGGCAGCTCTGCGCGGCCATCGGGAGCGGGGCGGGACTTCGCGACCGGCTCCCGGTGGCCGCGCAGAGCTGCGCTGAGCCGGGGACTGCAGGCAGCTCTGCGCGGCCATCGGGAGCGGGGCGGGACTTCGCGACCGGCTCCCGGTGGGCGCACAGAGCTGCGCTGAGCCGGGGACTGCAGGCGGCTCTGCGCGGCCATCCGGAGCTGGGCGGGACTTCGCGCCCCGCTCCCGGTGGCCGCGCAGAGCTGCGCTGATCCCGGGACTGCAGGCAGCTCTGTGCAACCCTCGGAGCCGGTCTCCCGAGGGTTGCGCAGAGCTTCCTGAAGCCTGGAGAGCGAGAGGGGTCGGTGTGCACCGACCCCTCTCGCTCTCCAGGCTTCAGCGAAAGCCTGCATTCACCCCATAGGACGCACACACATTTCCCCTTCATTTTTGGAGGGGAAAAAGTGTGTCCTATAGGGCGAAAAATACGGTATCTACTTGCACTTTTATGTGCTTTCGAACTGCTAGGTTGGCAGGAGCAGGGACCGAGCAATGGGAGCTCACCGCGTCACAGGGATTCGAACCACCAACCTTCTGATCAGAAAGCCCTAGGCTCTGTGGTTTAACCCACAGCGCCACCTATAGCCCAAACAGCACTATTCACACACAAAAGGGAGATATCGGTAGGTTTTGGGAACCCTGAAGTTTGTAAAACTATACACACACACCCAAAAAGAAACCTTTAAGGGGGGGAAAGCTTGAGTGGGCCAGAACCAAAAACATTGCAGTGAGAACTGAACTGGAATGCTAACTAATTTTTGGTGGTGGAGTGCAGGGTGAACTGGAGTATCCCGGAAGACAACTTGGTTGGTTGGAACCTCAAAGGAGAGTAACATGCACTCACTTAATTATAGTGGGAGATAATGTAGATTGCATACGTAGGTATGCTCTGTGCATTACTTCAATATAGAGTACCTTTTACCAAAAGATTGTTCAATTTCTGGCATTTTGTTTTGGGGTGGGGATGAGGGTTAGACAAAAAGCTTGTAATATTTAGAAACATCTCTAATGGACTCAATGTAATAAATCACATCAACTTATAAATTATAAATCCTCAAGATGTGACTCATCTCATTGTAAAGATGGGTTGACGCAAGTGTTTTTCTCTTTAAGAATGCACAAGTCCCTAGTAACCAAAATGCAAAGAAAATGAAATTGCACTAAGAGCACGTGGACTCACTGAGGAAGGCAGCAGTTAAAGTAAACCCTACCCAACACCTCCTATGAAGTCGTACTAATGCAAACATACCCCCAACGTTTTAGGGAGAAAAGAAATTGTTAGATACATTATTCTCTTGCAACTACTGCCAGTGACTGATGCATAAAATGTGAGAGGATATACGCATCTGTTCTGCTCCTACTGGAAGCATAGGCCTATTATAGCAGCTATGAGCACTGCATTCCTGGCAGCCCCAACATGCATGGTTCATAAGGAGGGGAGGGATTACTATAACAGTTCTGCCCTTTTGGCATAGCTCCGGTGGTGGAAGCATGTTTGTTGTTGTTGTTGTTGTTGTTGTTGTATGCCACCATTCAAAGATCACAGGATGGTTCACAACAAAAAAATACAAAATGAAAATACATAATAAAACATTTCATCAAGCTCCATGTATTCTATGTCTGGATTGACTTGCTTCTCATATTTGTTTTGATTGCACAATGATTATATATAATTCTTATCTCATGCTATCTGTTTGCAACTGTTATTTTGGATTATAGTTAATATTAACATTTCTAGTAGCTTACTCACTTATCTGAGAGCCATACAAAGCAACAAAGAACAAATAGTTATCTTCAGTTTTAAAATTAGAAATTCCTGTACTGGTGGACTCTTTTGGAAACAGTTGTCCTCAAACCTGACAAACCTGATTCATCCACTGCAAAGACTCCTATTATTACAAGGCACCTTTAAGAGATCTTGGGTTCTGCAGTTACTGACATGTCAAGGTATTCCTTTATGCAGGTTTAATTTGCTTAATTAAAGGATGTGTTAGCACTTGACATTGCTACCAAATACTGAAGTGCTGCAAGTCTTCCCCCATTTGTGTTGAATGATTTTGCTTTAGTTCTGACACATTATTGTGGCTAATTTAATTTAACAGAGGTAATATTGCCAGCCAATATTTAAATCCTATGGATTTCAGTGAGTGGGACGGCTATCCTTTACCTACTTATCTGGGAATATGCCTTGTTAACTCAGACATATATAGGGTTGCACTAATAAGTATGTGCTTGACTGTGTCACTGAAATGAATAAGATTTTGAAGTGCATAACTTCAACTTACATAGCTGTTAATACACATATCAGCATATTTCTTTTCTGTTTAAGGAGTGCCATTTTCATGATCTGGGTTTTGCTTTTATTTTACAGCAATAATAATTGGGCCCGATGGCCATCCTTTGACAGTCTACCCCTGTATGATTTGTGGGAAGAAGTTTAAATCTAGAGGCTTCCTGAAAAGGCACATGAAAAACCACCCTGAGCACCTTCTTGCTAAGAAAAAATATCGATGTACTGATTGCGATTACACTACAAATAAAAAGTTAAGTTTGCATAACCATCTAGAGAGCCACAAGCTTACTACCAAGACCGAGAAGCTAATTGAATGTGACGAATGTGGGAAAAGTTTCTCTCATGCAGGAGCTTTGTTTACACACAAGATGGTGCACAGGGACAAGGCAGCAAACAAAATGCACAAGTGCAAATTCTGCGAGTATGAGACAGCAGAGCAGGGATTACTGAATCGTCACCTTCTGGCTGTGCACAGCAAGAACTTTCCACACATTTGTGTGGAATGTGGCAAAGGATTTCGGCATCCGTCAGAGCTCAAGAAACACATGCGAATCCACACCGGTGAAAAGCCCTACCAGTGCCAATATTGTGAGTATAGATCGGCTGACTCTTCCAACCTGAAAACTCACGTAAAGACTAGACACAGTAAGGAAATGCCCTTCAAATGTGACATTTGTTTTCAGATATTTTCAGATACCAAAGAGCTGCAACAGCACATCATTATGCATCAAGAAAGCAAAACACATCAGTGTCTGCACTGTGACCACAAAAGTTCAAACTCGAGTGATTTAAAGCGACACATAATTTCCGTTCACACAAAGGATTACCCCCATAAGTGTGACATGTGTGACAAAGGCTTTCACAGGCCCTCAGAACTGAAAAAACATGTTGCAGTGCACAAAGGCAAAAAATTGCACCAGTGTAGACATTGTGACTTTAAGATTGCAGATCCGTTTGTTCTAAGTCGCCATATTCTCTCAGTTCACACAAAGGATCTTCCGTTCAGGTGCAAGAGATGTAAGAAGGGCTTCAAGCTGCAAATGGAACTCAAAAAACACATGAAAACACACAGTGGTAGAAAAGTTTATCAGTGTGAGTTCTGTGAGTATAGCACTACAGATGCCTCAGGTTTCAAACGGCATGTTATTTCCATTCATACAAAAGACTACCCTCACCGTTGTGAGTTCTGCAAAAAAGGCTTCAGAAGACCTTCAGAGAAGAACCAGCACATTATGCGGCATCATAAAGACATTGGGCTGCCGTGAGGACTCTTTATTCTATGAAATTTAGAAGGGTGTGTGTAAAAGATTCGCTTTCTAGGCAGTCATTGTATTATAAAGCAGATCACACAAACAAACTAGCGTGCATTTGATTTAGTGCTGTATACAGATAGGATTATTGCTTCTAGTTGACTTTTATACATTTTGTTCATTAGTGTGTTCTGAATTCTCTTCCGTTTAATAAATGAGGAAGGATAGCAACAATAAAGTTGCATTTAATAAAGTAAACCCTGTCTCAAAATGAATTTTTCAACCACATTTGTTCTCTGAAATATTTACCTTACTGACATGGTTCATATTCAGTGACCATATTAACAGTTTTGTCATGAGTTAAAGATATATTTTTAATTTGCTCTTAATAAAGCAGTCATAAAAAGATTGTATAAAATAAACTGGAGGAAATTAATGTAAGAAGATAATATTGTACCATAGGACCCACTTATTGTTTTATCTGATATTTAAAAAATTGTGACACAATCTTCATTTGAGTAGTTACTCATTACTATTCTCCATCATTTGGAGTTCTTTTTACATAATGTTTAATTCTTCCATGATAAGTAATAGTTGGTTGCTGGGAGCATTTATTTTCAGGAAGTGTGAATTTAAAACTTCAGGCATTTGTTCATGCATATTAACTACGTGCTTCTCTTTTGGTTCTGTATTACAAATGCATTTGTGTTTTGAAACTTATTGCTGATTCATAGTGCATATGGAGGCATTTGTTTCAGTTGTTGGCAGGATCAATTGACGGTTGTTAAGGTTACCCCAAATTAAAAATCATTTTTGTTACAAGACTCCATGAAATATTTGGTCCAATCATATTTTTAACTATCCACCAGCAGCTTTGGACAGCTTTTCAAAGAATATAAACTGTATAAAGGGAGCACATTAGACGGAGCAATAAAGAATAGAAACAGATGCTATCTTCATGAAGAACTTGTTTTCCAGCAACTTTTTGTATATTTTCTCTGTTACTCTCTTAGGAACAGAGGGTGATATCCAATGTTTCTCCCTCAGCTGATGGAAGGAGTCGATGTCGGTAGGCAAACAAGGCAGTTTTCATTTATTCCTCCTCCCCAGTGCAGCCCCTCCAAAAATCTACTGTGGAGAGTCCTCAAACTTCCAGAGCAGATTTTGATGGAGCACAGAGAGCTATGAGGAGGAGTAATTGTCTCCTTCCCCCTGTGAAACATTAGATGTCACAGCTTTTCTTAAAGAATCGTTTCAGTAACAAGCGTGTAGTGGTCCTTCCAATCAGTTTATTAAGTAGCAATTATCTAGAGTTTGTCTAGTTCTTCCTTATCCATTTATACCCTTCTGGATAGATGTTGCAATGATCACCTGTGCTCTGAAAGCTAAGGCTGCCACAACCTGCTTCACGGCAAACAATGTACTCTTATGAATTTGCAAAGTGCAGTAAAACAGAGTGGGGCAGGGACTCCAAAGCATGCTGTAAGGGATGACATCTTAGTGAACGTACATAGTCTGGTGTGTTTGGCTTGTTGGCTTCTTCAACCCCTTCCCTTCTGTTTTGGTCCCAAAAGTACACTGGTCAAATATAATGAGATGAGACGCATGTTCTAAATTACAGTTTTTCCTCTGTGCTTCCTTCACCTCTCATCAGAAACACAATATCCCTATGTGGCCAGAAAATACAATGTCTGTACATTTCTTCAAATAAATACCTCAGTATTCCTGGGTTGATTGGTTTTGCTTAATGGAAACAAGAATTACTTGAGACAGCCATATGTAAACATAAACACTTGATATGCTAACATAAAACGTTTTGTTTTCTACAAACCTAAGTGTGTCGGATTTATGTGCAGCTATGTTTGTTTCTGACCTTTTGTGTTTGGACTGTTGCATGTTCACCAAACTCCTGGAATAGATAGTGGGGACCTCTAGTAATCAAATGCACTCATGACTTCTGCTCCAAGATGCACATGGCCATTTCTTTATCTTTTAGTAGATTTAAGCAGCGCTTGTGTAGAATCCTGTAAAAGATTCTAGGTGGTTTCTTTACTGTGGGATTATGGCCTGAAAGCCTGGTCCTAAAAGCACTTGTACTCATTGATTCAGTGGAAACTTAGGTGCCTCAATTTTCATTGAAGTCCTGCCCAGATTTCCAAATAATTTACAAAAGTTATTTTCAAGCCTGTTAAAAAGTTAGTAAACCTCAAATTCTCAGTCTGCTGCTGAAAAGTATTATCCATATTGAAAAACTCTTCTTGGACAATTACTCAAATTAAGAACAAAAAAGTGACCCACTTCCTATTTTTGTAACATCATCTGGAATCGTAAATACTTGTTTTGAAGCATAATTTTGGAAACGTATGCAATTAAGAGTTTAGTGAAGTGGATTTTGTACAATGTATCTGTAAAAAGAGCAAATCAAAACTAGTTATTGTTAATGTAATAATAGTTACAGGCTAGTTTTATTTGATTAGCGAATGCTATAAAATTGATGTTTCAGTTCCATGTTTTAAATGGTACATTAAAAAAACACCAACTGAGAACATAATATAAATAATTGTTCTGTAAAAATGCTTGTTAAATACTATATGTCCCTCCCTGTGTACACTTTGTAAAAAAAGAAAAAGAAAAGAAATAGAGTCCTATATAGGGATGTGTAACGTTGTATTGTGTACTTGATGATAATGTGAAAAAAATAAAAATCAGACTATTTTCCTGTTAATGAATATTCATTTGATAAGCTAACTCTTTCACATATTGCCACTAAAATTCATGCTGTTTCCTCTTACCATAAACTTGTTAGCTGAGCAGAATATTATTTCTCTGGAACATTCAGAGATGTTGGGAACTAAATCTGGGACATTCTTCAAGGGTACTGTGTAATATATGATGAAACTGATGTTGACACTAGGATTCCACCAGTTCCTTTCTCTATAAATAGTGAATTTTGTTTTGTGATTTTTTGTGTACAGTGTTCCACTGTACACAAGCGTGTTACAGATGCTTCAGGTTACAGACTCCGCTAACCCAGAAATAGTACCTCGGGTTAAGAACTTTGCTTCAGGATGAGAACAGAAATCGTGCAGCGGCAGGGGGAGGCCCCATTAGCTAAAGTGGTACCTCAGGTTAAGAACAGTTTCAGGTTAAGAACGGACCTTCAGAACAAATTAAGTTCTTAACCAGAGGTACCACTGTATTCCTTTTTTAAACTATTTTTCTAAAGCTCTTGATGTAAAGATAAGTGCCTAGGGACTGCCTCCAAATTCGCAGGATTGGCAAAATTAAGATTCCATTGTCTACAGAATGGGACATTATTTAATTGCTATAGTATTGCAAAGCCTGGAAGAGCTTGCAAAATAAAATAAAAACATAATTAAAATAGCCATGAAACATTAGAAACCAGCAGCCTTCTACCCAGTGTTGCTCAGAAATTCTAAAAAACCAAATAATTGGCGAAGTCCACTCTTGATTTAAAATGGTGTCCCAACTGCATCCAAACATACACAAAAACCTGCTCCTTGACCTCAAATTTTGGTGGTGATACCTAAGAGGTGTCCAAATGCATAGCAAACAAGCAAACAATTTAGCCAAATAAATAACAGATTATAAATAAATACTATGAGACAACAAAACAGAAAAATACGGGATCTTGCTTTTTACTTCACCTTTAAAGTATAGGTTGTCAGTTCTCATACAAGGAAAAAACTAGCACAGCATCTACAAATATTTCTCAGGGGCAAAGTTCTAGTTGCAACTGACGGGGGACTGCTTCAGAATGATATGGAAAATCGGGAAGTTAAGAACATGCATCAGAAGCGACCGTCAAGTGCTGAGCACACTGGCCATTTCTGCAGCAGAGCTATAGGAGCCTTGACCAACCTGAGGCCTTCAGATGATGTTCTCAAATAATTGGCTTGGCTCTTACAGCTTTATTGATGTTTTAATTACCTAGTTTTGATCTTCAAGTGCATTGCACTGGGCTATATAATGCAGTGTTGAATGTTGCAGAATATGAGTAATCAAGAAAACGTAAAAGATAACTGTCCAGCTCATCTGTACAGCAGGTTTCATCATTGTGGACTGAAGCCTTCGCCAATAGGTGGCAATAAAGGATAAAAACTGAAGTAACATCTCCCCCACACCACTCTTAAAAAGAAGTTTTCCAACTAATCCTAGACAAAAACATGAGACCCAGACAATATAATCTCTGTACTATAGGTGTGGGGTGGGGTGGGGCTGCTATTCATCACTTGTTTTTGTTTGGAAAAGCAGATATTGTCACAATGCTATTTAAAGAACTTTCTACTTCATAACATTTTCACATGTCTCTGAGCACAATGCAGTGTGTATCAGCAGAGAAATGCGCACCAAGACCCTTTGCTCTTGTGCCAGCTTCCTTTTATTTATTTAGTTTTAAGTCATTGTGGACATTTTAGCACGCCCCTATCAAAAGCTTCCCATTTCAGCTGCTGTTTGTGTGAAGAAGACTCATTTTGGCCTTCCCTGATGCCATTTACAGTGGTACCTCGGGTTAAGCACTTAATTCGTTCTGGAGGTCTGTTCTTAACCTGAAACTGTTCTTAACCTGAAGCACCACTTTAGCTAATGGGGCCTCCTGCTGCCGCCGCGCCGCCAGAGCCCGATTTCTGTTCTCATCCTGAAGCAAAGTTCTTAACCTGAAGCACTATTTCTGGGTTAGCGGAGTCTGTAACCTGAAGCGTATGTAACCTGAAGCGTATGTAACCCGAGGTACCACTGTATTTTAAACATGCTCCCAAATAACTGTTAGGATAATGGCATTTTATCATATAAAACCTAGGAGAGATTTCCATTTAATGATAGGGCATGCAGCAGAACCCTGTAGAAATAAATCACATTGACTTAAATGGGCCTTGCTGTAGGTAGGGTGGCCTGGCGAGCATGTTCTTCAGTGAAGGAATCTTCTGTTTGTAGGCCTGTCAGTCCAAGGTCTAGTTTAAAGCTAAAGAACCGTAAGAAGGGAGAAAAAGAGGGGCACTGAAGTTGCCCATCGACACAGCACCACAGACTGAGGAGGCACCCCTACGATGGTGAGATGCACTGGGTTTCTTTTTAATGAGCAAGTGTGGCGTAATGGTTAGAGTGTGGACCTGTGGGAGCCATGTCAGAGGCTTGCGATGGGTAATGAGGGAAACACAACCACATGAATTGCAATACAGTGGTACCCCGGGTTAAGAACTTAATTCATTCTGGAGGTTTGTTCTTAACTTGACACTTTTCATAACCTGAGGTACCACTTTAGCTAATGGGGCCTCCCGCTGCCGCCGTGCGATTTCTGTTCTCATCCGGAAGCAAAGTTCTTAACCCGAGGTACTATTTCTGGGTTAGTGGAGTCTGTAACCTGAAGCGTCTGTAACCCGAGGTACCACTGTAACAAATAGCCAGAAAGATGGCAGTCTCACATTAAATAGCTCCTAGGTGATCCCGACTCCGCTGAACTTTGACTATTTTCATGAGTGTGGCAGTATTTAAAAATGTAATTACCATACTTTTCCGTGTATTAGACACCCCCATGTAGAAGACGCCCCCTATTTTGGGGGACTCAAATTTAAGAAAATGGGGGAAGATGGCTCAGAGTTGTTGAGCTTTGGGGGGGGCTAGCTTTTGGGGGGGATTGCCGAAAACCGCTCATCTGCACGTGTCAAAAAAACCATCTCACGTCTGTCCCCTTGCCGGCAGAAGCTGTCAATCGCCAGCCCAATTACCACAGCATCAGCCAATCAACACCAGCCATTGACGCAGACCTAGTCTTAAACCTAGTCTTATACATGGAAAAGTACGGTATCTTACTTGAGTCAGAAAATGTGGTCTGATGTGGCCTGTGAATTATTGTGCCCAGTTTTGGGCAGGGAAGTCCAGATTTGAAAACTGGTGCAAAAATAGCCAGCTCTTTTTTAAAAAAAGCATATATTTATCTTCCATGGCTACAGATAAAATTTGGGCATGGTCTAAAGAGATCTGAGCAGAGCTGGGCACGACATCAAAGATAGAAGAAGTGGGGATTTGTTGACCATTCTGCATGATAATCTAACGACAGTAACCATACCCCTTTATTCCCTCTACTAAGTATTTGTTGCTACTCAAAATATCTGATATAAATTCCAGTTTTGTTTAAAGCCTGCATTCTATTAGCACATTAAATTGATCAAACCACATATAATCAAATATTTAATATGCATAATTGATTCTGAACACTTATTTTTTAGCATTAATTAAATAAAATAGATGTGCAAATTGGATTTAAAGAACAGTTTTGTCTATGCCTATCCTGTGCCTTTCATGGCCAGTTATATATTAATTTTCCTGACCCTGTTCATAGGATTCAGGCACATTAGCCATGTGCCTAAAAAAATTATTGGATGCCTGACTTTCAGCTCATTCCAGATGTGCATGAAGTAGACTGTGCTGCCTGGCACAAGCATGGTAGTTAGCAAGGTGTCTGTGCTGTTTAGCAACCATAAAGGCCACAGTTGTACACTCTCTCTCTCTCTCTCTCTCTATATATATATATATATATAGATATATATATAGAGAGAGAGAGAGAGGTAGTTCCTGTAATATATATAACTACTGAAATATATCCAAGCTGGATACCAAAGCAAAATCTCAAGCTTGAGGTGACAGACACTGTTTTTCTTAAGGGCTAAAAGTTCTGCAGTGGAGCTCATTCCAACAAATGTGGCTGACGTGTAGGAAGCTAGCTAAATTTTGGGATGAATGTTTAATGATATCCACAAAATTGCTGGACAAAAGGTGGCCAAATTCCCAGAATTGGCTTTGTTAAATCTTTTCGGTGGGGAAAATGCAGGCATGCGCTTTAAACCACCGACTATTTTTCGCAGCAAAGATCGTTGTAACTAGGCACCAGAAATATATGTGGAAGGAGCCTCTTTGACGAATTGGTATAATAAGGTCTGGAAATTGGCACTTGTTGAGAAACTCACCAATAAGTACAGAATGGTACAAGGTATAAACGAAATGAATCCGTTACGGCAGAGTAGCATAGCTTCATTATGCATACAGTGAAGAACGGCTGTAAAAGACTTCATACTTCATATAAGCATTTCTGATTGCTTTGGCAGCTAGCAGCAAAAATTCTGATGTGCTTGCACTGACTGCCTCTCCAAGAAGACAATGTTTCCTTGCGCACCCTACTACAGTCAGACCTCATGTTACGTTTGCTTCAGGTTGTGCATGTTCAGGTTGCATCCCACGGCGACCTGGAAGTACCGGAAAGGGTTACTTCTGGGTTTTGCCACTCGCGCATGCTCAGACGCACAAAATGACATCACACGCATGCGCAGAAGCGGCAAATAGCGACCCGCGCATGCACAAACATGCAGACGCAGGTTGCATTCCTTTCAGGTTGCGAACAGGGCTCCGGAACGCATCCCGTTTGCAACCAGAGGTACCACTGTACTGTAAGACTTTTTCTTAAAACATAAACTGCCTTGTGCCCCCATCCTATATTTCCTGCCGTCCTGAATGGAAAATAGCAGGAGGGCCAACAAGTCTTTTAACACTAGCTAGGCCAGACCTCGAGCAAATAAATGGCACAAACTGATACTATTTTACGTGCCAAGAAAAGGGGAGGGGTGAGAGAGACTGGAGGCAATCCACTGAAAGGGAAAGCATGGGGTGGGGGTGGGGAAGTGCTGACCAATGGTCAGGTCTCCTCACCCTGAGAGTTAACTAGCCCAGAGCTACAATGGAATTAACAGTACAGGCAAATGAGTTCATCTTTGACTAATGGTATTATAGTCAAGAATAAAGGAATGACTAATTATTCATCGCTTAATTGCCCACTCCCACCTACCTTTTTCTTGAGCGTTAACAAACTGGTCTGAAGCCAACTGTAGCATCAGCTAGTAATAGTTTTAAGCACCATTAGGCCACCGTCATGGCAATTTAAATTGTCACTTTCTATTAAAAGGTCTAAACTCCAACGGGTTTTGGCGGAAAATGTGCTGTTCTGCCAGCGCTATTAAACAAAGACACCCTCTTCGTGCAATGTCAGTGGAACACATTTTAAATGAGGGTTCAGCTGCACCACACTAATTTAAACTACAGTATTGCTTTCTGCCAAAGAATAGAACCCTGATTTGGGCAAACACCCCCCCTTAAGCTCTGTGACAGTTTCCGTGATTACTCTTCACACATTTAAACCCGATTGTGTGTGTGTGTGTTTGAATGTGCTACAGCATCTCTAGGACTTTCGCCGTAAAAGAGAATTGCATTTTAAAAGAAACATTTCTTTAAATAATCTTGTGATTATGGTCTGTATTTAATGATCTTTTATTAACGGTAGAGTGTATCTGTGTGTATACAAATGCATGCACACACACACACAATATGTTTGACAAATTAAGGGGAGGACAAGGAGAAAAAGCTACAAAAGGGAGAGACACTGAGAGTTTGGGTGTGGCAGGACTAACTGAAACAGGTGACTAAACCAAAGGCTTTGTTTGCACTACAAAATGAAAAGCAGGGCAACTTTTGGGGCTTTTCCACAGGGACCAGGGAGAATCAGTCCTGTGAAGATGGTGAGGGGCTCACCAACAGAGCATCCTTGGGATCCTGTGAATTTAAAACCATTAGCCTGAGCTGGAGGTTCAAGATGCAAGCACGATAAGATGACTGAGAGCTTAATTAATGGCTTCGATATGAAGGTGGCGTATCTTGCCACACGGAGTCGGCTTACGTTGCCAGAAAAGGCACCATAGCTCAGTAGTAGAGCACCTACATTTTGCATGCAGAAGCCCCCAGGTTCGATCCATGACATCTCCAGGTAGAAGGACCAAAAAGGAAGTGATGGGAAGGCTTTTTGCCCAAGACTCTGGGGAGAACCACTGCGGGTAGCCAAACAATACTGGAGTAGAAGGGCAAATCACTTCATCTCGATTAAGGCTGCTTCCTGTGTCCATTGCTGCTGGTTGGTCGTGTCCAGGGTGATGGCCAGTGGATGGCACACCTGGGAATACTGCACCTATTTCCAAGTACATACTGTAGTCAGAAAGAGAGTGACCCCCCATTTTAGGTTAATTAAGCTGTGTCCCCTCTTCTGTTTACTCTTCATCCAGTGCACTCCCACAACTGGTTTGGGAAGCGGAGTACATATGACATTAGTCCCAATCCATATCTATTGATGCTGCATTTTTGACGTGTTCCCCCCCAAACCAGCTTTGATCCAAATTGAGAAAAAGACAACCTACCCTGGCAATGTGTACACAGCATTAATTGTCCACCGCTTCCCCATTCACAAAGACATTCTGCATTGCGTCCTGAACGCCTTCCTCTGAATTCCCTCTGTCATAGTCAGAGGAAGCCATTACAGATATTTTTATGCATTTAAAATGTGAACATTTTAACATCTTAAATGACATTGCAATAGTAATGTTGCACATGACAATAAAAAATAACATGTTTTATGAGCCTGGTTTATCTACCTCACTCCTCCTGGACAAAAGAGTGTGCAAAACATAGACATTTCTCTGAGCGACAAGGAATCAGAGAGAATAACGCAATTACAATCTTTGGTATTGGTGGCCTAATTTAGACACTGAAGAATATTTGAGCAGTAGTAATGGCTGGTATTTTATTTCAATGGCCTTTGAAGCTTGTTCCAGTATATCAGAGAGTCCCTTATGTCATGTGCAATACGTTTTCACTGAAGTGTATTAGACTTGTTAGAAGTAAATGAGTCATAACATTTCAGCTCCCTCTGTTATGTTCTCGGCTGTTGCAGTTATTGCTCTGAAGGACACTGAGACAGTCATCTTGAGATAAATATCTCTGTGATGGCTATAGATACAATTTTTATGTCTCCACAATTACATTTCTAACTTCAAAGCACTCCACATTTTACCACTTTACAGCCATGAAAAAAACCCACGTCAGAAATCGATTCACATCTGACCCTCACGAGAATAATATGCAAGGGAGGGGGATCGAAAGTCATTTTCTTGACAGAATTAGGAACACTTTCTGCTTCCAATTTTTTTTACAAGGGAGAAAAGAAGATACCTGCACTTATCAGATAGCATGTGAATTCAGTGGTAATCGGGGAACAAGTAAGCAGGAGAAGGACAACATTATGACTGAGAGGGTACAGATAAAGCAAAGAGGTTATTATAGGTGCCACTGGAAAGAAAAGGCAATGGAAGACAGACAGAACAGGGCTTTCATCCCAGACACATTATGGGAGAGGGAACAAGGCACATATACACAAGCAGAAACCAAGGGTCATTGGGAATCTGCAAGGTGTTTAAATCAATGGGATATTTGCATTCACAACAGTGTTTTATGGCCATGATAACAGCATGGAGCAAGTCACCCTAAGGGGCAAAATGATCAGGCAACAAAGCCATTTATTTATCTGCTCGTTCAGTTGCTAAACTGCCCTTTAGCACAGAGATCCCACTGATATTTTTGGGATTTCAAATGTTCTGGCACTCTGGCAGAGTAAAAGGCACTCATTTCTGCCACAGAGTCAACCTCCACTGGCATCTCTGTTGTTTTCTGGCTTGCCTGAGGAGTCTACTGTAGCAAGCCACTCCAGAAGTAAGGCCAAGACAGAATGGCAATGGCAAGCGGCCTCCTTTTTGCATGGCCAGATGTCTAAATGAAGCCAACTAGATGGTCCAAAGCAAACACACAGTACCAAAGGTGGGGGGTGGGCTTTAATTTTTGTGGTTTGCGGCGAAACGTCTCTAGAATCTGTCCAGGAGAATAAAGTTGGAAGATTCAGGACAGACAAAAGGAACTACTTCTTCATGCAAAACGTAAAGGAAAAGGACCCCTGGATTTTTAAGTCCAGTTGAATTTGACTATGGGGTGCAGATTTCATCTCCATTTTCAGGACAAGGGAGCCGGCATTTGTCCACAGACAGTTTTTGTGGGTCATGTGGCCAGCATAGCTAAACCGCTTCTGGTGCAACAGGACACCGTGACAAGTGCCAGAGAGCACAGAAATGTCATTTACCTTCCCGCTGCAGCAGTACCTATTTATATACTCATGCTGGCATGCTTTCAGACTGCTAGGTTGGCAGGAGCTGGGACAAAGCAATGAGGGCTCACTGCCAACTTTATGATCAGAAAGCCCAAGAGGATTGGTGGTTTAGACCACAGCGCCACCTGCTTCATGCAGCCCATAGTTAAACTATGGAACTTGCTCCCACAGCGGCAGTGATGACCACTAACCTGGATGGCTCACTCATGGAGGATAAACTATCAACAGCTACTAGCCATTATGGCTATGTTTTGCCTCCATGATTGGAGCCAGTAAATGCTTATGAATACCAGTTGCTGGAAACCATAGGGCAGGGTAGAATGCTCTTGTGTTCAGGTTCTGTTTGCAGGTTTCTTACAGGCATCTGCTTGGCCACTATGAGAACAGCATGCTAGACTAGATGCGCCATTGGCATGATCCTGCAGGCTCTTCTTACCAGTATGCTCATTTTTTGTTGACATATGGTCCAATTGGACACTTCCTAAAATATACTATTTGTTATATGAAGAATTGTGACTCTAATATTCTGCATTTGCCTTCTTCGTTTATTCTCATATTAATGAAATATATCTGTTTCTTTATGGGTTGTTTGGAATGCTTAACAGTTCAGAAGATGGCTATAAACATTTTATAAGATGTCCTAAATTGATAGCTTTTAAAATCATTCCCATGCGACAATGTCTTGTTTGAAAAGTTTTGGGGACCTTTGATTACCAATTGCAGATGTAGGGAACCTGTGGGTGCTGCTGAACTGACTGCATCTCCCATGAGCCCTGGTGAGCCTGGCCAATGTCCAGGGATGATGGGAGCTGTAGTTCAACATCTGGAAGTCCATAGGCTATGCACACCTAACCTATTAGTTTCATACTTCTTTCCCTTCCATTATTGCTGAAGAACAATTGCTTGCAACTCTGTGCATGACAGTTTTTCAGTCTTCCCATTCCAATTGCATGGTGTGATCTGCCAAAACAGCACATGACATTTTCCAGCAGATAATAAAATTTGAAAATTCCCTTCACATGTATAGAAATGCTATGCATGTGCTCACATGCCTTTGTGTATCTTGTAGCAGGCACGGGCCTCATGCTCAAAGTCTATTTTGCCTCCAGTTTGAGGGGCCAAGTTCCATGCTTAATGCATTTCTACATAATATTTTTGACAATGAGCATTTCAAGAAGATGAAATATTTTGAATGGCAACAAACAGAATAGCTGCACGTAGAAGAAAACAGCTGCTTTGACATACAATGGAATCGCAAAGGCTGATATGAAGGTCAATGCTTTTTCCAATTCAAATGATTTTCCATTACTTACTTTGTGGATTTCCACCCAGTTTACTTAATGCATCACTTTGGAGGGGCCTTGTACATTAACGCTGCTGGCAGCATAATGGCAGTGTTCTAAGATTTACATTAGGATAAGGTAGAACTTATGCATTTGAAACCACTGCTATTAAGAGTCCTATTACAGGGTTGTATGCATAACCAGACACATAAGAAATGCACAACTACAGATGTTGTATTTTGTGCAGTAAAAAAAAATACATGTGAAGTTGCTTATCAGGTATTAATTTTTTTATTTCTTGGTCCTGGAACTCCTATATTAATTCTCATTATTTCGTGCTAAAATACAGACGTCTCCTGTGGAATCCAGATTCCTAGGGTTTGATATGTTGATTAAAAACATTCCATTTGACATTAATGCATACCCTTTAAAATGAGTTAAGGGACTGAATATCAGATAGGCATTTGTGGCAATTTCCAGATAGAAGGGGAAAATACATTATCCAGTAGGTAAAAATTAGGAACCAAAGGGTTGTATTCACCTAAGTTTTACTCAGAATAAACCCACTGAAATAATGAACATGACTAAGTCGGCCCATAAATTTCACTAAGTCTGCTGTGAGTAATACTTGGTTGACTACCATCCAAATAATGTCAAAACAGAGTTCCAATCAGCTGAGGAATCAGTCTCTTTGCTACTGTGTAAACAATACTTCCCTCATTTTGACTAATTCAGTTTGAATAAAAGCATTTGGAAAATTCAGTCCTCCAGCTGCCTACCTGATGATGCCACCATAATTATCCATCGCTACTTCTTGGAGTGATGGAACTGTGATTCGCCTCTTCAAAGGCCCTTTAAGCAGCCAAAATATTCTCTCCATGGCATATATTTCCCAGCCTGGAGTGTGTGCCTTCTCCAAGGCTGTCTCTGCTCTGATTAGAGCTGACCCAAAATTTGTCACAAGTCATTTCCTAAAGAACATTTTGGATATTTACTTTTTCTTACTTCTCCCAACCCCAAGAAGGGCACCAATATTCTGACTGGCATTTTCTCCTCCACAATGCCCCAGAATAATGCTAGGCCCATGGCATTGTGGGGAATACAAAATGGTGGCCAGGCTGCCAATATAGCTGCTACTACCATTTGTGGCAGCATTGAAAGAATAACAAAATAAAATCTTAGGAAGAGCAAAAGAAACTGTGCTATTGTCACTGCTAATGGTGAATGCCACCCCTGAGGAACTATTGGAGAATTTCTTCTTCCCCCTGAAGAAACAGGGTGAAATGGGACCCACAGTTTCTCTGCCTGCAAATGTCAAGAGGCCATTTCCATACGGGTCTACCTCAATGACTTCCTTTCTCTATATTAACCTACCGGAGATCATCTTCTGAGGTCCTTCTTTGTGACCCTCTTCCTGGAGACCTGGAGGGTGGCAACACAAGAATGGGCCTTCTCTGCAGTGGCTTCTCATTTGTACAATGCTCTGGCCAGGGAGGTTTCATTATACAGTGGTACCTCAGGTTACATACACTTCAGGTTACAGACTCCGCTAACCCAGAAATAGTACCTCAGGTTAAGAACTTTGCTTCAGGATGAGAACAGAAATCGTGCTCCGGCGGCGCGGCAGCAGCAGGAGGCCCCATTAGCTAAAGTGGTGCTTCAGGTTAAGAACAGTTTCAGGTTAAGAACGGACCTCTGGGACGAATTAAGTACTTAACCCGAGGTACCACTGTATACTTTTAGGAACCAGGCAAAAAAGTTCCTCTTTAACCAGGCCTTTGGCTGATTGACATCCAATGTGCTTTTAAAATGTGTTGGGGAAGGGGGAATTACTGTTTTTTTTCTTGTTTTTATTTTTATTATGTATTTTGTGTTAGTATATTGTGTTTTTATGTTTTGAACCGCCATGAGACCTGCAGATAGAGGGTGGTATACAAATTTAATAATGAGGATGAGGATGATAATAATAATACTAACCTTCAAGTCTCTCTCCTTCCGCATTCCATGTCTGTTCCCCACTCTCACTCTGAGCTGATTTGTCTTTAGGGTGGTCAAGAAAAAGGACAAAGGAGGACAAATTTTAAAATGATTACTATAGATATGTAGAAATAATTACCATAATTTAAATCAGGGGCAGGGAACTTTTTTTTTAGCATGAGGATCATATCCCCTTCCAGGGGCCACTTACCAGCAGTGGGAAAAGCCACTGGCAAAACTTAGTGCAGCAATGGATGTGCGTCTTTGTACAAAAAGCTTCATTCCAGCCAGGCAAAAATCTCCATCCCCTCCTCACCCAGCCAAATGAGATACACTAGAACAGTTCAAATTTACATCCCTCCAGAAGCACTCAAGGAGGGCACAGAGCAAAACCAAACCCAATCTGACATCTCCCGATTAACTTATTTCAGGATTCCCTTAAATCTAACAATAACTCTGATCTAATCTGGGTGCAAAACAGACAACATAAAAAGATACATGTTACAAACTCAGATTCTCCAATTCCACAAGGACATAGACGTACTTCATAAGAGGCACCCGGAAATCTTCAATGCAGAAAGAAAAATATTGAACTTATCTAAAGTTTGAGATGTTATCAAGGTTTACTATTTAGAGACTGTACTTTGCTACATCAGATATGAGGACCATATAAATACCTAATGCTGCTAAGCACCTAAACCCAATCAGGAAAGGCTGCATAGTTAAAAAGGTCAATCACCACACACCAGAATAGCTTATCTGCTAACAGGTGGGTGGGTGTTTCTTTCTGTGTGTGTTTCTGTATATATAGCAACTAAAGAACACATCTCAAGTCCCTTTGATTCTAGAGGGAATTTTTTAAACGCATGCTTAATTATTTCATAGATCTAAATGAATTCTAATGCAGAAATCTTATACTCACCTGGTTGGAAGTCCCATTGAACACAATGGAGCATGCTTCAGAATGTTTAACAGGGCAATTCTATGCTGGCTCCTCAAAGTAAGTCACATTGGGTCCAATGGGACATACTCCGAGCCAGGTTTGTGTGTATACCATTGCAGCCTTATTTAGGCTTATCTGCCTCCTGTATTTACATGTATTTATTTATTTTGTTCTTTATCTCATAAAAAATGAACTCCACTTGAGTGTAGAAAACCTCAAAGCATTTAACAAAAGATAAAACAGTAAGAACAAGAAAAATTCACAACCCTACTTTAAACATACAAAAGTTAAAATACTAAAAGAGATTCAAATTACCTTGACTTTCTAAGTAATATTCTAAGCATAGATGAAATTTGATGCTGGGTGCTAGCTGAAATGAATCATCTTATTCAGGCCTATGTGATCATGCATTGAAGTGGACCGTTTCTCTGTTATTGCTTTTCTATACAGAAATTTCACCATTAATGCCTTCTTTTTTATGTTTAGGTTTTACATGATAAGGCCATGATTCTCATGGAACATCTTATGCTCAGGTATGCCTGTACACACACAAACACTTATAAATCAAGGTTTTTGTGATAGGAATTTTATGGTCTTAGATATATAGTAATGTTCATAACTGCACATACATAGATCAGCACAGGAAAGCCAACCTGGAACCATTTTGATTCCTAAACTGACCAAATTCTTTCTCTGCAAGGTTAAAAATGGGAAAGCCTCCCCATTGTCTCTTCCTTCACAAATCCTGTCTTAATCTGTGTTTGAATAAGGTGTGAGCCTGTGACCTGGCCCAGGAAATAAGTATTTTACCACTACAAAAGAATGATCAAGTAACCTGCTAGACAGGAGATAAACAAGGACAAGAGAAAAACAACATTTAAATTTCTGTGATGTAGGTGGGATGTATCTGAGGGGTGGTCTTAGGTTACACCCCTTCTGTGATGTATGCATAATGTTTCTGGGGGTGGTCTTGATCTAGAGAATGGGAATTTCAAAAGTCTTTATAAGGCCTTGCAGGCCATTGTTCTAGGTCCTCTTCCTCTCCTGCGTGTGAGGGGAGTACCCTGTTGCAACAGATCAATAAAGATCAAGCTTACTAGCTGCTTTGCTTCTCAATATTCTCTGGTTGGCCTCTGTTATTTTCTCCTACCAATAGGGAACCTATGTAAGGACTCTATATGGGCTCTTGGATACCCCATAAGGGAAAAGGGCATATTTTTATTTACAACAGTTTTCCCCTTCATAATACAGGCAGCAACTATTTTAGGCATGTCCAATATGTGTGCGATTGCACACGTGCACATTGTGCTGAACCCGGAAGTGACCTAAAAAATCACAGAAAGAGGCGGAGGGGGGCAGGGCAGGGTCGGAATGGGGTGTTTGCAGGTTTTTTCAATGGTTTTTCAAATATATGTGATTTCACGTGTGGTGCCTTGGAATGTAACCCCCTCCCTCATGTAAATTGGAAGTTGCCTGTGCTCACATGCAGTGGCTGCGAAGAGGTAGGGTGGCTTGTAGGCAAACATTTTGATTTGGCAAGTGGCCCTATTATGAATAGCTTGCTGTAGCAGGAAAGCTTCTCCACAAATAAACAGGCTGCCTTGCACATCAGGTGTACAACAGCCAAATCAGTTTATCCATTTCCTTTAGCAAGAATCTGAACATTAAATCTATAGTGGCTAAAACAGTGCTTTTCAAACTGTGTTCTGGGGAAACCAGTGTGGTTCCTTATTGTCAGTTTCTCAGTGAAAAGAGCTATAACGGCGAGCAACTTTCTCGAAAAGGCGACTTATCTGACATTAGCCATTTCTCCCCTGGCACTGCATAGTTGTAGAAATGTTTAGGTGCATTCCAGTATGAATGGAATATGGAACAGATTCTAAGATTAGGGTCCTCTGCAAAGCATTGGGATTATATTGTAGATGCGCAGGGATCCTATGGCAGACGTGCAGACGGGTTTATGTGAAAAAGTGGGTTTCCTGGCCCGAGATTATCAGAAAACCACGTAATACACCTTTGATTTATTGCTCAGTCTTTCCCACTGACAACAACTAATACTGAAATAGTATCACTTGCAAAAAAAAAACCGAGCAACACCCTTCTGCATGGTACAGTATATTGTTCAATTGTTAAGGCTCAGCAAAAGGAAACGTTCAAAGCACAATGTCATCTTTTATACAGAACCATTTCACATGTTACTGTGTACCATGAGAACAGGTTGCGGTTTACAACATTGCACCCTGCTGAGGGCAATGAAGCTGGTAACAGTTGGTGGAAAAGGTGTGGCGTACCAAACATCCTGGCCAGAAGAGACAGCCCTTTCAGTCTCACATTGCCCTGTCTCTTTCTCTAGTTGACCTCTTAGGACCTGGCTGCTAGTGCCAGATCTCTGTGTTTCACCTGACTATTGTTTTGCCGCTTCTTATCTTGTGGAACTGTAGAAGGAAAGTAGCAGAGCATTTGGACAGTCAATGTTTCACTGATTTCAGACGTGCCTGTCACCTCAGCCAGCAGAGCTTGACTGCAAGAACAAGAGGGAACTAGCAGAAAGCTGATCTCAGTCTTCCTTACAGCTGCAGCACTCAGAGAAAGAAAAGAATCTGAACAGGGAGGGCTAGAGAGAAAAGAAGGGAAAGCGTCCCTGAAGAAAGTTCCTAAAATGGAAGAAGCGGGAAATAATGGGACATTGGATCCTGTCTGTTCTGCAAATGAACGTCCATACTCACAAGTAATATTAGAAAGTAAGTTTATTCACTGTTGAGAACAACGTAAGTCTGTGTGAATAAATCCTTTTTGGGTGTTTTTTTACCAGATTAATCAAACTGGTGTGTGTGTGTGTGTTAATGAGAAGCTTTTTCATTCACTGTTGTTCTGGACTGACCTACTTTTTAAATGGCATTTGAAATGAGGAGGACACATTAATGTTCATCAGAAAGGCTTAAAGGCAAACTTAATCTAGTGTTGATGAATGCATAATGACTCTGAATGGCAAATACCATTCACCTGTAACTTTAAAATTAAAAAGAGTTTAAACCATAAAAACAGAAAGATGCTCCTTTTCAGCAGGGCTTGTGCAGGAAGAATTCCAAACATATATGATTGTTGTTGATAATTATGATAATATTATTTATTTTATAAAATGTATATACCGCTTGATTGTAAAAAAACACACCACTCAAAGCAATTTACAAAATGATAAAACGATAAAATAAAATAAAAATTACAACCATACTTTAAAACATAAAACAAAAGTTAAAATACTAAAACAGATTAAAATCATCTCAACTTTCTAAGCATCTGGGTAAGCTAGTTTAAGAAGAGTTTGGATTTGATATCCCGTTTTATCACCACCCGAAGGAGTCTCAAAGTGGCTCACAATCTCCTTTCCCTTCCTCCCCCACAACAAACACCCTGTGAGGTGAGTGAGGCTGAGAGACTTCAGAGAAGTGTGACTGGCCCAAGGTCACCCAGCAGCTGCATGTGGAGGAGCGGAGACGCGAACCCGGTTCCCCAGATTACGGGTTGGAGTAAGCTGTGAGCAAGGCATCTCAAGTCAGATAAAAGGTTAAAAGGTTTGCAATAAGTCTCAAGTCAGATAAAAGGCTCTTAACCATTACACCACACTGGCTCTCTAAACAGGAATATTTTTAGCAGGCACAAAAAAGAGTACAGTGAAGGTGCCTGATTGATTTCAATAGGCAAGGAGTTCCGGAGTGCAGGTGCTGCCGTATAAAACAAATGCAGAATGGGCAATATGTGTGATAACTCTATTTATTAGTCAGTGTTCTCATGGGAATGAGCAACTGACACAATACCCACTGATAAGAAATGGGGAACTTTAGGTGTGTGGATCAAAACAGGCACTTCCCACAGTGCCTCTGCCTCTGCATTGTATGAGCAGTTCCACCTGCGAGAAATTAAGTGTCAAAGCTTTCCTGCTGTTCTCAAGTATGGGGTCATGTGGACACAGAGAATGGCAAGGGGAAGGGGAAGTTTAAAACTTCTTGAACTATGATATGACAGTAGTACAGGAATGAATGTGTAGCTGTATATAGACACTAACGGCACAACTAGCCTCAGTGCAGGACACCTGCACTTAGACTCGCCCACATATTTATTTATTTTTTAATGAGCTGAACTTATTAGGTTCTGCAATGCTGTGAGCAACACTGGGGTGGTGTCTGGAAGGGCTGCATTTTCCCTGGAATCAGTCCCTGTAGTTACAGCACTGGGTCTGTTTATCTGGAATCACAGTCACAGTTTACTGCCAATTAATCAGTGTCAAAGCATTCTTTTTTTTTTTTTAAAGGTCATTCACAAAGCATCGTGTTAAAAAGATGTGGGATTGCCCTTTGGTTCTATAACCCATCTTGATGGGTGTTACTGACTAGGAAGAGATATCACAGATTAGGAGAGAGCCAATGGCTCATATTTTAGTGGTGGCAAAGTTCCAAACTGCAGCGAAATGGAAAAATATAAAGCCCCTAGCAATGAAGGAAGAAGGTATGATTCGATTGATGCAAAAGCTTGCCATGGATAAGAATTTGCATCAACGAATTTACAGATATCATACAGCAAATCCCAGATATAATTATGACTGTGTAGAACAACTGTAGATGTAATTGTCACAGCTAACTAGCAATACAAGAGAACTATGATTCTCTTTGATAGCAGTTTATTGCTTAAGGGGTGGGGAGGAGAGTGTACATCTGTCTGTCTGTCTGTCTATCTACTTGTTACTGAATTATTTTGCACATGCACCCAAACAGGTACATAGTCTACTATTCCTGATTATACCAAATTTTATTCCTTTATTTTTTTAAAAATTACTAATTAATAATTATAGGCATTACTAAACTGTGTTTGTGATTTTAAGCACTTAAAAAACAAAAACAAATAGGTATAGTGCTTCATTAATGTGAACATTTTTGGCCAGAAAAGCTCAAGTAAAAGAAAGGGGGAGTGAATTCAGGCAGCCAATGTACCATGTGATAAATGTGGGGGAACTGCGCTTGTTTATTAAATGTGGGCCTAAGATGGCCGTGGCTGCTTTTGTAGTGCTTTGTGGTTGCTGTGCGGTCCTACCCCTAGTTATGTACTCATTCTGTAGCTTTAGAGTGAAGACCTAAGTTCTACCTACCCCACAACGCATTGCTGCACTGCTGCAGTGTTTTGCCACTACCAATACTTCCTTGTTCTTCCTTTATGGAACTTGATTGTTTAGCCTCTTCCCACATTCTTGTATTAATAATACTGATAATGGAGTATGTAATATGGGTTTCCAAATCCTTTTCACCCTGTAACAGCAATGCCTCAACTGTTTTTCCCTTCCTTAGAGGTGGGGCTCTGAAAGTGGAAATGAGCCCTACCAGGAGAAAAAAATACGTAATACAGCCGTACCTTGGAAGTCGAACGGAATCTGTTCTGGAACTATGTTCGACTTCCAAAGCATTCGGAAACCAAAGTGCAGCTTCTGATTGGTTGCAGGAGGCTCCTGCAGCCAATCAGAAGCCCCGGAAGCTCCTCCAGACTCTCGGGTTCCAAAGAATGTTTACAAACCAGAACGCTCACTTCCGGGTTTGCAGTGCTCAGGAGTCAAAACGTTCGACTACCAAGGCGTTCGGGATCCAAGATATGACTGTTCAGAAGTTTGGATGCCAAACAAGCCCTTATCTCCAGTTTCAGCTAAGACCAGCTAGAAACATTCATCTCTCTCTCTCTCACACACACACACAGCCATAGTCTCTCAGTTTCAAAATCCCAAACTATTTTTTTCTGCTCAAGCTTAAGTCCCAGTGATGAAACTGACTGATCCAAGTAATTAACTAGCAATCGGTCTGCTAAGGGTACAGTTAACTTGTAACCATACCAATATGGATTCTAAGGCCCTGGATTGTGAATTAAGGATATACTTACCTTATATTAAGCATGCTTGCTTGCTTTTACTAGGCTGAAGTATTCCATTTCTTTATGTGCTGCAGCTTGTTGTTTAAATTTGCCACAACTCTTTATCCTTTCAGGTCTTGATTTGACAGGAATATTGCTCTTTGCTATCCTGACTTTAATGACACTGACTGCTGACCTGGTATTTGTGGAGGAAGTCTTCTATATTTACCGCAAAATCCCACCCTCCAAAAGATCCATTTTTATTTGGATAAATGCAGCTGCTCCGGTAAGTTGAATAAATAAATTATGGTAGTTAGGTTGGGGCAACTGGCTAAAATGTTTTAAAATGTTTTAGAGTTCTAATTTTGGTTCCTCTGTTTTGTTTTTGTTGGGTTGGTGTGGGTTATATGTTTAGTTGGGGTTGGTGGTTATTTTAATTTGAGTATAACAGCAAGCTGGTTGTTGTTGTTGTTGTTGTTGTTGTTGTTGTTGTTGTGTTGTTGTTTTCTATTGATTTCTTGGTTTGTTTGTTGCTTGTATAGGATATTTTCTTTTACAATATTTAATGTTCTGTTGTATTTTTATATATGTTGTAAGCCACCCAGATTGGCTAGGGAAACCTGGTCAGATGGGCGGGATATAAATTATTATTATTATTATTATTATTATTATTATTATTATTATATTACACTAAGCATGGAAAAGGGACGCGGGTGGCGCTGTGGGTAAAACCTCAGCACCTAGGACTTGCCGATCGTCAGGTCGGCGGTTCGAATCCCCGCGGTGGGGTGCGCTCCCGTTGCTCGGTCCCAGCGCCTGCCAACCTAGCAGTTCGAAAGCATCCCCGGGTGCAAGTAGATAAATAGGGACTGCTTACTAGCAGGAAGGTAAACGACGTTTCCGTGTGCTGTGCTGGCTCGCCAGATGCAGCTTGTCACGCTGGCCACGTGACCCGGAAGTGTCTTCGGACAGCGCTGGCCCCCGGCCTCTTAAGCGAGATGGGCGTGCAACCCCAGAGTCAGACATGACTGGCCCGTACGGGCAGGGGTACCTTTACCTTTACCTAAGCATGGAAAACCCTCTTAGTACTCACGTAAGGGCATCCAGAGATGACCCTATTACTGGGTCTCTGGCAATGCCTTCCTTTTAGGGACAGGCAGCAGCATACATTATTTGCATGCAGAAATTCTCAGGTCCAATCCCTGGCATCTTCAGCTAAAACTGGAGTGGGGAACCATCGGACCCAGGGGCCAAATGTGGCCCTCCAGCCCTCTCTACCCAGCTGTTAAGAATTTTCCCAAGTGACACACACCCAGGCAATATCTCTCACTGGCGTTGCTCTCAGCTCTCTTTCAGTGATTTCATGTGGCTGGAAAGTGCTCTTGAAGTGTGTTAATATCGCTTGCTTGCTTGCTTGCCTGGATGGATGGAAAATAGAGAATGGTGTGTCTGGCCACATCCCCTTTTACCACACCCAACACTGGCATGTAACACCCAGAAGTCTGCACATATGGGAAGGTGGTCCTCAGGCTGAAACAGGCTTCCCACTCCTGAGTTAAAACAATGAATAGCTAATGACTCTGGATTACTGCTGCCAATCAAAATAGACAATACTGGCCTACTTGGACAAATAGTACGATAACTTACAATGCCACTTCCTATGATGCCACTTGGATATTGGACTTCCCTAGGTAGGGCTTCTCCATCTGATGTTTTCTGAAGGAAAAGTTCTTTAGAAAGAGCTCTAATCTGATGTTCTGATCTGATGCCTAACTCGAGACTAGATAATATTGAATTGTGTCTAAATCTGAACTGAAGGGATATTCATTTAGAGGATAATAGATTCCCCCGCCCCCTGCCCCCAAATCTATTTAGTTAATAAATAGTTTTTGCCCTGAATGTTCCTCTCTCTTTCCAGGTGATTGCCACTACGTCATGTATTGGGATGTGGATTCCTCGCTCAACAATGTTTACAGATTTTACTGCAGCAGTGTATGTTTTCTCTATCTTTTTAGATATGCATTTACCCATCTGTTTCCATTTTTAGGCAAAATGTTTCCAGCATTAAGGAAACAAATAGTTATCTTGTATTTGTAGGAACAGCCCTTTTGTTAAAATAGAATCCTTTATCAGTTGGGGTTTTTTTGCGTGAGGAGAATATACTGTTAACTCAGACTTTGATGATAGTGTAGAAACTAATAATGGCACCAGCTAGATAAAAGAATGGAATGTTAAACGTGTGTGTGTAGGGGGGGTGTATTCTTTAGTTTGTGCACTTTAAAAGTCCACAGACTCCTTTGACTGGCAGCTGGATTGAAACAGCAGAGCCCCTTTGATTTCTCAAACGTATTCTTTAGAGCAAGATTCTGACCTGTGAGTGGCATTTCACCAGTCTTTTCTAAATGGCACATTGCGGTTTCTTTTTTTTAACAAAGAAAAAAAAAACTGCTGAAAAGAAGTACACCAATATAGGAAAATAACCCAAGTTGGAGATCTGTGTGATGAGGCTTGTCAGCTGTAACACATACTGTAAAGGAAGAGAAAATAGTTTGCATCCTTTGGCTTTTTGTTCTTTTTTAAAAAAAAGAAAACAACAACAGCAACCCAAAAGCAGCTGTGGGGGATGCAAATTAGACTGATGCAGTGGCCCTGAGGAAGGGAATATTTAAATCCCCCCCCCCCGCTATTTCTCCTAAAATAAAGTTCTCTCACTCTTTCAAAAACAAGGTACCGTATTTTTCGCTCTATAAGGCGCACCAGACCACAAGACACACCTAGTTTTTGGAGGAGGAAAACAAGAAAAAAAATATTCTGAATCTCAGAAGCCAGAAGAGCAAGAGGGATCGCTATGCAGTGAAAGCAGCAATCCCTCTTCTGTTCTGGCTTCTGGGATAGATGCGCAGCCTGCATTCGCTCCATAAGACGCACACACATTTCCCCTTACTTTTTAGGAGGGAAAAAGTGAGTCTTATAGAGCAAAAAATATGGTAGGTTTTTCAGGGAATGGCAACTCAAGGCATCCCAGTAGTTACTGCACCATGGATAGCTCCAAATGAACAACAACAACAACTTGTGCCAGCAAAGGCTGGAGGTGAACGGAGGTCTTATGAGTCCAATTCTTCCAGGCTCCATCCTTTAGGCCTGAAGACTGTGGCTCTTAAAGGGCCAACTCTCTGTGTCTGTACTGTAACCTCCTGAGTGGTGCCCTGTTGAGCAGCTATGCTACTATGAGAAGCACTCAATTACCCTGGCAAGTCAAAACTGGGGGACAGCCCCTGTGAGGGTTCAGGCTCAGGCTCCGATCCACCAGCATCAGCAGCCTTCTCCAATTCCTCAGCTAGCAGAACAGCAGACCTGGGCTCAGCCAGCTCTTCCTCTTCTGAGCTCAAGCCTGCAGCCATGACAGTCATGTGTGACAAATGCATAGACAGGAGAGCAGCCACGTAAATCTTAACATGTAGGTGCCTTTCCCTCCTTCCCATAGATTTTTTGCTATCGTCATCCACAAGTTCCTGCTCATGATGATTAAAGAATGTGGGGGTCAAAAACTATTCCTCAGGCACTTTGAGAACAACCACTTCAAGATAAGCACAGGCCCCTGCTGCTGCTGTTGCCTTTGCCTCCCACATATACGCATCAATAGGTGAGTTTCTCTATAAAACCTACCAGTTCTGAAGGTGAAGGGAGGGAAATCTGCAAAACATTTGAGTTGGAAAGGCTTTGGTATAATCAGAGTGTTGTTATTATTAAAGGGAAAGGGTGTGGTTTAAAGTCAGCGCATTCACACCAGTTTTCTTACACTGACATACCACCTTCCTTCCATCCTGGAACCCAAGGTAACATACCCCACTGGGCAGTGTTTTGGTTTCAATCATATACTTAAAGCAGTGTTTCCCAACCACTGTTCCGCGGCACACTAGTGTGCCGCGAGATGTTGCCTGGAGGGAGGCGGGCGAGTCGGGCGGCGAGAGGCGGGGCGGCGGCGGCGAGGAGAGGCCGCCCAGCGCGGGGCTCTCGCCGTCTGCCTGCCTGGCTGCCTGCGAGCTCGGCGGGCAGCGCCTCCGTCCGCAGCGCCCGCCTCGCGGCTCTCATTCCCTGCCCCTGCCAAAGCTCACCCAGCCAAGCCGCGCTCTCCTTCCTGCCTCGCTTTGCTGCCTCCTCCCACCCCCAAAGCTTGGAGGTTCCCCGGCAAGGGGGAGGGAAAAAAATTGAAACTTACACTTTCCTGCGTCCCTCCCGGCGTGACGCTGCGCGCTGACGTCACGGGGCTGTAATGGTGGTGTGCCTCGAGATTTTTTTCATCAAACAAGTGTGCCTTTGCCCAAAAAAGGTTGGGAAACACTGACTTAAAGGAAGCTCAAAGACAAATATACCTGCATATCTGGACCAAGTGCTGCCTTGGAATTCTTCTAGGATGCAGAGATTGGACAGCCATCTTTTGCAGATGCTTTAGCTCTGGATTCTCTGCACTGAGCATGGGTTTGGAGTAGATGGACTGCAAGCTCCACTCTCTTGGTCGTAAAACAAGAACAGACGTTTGCAATAAGTTAGTTGAACTGGGGGGGGGGCAATAGACAGAAAGGCAACCTGTCCTTCCCTCACTGATTACTTCTGTTTCCTCTCCATGTTTTTAGTCAGCATGAGTTAACATGTGACCGTGCTAACTTATTGGCTCCATAAGGGCCACACGCAAAACCCTTGCTTAGAATGGAGGATCTAGACTGTGAAAAAAGATGTGGGAAATAGGTGGAAAGTCAGCTTCAGTGCAAGGGCAGCATTCCCTTCTGGACAACCTTCTGAGGGCCACATGCCAGCGGTGGGTGGAGCCAGAGTCAAATGTGGGCGTGGCAATTAATGTAAATTGTACCTTTGTACAGCAGGCTAGTTTCTGCACACACCCCTCTCTATCCTCCACCCAGACCAACGAGAGGCACCATCAAAGTTCAAGAACACATTTCAGTGAGGCAGGGTGTAACGTGGGACCAGTGAGCAGGGTGGCCAAGGAAGAGTTCCTAGCACTAGGTAGAAAGAACTGGAGGACCACATTTAGGCCCCAAGGCCTGAGGTTCCAAATCCCTCTTTTAAAACCACTTCCTTACTCTGATTCACCATCTTTGCGCCACAGGATTATTAAAATATGAATAATCCATGGGAGATCTGATGACAGAAACCAAGCCTTGTGAGCAGTGGTGGACATTGAGCTCTCAAATTTCAGAGGCGCTCTATGTAACGCTAGAATTCAGTGCTCCGCACTACAGTATTGTTGTGGCACCCCTTGCAGTGTGGCACCCAGTGTGGCCAAACTGGTTACACTACCCTAAAACTGTCTCTGAGGTAGCTGGGTATGTTTAGCCTAGAGGAGACTGAGAAGAGATATGATAGCCATCTTCAAATAGCTAAACAGCTGTCAAATGGAGAATGGAGCAAGCTTGTTTTCTCCTGCTCCAGAGGGTAGGATGAGAATCAATGGCTTCAAGTTACAAGAAAGGAGATTCAGACTAAACATTCTGATTGTAAGAAGTTTCTGACAGTATGAGCGGTTTGACAATGGAACAGACTCCCACAAGAGGTGGTGGACTCTCCTTCCTTGGAAGTTTTTAAGCAGAGGTTGGATGCCCAGCTGTCATGCTTGATCTAGTTGAGATTCCTGCATTGCAGGGATTGGACTAGATGAGATTCGGGGTCCCTTCCAACTCTACAATTCTATGATTCTATTTATTATTTGGTCCTTAGATTGACAGAGGGTAGAGATGTCACTGAAGCTTGCATGTTCTCAAACAGTTCCTTCGCTTCTTCAAGAAAGCAAAAAGAGGTGATCTGCCAGCTCATTTGTACACTCGTTTGTACTGTTTATAGTTCTGTAATTATTTGCAGGAGTAAAATTGCCACTATAATTATATCATTATTATGCAATTATGGCTGTATTAATTGAGCAATTATATTAAGCCAAAGTTCATTAATATAGCACAGAGTACATTAAATAGCAGCTTGCCTTCATTAATGAGAGTGTCTGAGGTGGAAAGAGAAGGAGGTTGGATATCTGAATAAAGAGAGGAAGGAAAGAAAGATGTAATTGGGGGGGTTGGCGTGGGGTAGGGATATTTACTACTCAGATTGTCCAAGGCAAAAGCCCAATACGTGTCAGTGGATCAAGATTACTGCCTCAATCTCCTTTAAGATTATGAATTTTTCCTTCCCCCTTTTTTTATTTGGCAGGCGAACACTATTTTTACTGAAGCTGGGGACTTTCCAGTTTGCATTCCTCCGCCCTGTGCTAATGTTTTTATCAATAGTACTTTGGACCAATGGAAACTACAGTCCCTCTGATGTAAGCAAAGGTTTGAAGAATTTATTGAAACTTAACAGAGGATGATAAGAAATATCTGTACACCTAAAACTATTTTGAACTAAAAAGTGCCAGTCAGAATGTACTGTAGGCATAAATCACCATGGTCTTGCTACGCTATGACACAGAATACAAACATAGAATAAAAAGAACTAAAAAGCTCTAATAACAGTAGAAAACCAACTAAATATAGGTTTTTAAATAATTCAAAATAAATACCTAGGGCAGAGACCTTTCCATTCCACTGGAAAAGCTAACTGAAACAAACATGTCTTTAGTTGACCTGCTTAGTTACTGGCAGACGCATGGAACAGAGCCAAACTACTGTAGGCAATGTTACATGTGTGATGGCATTTAATAGGGGGAAACCTCCAGGAGGCAAATGTGGCCCTCCTAGCTTCTCTCTGGCCCTTGGAACTCTCCTAAGTCACACCCCCTCTCCCAAGCCTTGCTTGTGTTTTGTCTGGAATTGAACTCTGATAAAGCCTCTTGCTTGTCTGAACAGAGCACAGAGAGTGCTGCATGTGTAAAAACTGCTTTACAAAGGTAAAATTTGTATTTGTTGCCATAACCACCTTTGCTCCCTGGCCCCAACCCCACCCACCACTCATATGTGAGCCCCAGAAGGTTGCTGGAATAGGTTCCCTACTCCAGAAATAGCAGCAGGGAGGAGGGAATTGGTGTTGGGGAAAGACGTGGAGAGGTTTTTTAACCTTCCCCACCAACTTGAACGTATTGATTTCAATAGGCCTGCTCTGAGGGTGGTGTGGATGCTTTTGGTGCTGCTGAGTGTGTATATGAGTTATACAAATAAGTTTGTTCTGGAAGCAGAAAAGGACCTGCTGTGGAATATAATCTGTGTATCTGTTCAATGTACCTTTTCAGTTATCTCCCAACGGAGCTGCCATATGGATTAACTGCTTCATAGGTGTCCTTACTATCATTGCCCTGTGGCCAATCGGAATCATGTTCCAACGAGTCCGCGCTCTCCTTAACTGCAAGAAGATTATCCCTAAATTTGCACTTTATCAGGTGAGATAGTTAAGACTACATTGCAGGCCTTCATTTGAAATGCTTCTGGAAGACAGCTCTATAGTCAAGTGCTGCAAACCTAAAAGAGGAATTCAAGATCAAAGACTTTATTACTTAAAGCCTTTGAAGTATGAAAGGTCTTCTTTGTAGCTAACTCCTTTGTGATAGCTTCTTTCAACGTTTTTGGGTGACAATGGAGAACTGAGCAATATTTAGAGTTTTCAGTCTTCCTAAAGTTTTGGGTGGTAAAAATGCAGCGCACACCGAGTTCCTTTTCCCTGCATGGAAGGAAGTGGTGTAGAACAAAGACATATCCTGTGATACAAGACTAAATCCCAGGGCGTACTTCTAAAGACCATGGTAGGTACTGGTAAAAATATGATTGTTTAAATGGTTTCAGAGCACCACAGTTTATTTTGTGCTGTTTCTCCTATATATGTCAACTTCAAACAGAGTAAACTCCATTGAGTTAAATGGGATCTACTCCCATGTCAGAGTGTGTAGGGGTGCTAATTTGTCCCATTGATAGAACCTAAATTCAACTTAGTTGGACCCAACCCACAATTTATTTTTAATTGCCCCAATATGCACAGGAGAGAGTTGGTGTAAAGGGGTGGACTGGGGAGAAGGAGTTCAGATTCCTACTGTACTATAATACTTTCTAGGTGACCTGGTTTTAAGGCAATCAGTATCTTACTTCCCAAGAATGTTGGAATGATAAAACAAGCAGCGGGAAAGCCATGCATGCTGTCTTGAGCCACTAGGAGGAAGGACTGAGGAAGTGGGGGAATGTTGCTGTTGTTGTTGTTTAGTCGTTTAGTCGTGTCTGACTCTTCGTGGCCCCATGGACCAGAGCACGCTAGGCACTCCTGTCTTCCACTGCCTCCCGCAGTTTGGTCAGACTTATGTTTGTAGCTTCGAGAATACTGTCCAACCATCTCGTCCCCTTCTCCTTGTACCCTCCATCTTTGCCAACATCAGGGTCTTTTCCAGGGAGTCTTCTCATGAGGTGGCCAAAGTATTGGAGCCTCAGCTTCATGATCTCACTTCTCTTCATGCAAGCTCGTGCGTGCGCGCGCACACACACACACACCTGTTTCATTGGCTCCTGACACACTGTCTGTAGCGTCCCAAACTGATCCATGCCCCATGGCTCTGACTCTGCTGGCTTTAAGCCTGGGCAGCCCATTGCTGAGTGTGCTCTTATAAGGGACTTTAGTTCTCCTTCTAGCCTACCCTTTTGCACTGCAAGGTGAAAGCCATGGCAATCAGCCATGCCTCCTCCTCCAGTTCCCCACCCAATAACAATGTGGACACAGGAGATGGCAGTTTCTGGGCTGCCTCTCTGCCACTCAATACAAATCTTCACAGTTTGAATCAAGTCCATAAATTTTGGTAAGTGCAAGTACATTCTTCCCACTAAGGTGGGAATACGCTGAGGGCATAATGCAGCTTTCTACAACCAGGTAGCCTCCAGATGTTTTGGTCCAAGACATCTGGAAGACACCCTATTGGGGAAGGCTGGAGAAACAACAAAACATTACATATAGGAATGTGCAACGTGCCCCTCTCTTGGGCCATCTATTCTCTAGTTCACCCTTCAGGATTCTTCTCCATGGGCACCAGGTTCTTTCACCAGGAGAAAACATGCACTATGAGTATTCATCTTTCAACATCAGCCTAAATGTACGGCACCCTCCCCCTCATGCTACTTCCAAACAGAGAACCTTCTGTGGTGTCATCCCCCTCATGGGGATTTACCTCTTTATTTTAATTTAAGGTGGGAAATGTATATAGTTTTTATTGAATCGCATTCACTCTGCACTAAAATGGGATTTTTTCTTAGCATTACAATTTTCTTTTTCTGTGTGTTTATGTAGTTTGCCCTCATTTTGAGTCAGCTCCAGGCAACCATCATCAACATATTGGCTATGGAAGGGGTAATTGCTTGTGTGCCTCCACTTTCTTCTTCAGCAAGAGGAGCATGTAAGTTGCTTGGATTTCAGTTTCTATGACAGGCTAAAGTGGGTTCATTTCTATATTCACTTATAATGTATTCCACCTCTGTAAATTATGTATTCCGCCTCTGCAGGGCCACTGTAAAAGTCCAACTGTCATTGAGATCATGACATCTGATGCTCCACGTAGCATTACCCATTCCAACAGTTGTCCACTACAAGAGTTGAATGAAAGCAAGTTTGAGCCCACCTTATTTTCATTCCTGGTCCTTAAACCTCTTGCTCTTTTGTTCCCTTTCGATTTTCCAGATATGGACCAACAGCTACTCATTATGGAAATGTTTCTCATAACTCTGATCTCACGAGTCGTCTACAGGAAAGGAAACGATGACCTGGAGCTTCCAGTGGTTTCAGACCAGGAAACTAAGGGAAACAAACAGAGCAGCAGGATCAGTGTGGAGGGCAACATTTTTTAAAAGTAAGCACCAGTAATGTAAGGGCTGATCAGATATTAACTGGGACAGCCAAGATTCTGACCAATACATTTTCCATGGCAATGTAATATTGGCACTAGTGGAATAAATCCACATGAGCCGGGCATTCAGGGCTGGGAAGTGGGTGTCCAGAACTAGACGGATGCAGTGCGCATTAGCTAAAGGAATCACCCAGTGATGCCATGTTATGCTTTGACATAATGAGGACTATTATAAGGAGAGCTCACAAGTGCCAGCTTTAGCTAACTTTCCCATAATCATCTGATATTGTAAAAAAAGAAGTTTGTGATAAGTGTAGCTATTACTCATGATGGTTAAAGCTAATTGAGCCTTAAAATGTAGAAATGTAAAACAAAAATTGGACTGGAGAACAACTTATCTCCAAGTAGCATGGTTTAATTTTTATACAGGTGTCATAGAACAACGTAGCTTAATCTGCCGGAAAATTGTGCATTATATGGAGCCTTGTTCCAAATTCCAAGGTGTTGCATTAGAACAAACAAAAATGTATTTTCTGTTGCCTTTATGATGGGTAGAAGTAATGATTCAGACTATCTCAACAACTATCATCCAAGTTTTACTACACACTGATCCTGATCCTGTAGTTGTGCATTGCTGTGGTGGCACACAGAATGGCATGTGACTAATACTGGATGCCGAAGCAGCACTAGGATGTGGCAGAGAATAGGCAAGAAAAAAGAAGGGGCCAGGAGGTCAGCATCCCCTTCTTAGATGCCACCAATGCTATGAGAAGAAGCAGGAGAGTAAGCCAAAGAGCTGAGAACAAGCAGAGTTGCCCTAGGACAAATAACAGTTTGTTGAACTGTGCTTAGTATCTATATCCCTGAGTGTATAACAATACAGTAAAAGAAAAACACATGCATCATAGTTGAAGTTCCTTTGTTCCTGGTTCCGTTTTGCCAGCCAGTAACATGGGAAAACCAAAGGTCTCACAGATCCTAGGGCTTCAAGGAACATGCAAGGAGCAGAGAGTGTGCATGAGTGTGCTAGTTCTGGTTCCCCCATTTCCATGTTGCACTCTGCATCATCCAGGGTGACTGACTGTGCTGGGGAAGCCTAGTCTATAGAGCGTGGTTTCTGTGCATTTTAACACCCTGGGAAATCAGGGTTATGAAACCTTGGTTTTCCTCCACATATAGAGGTGGTTTTCCTGCTGGAGACAGGTGCTGATGATGGAGGGCAGAGCTTTAAGTGCTATTCTGAATGCCGTCTTGTAATTTTACTCCTGGGCTCAAGAGGCAAGATCTGATTTATACATACAATCACTGACGAGGTAGCCACTTGAAAATGCAACCTCTCATGCAAGAGACCTGTGTGAAAAAGGTCATTGCATCGTTCTGGCAAGTCTTCCAGACCTTGTTAAATCATAGTTTCCCGTTATATCTGATCCAGGTTTAATCTCATGGGTCGAAACCAAGAACTGTGATTAAACTGTGTCTTAATAAACCCTATGAATGTCTCATTAGATTCACTGGTTTATGAGATCATTCTATTTTATTTATTGGCAAATTTCTATATGCCTCCAACATGTCATGGCAGTGAACAACATAAAATTAACAATAAAATGTCATTCATAAAACAAGTAGAAAAGACTTTTACATCCTGCTCCTTTAATCCATAACCGTTGGTCATGCTGGTTAGAACGGATGGAAGTTGTATTCTAGCAACATCTGGGTGGGAGGTGCACAAGGTTCCCACTCCTGATGAGGGAGAATGAATAAAGAGGAAGTAGAACCATCCCTGTTCTTCATCTAACAAATATGGTTTATTGGACTTTGCCCACACTAGGACAAAGCTTGCCACTTATTTTCAAGAATCTTACACACAGCACTGGCTGCTCTCTTAAATTAGGCTTACAAAGAAATCCTATGCACACTTATTTGGTAGCGGGCCCCTTTGGGACTTTCTTCTGCATAAACATACTTAAGATTGGACTCTTAAAGAATCATGTAGGGGGCTCAGATGTGTGAGAGATAACAGATCCTACATCTTTAACGGTTGTGTAGAAATCCGAATGTCAGGAGGTTTAGATTGCCACGCAAGTTACGCTTGCTGAAATTCACTTCTTCACACAACTCTTCAAAGTGCAGGAGTGCCTTCCTCTCTTCCTCTTGCTAGGTAGACACTATAGTTTTCTGGAGATATTGGTGTTGGGATAGAACTAGTGTTGACTGGTGGGTTGAAACACATTTTTTTCTGTCCCACACAAGCTTTTTCTTTTCTTTTCTTTTTTGTAGTGCTTGAAATGCCTGTAAAGCCTGTGTGACCAGCTACTGTTAGTGGGACTCACTTCTCTCCCCCCCCCAAAAAAAAGAATATCTGCACCCACAGTCAACTGTACTTCTATTACAGGGAAGGGAGAGAAACTTGGGTCAGTTTGCATTTTAATGCAAATCTACCTACACACAGTTAGTTTCCAAAATCCATACTTTTCAAATTATGCAGTGCAGTTCTCCAGACAAAAAAATGTGTATATTAGGGGAAGGTGTGCATAGCAATGTATGTATTAGTGAAAAAAAGCATTGAAAGTGCTTCTAGTTGGGAAAATTGCATCCAAATGTGTATATTAAGGGAAATACACCTTAAAATGCTGGTAATTTTTGGTGATGACTTTTTTATATTTTTAAGACAGAAACTGATACAAAAATGTGGTGATCTGAATTTCAGACTGTGAAAATGAGAAAGAGAGAGAAAGTGAGACTAGCAGATGCATCCATCCTTATTCTGTTCTATCATCTTCAGGTCTGAAGAATGATCAACTATACACCTCCTTTTAGAATCACAGTCTTGGCTGCTTCATAATAGCACTGGAGGAATAGAAGTATTGAGTACTGACTTTTTCTGCAGCCGGATCCTAAGTATGTATACTCAGAAATAAAAGGTACCCCTGCCCGTACGGGCCAGTCTTGACAGACTCTAGGGTTGTGCGCTCATCTCACTCTAGAGGCCGGGAGTCGGCACTGTCCAAAGACACTTCTGGGTCACGTGGCCAGCGTGACGAAGCTGCTCTGGTGAGCCAGCACCAGCGCAGCACATGGAAACGCCGTTTACCTTCCCGCTATAAAGCGGTACCTATTTATCTACTTGCACTTTAAGGTGCTTTCGAACTGCTAGGTGGGCAGGAGCTGGGACCGAACGACAGGAACTCCTGATTCGAACCGCCAACCATGCGATCGGCAAGTCCTAGGCGCTGAGGTTTTACCCACAGTGCCACCCGCGTCCCATAATACTCAGAAATAGGTCCCATTAAATTCAGTGGCACTTACTCCCAAGTAAGTGTGTGTAAGATTACAACCTTGATCGCCTCCCCTCGCATTTTGGCTGAAATCACTTAGATGAATATTTGATCTCTTCCACATAACCCTATCACATTCAGCCAGCAAAGGGAGTGAGCTAATTGTTAAATTCAGTTCAACAAGTTCCTCATTAAGAACAAATTACCCGAGTTTGAAATCTGCTAATTTTCCAATCAGGGTGAGTGTTTGCACTTGTGATTTGGAAATAATTACCACAATGTATAACATCTGAACCTATGTGGAGCCTAATGAGAGAGGGATTCATTTCTTTGGGATTAGAAAAAGAGCTGAAGTGATTTAGGTTGCTGTATAGCTTCTTTCATGAAATACACATGTGAGCCTCTCGTATGCTCAAGAACTTTCAGAGACTGTCCCAGTGATTGCTTCAACTTACCTTGATTCTGTATTTAGCTCTGTTCCCATACTAAAATGACTGATTTCAAGAAGGTGCTAAAATGTTAAAAAGCATTCAAAAAATTCAGGCCTGTTTTAGATGCTCTATCTGGTTTGCGTCATTGCGATTCCAAATATGGAGATGCTCATTTGTATTATACCTATAATGCAAATGAGACTGTATGCACTTCCTTTACAGGAAGCAAACATTTGTTATGCTCTTAGTTTCAATCACAGATTTTTATGAGTGCAAACCAGGGCACTGTATATATGAAACCCAAACCACAGCATGGTAATAGGTTGATGGTACCAGTGCTGCTGGTGCTGTGGGTTAAACCACAGAGCCTAGGACTTGCCGATCAGAAGGTCGGTGGTTCGAATCCCTGCGACAGGGTGAGCTCCCGGTCACTGCTCCTACCAACCTAGCAGTTCTAAAGCACGTCAAAGTGCAAGTAGATAAATAGGTACCACTCCAGCGGGAAGGTAAACAGCGTTTCCATGCGCTCCTCTGGTTCGCCAGAAGCGGCTTAGTCACTCTGGCCACATGACCCGGAAGCTGTACGCCGGCTCCCTCGGCCAATAAAGCGAGATGAGTGCCACAACCCCAGAGTTGGCCACGACTGGACCTAATGGACAGGGGTCCCTTTACCTTTAACTTTTACCAGTGCTGCTATTAGGTAACTTTATACTCTGGACTTTATGGTGTTGTAGTGGGAGGTGACTCTTACATGGCAATGTGTATTATTTCGCTTAGTTGCCTCTGAGGCTCCCTGCAAGGCTCCCCGCAAAGTTGATGGGCACTGCCATTCAAATGGTGTGCAAATGCTGCATCATGTGATTATGTGGGGTGGAGCTTAGCTGCCCCCCCCCCATTTTATTCACATTGACATCCCTGCTTAATAGAATTACTGGTAATTTATAGTCTTCCAAGGAGCTGCGTAGAGAAAAAACCCGCAAGGTGCAGCTTTGGCTCCCCACACCCACAGCCACCCAAATTCTCCACCACGGCATAGTGATGCACTGCTGAGCTGGTGTGCGAAGGCTCATGCCTTTGCCCCCAGCTTATCGACTTCTGGGAAACACGTGGCTGTGTCACTGTGGACAAGCAGGCTGCTAGACTGGGTGGACCTTTGGTCTGGTCCAGCTTCAAGACTCTACTTGGGTTCACAGAGTGTAACATAAATAAATGCAGAGAAACGTTGTGATCGTTATACAGCCATTCCAGGTAACAAACTTATTGCTGAGGGGGAAAGCTACCATTGCCTGAAGCTCCTTTCTAAAACAGAAGCTAGGCTTGGGCAGTTTCTTTCCTCTTGCAAAGCTAGTACCCACTGAATGAGGACCAACACCAGCAATCTGTCTCCCGATGTCATACCAAGATCCAAATATCAGCAGTGCAGTTAGATAATTTTTGACTCTGGACTTAATTACCTGGGGTGGGGGGCTCTTTAGATAGTAATGTATATTGTCTCACTTACTTCAAAATATACTGTGTTTGGAGGTCCTCTTGCTCATTCTGCTGTGTGGCCCAGGATACTGATCCTAAAGTCCTCCTCCTGATGGTACCATGGCCAAGCATTCATCTAGAGATAAAAGAGGGCAGGGGAGCAGTAAAGTAATTTTGGCATAACTAAAAGCTGGCAGTATTATTATTATTTATACCATGGCATATTAAAAAAACAGCCTTTAACAGGGTTGGTAGCATTATTATTACCTACCTCATATCAGAATTTTCAGGGAATTTAAAACCTAGCAAATTTGTGTTGTATCTGCTGGACCATTTATAGTCAGGCTGACGGAAACAGTGTTGTGGTTTCATGAAAAGAGTTTGTTCTACTCAACACGGCACTGCGATTGCGCAATTGCCACAGAAACGCCGGGACGTATTTCTGCAAACCTACCAGTATGCCCAGTGTGTGAATTTCAGAAAAAGGAACACATTTCCTAAAAGTTCATCTCCTTCTCTAATCTTATCATAAGTGGCAGACAATTACTTGGTATATAGGAAAACGTCAGATGTAATATTTTTATTATATTTAAATTAATTATCAATCTAATATTTTAAAATAAGACATGATACACAGGTGGAATTTTGGTGTGGGCTGAGGTGGTAAAGATAATATCCGATGTTTACTATCTCCTTTTTGTGATTTGTAATAAATCCTATAAACCAAATGAAGTTAGGTTTGTTTGTTTTTTAACCACATTATAAAATACAGTAGTTTGGATCCAAAGATCTTCTGATAGAAGCAGCTTCCTTCCGTGGAAGTTCTCCTTCGTTGGATGGAGGAAGATTCCTTCTCTCAAAGGAAAGGAACCTTTGGCTCCAGACCAATGGGCGATCTTTGTTCTATAGAACGCGACCGATCACAGCTATGCTTTGTACCAAACAAAGAGATGAGACGCCTGCGAAGCTGAGCCTTGATAATTTTGTCGTGCTGATTGTAAATGGAATATCAATATCATAGGGAACACAATTACCAATCGTACATGTGCAGGCCTGTCAAGCAGCAATAGTGCTGCACGAGCAGCAGTTCTGAGCTCGCCTATATAGTCATGGAGATTTCTCTTGCAATTTCCTCCGACCCTCAGTTTTCCTCACTCATTATCTCTGGATTGTTTGTTGCTCCTTGGATTCAGCATTCCAGTTCCATTATCTTTTGTCTATTGCCCTGTTACCATGAGCCTACCTGCTGTTGTCAATGGCACTAGCAGCCACTACCCCTGTACTATGTACAATAGAAATCTTTCATATGTGATTTGGTTGCTCTGGATACAGGCAGTTTGCTGTGTGCTGGGTCCTTTAGAGCAATAAATTAAAGTGCTTCTTTGCAACCTTTTCCCTTTCCTATTTTTTTGAGAAGAGTAAACATTCTCTCCGTGGCTTTATATGGACAATCCATCTTCAGCAAACCCCCTGCACTGGCTATATAGATACAGATTACAAATATAAGCTTCACAGATGAATGAGCTGCAATACAATTCCGGGGGCAAGGAGGGCTTCTTACTCCTTTTCATCCAGAGGGGAAGATTTGGGCGCAACAGGTGAGGAGGAGAACCAATGGCAATTATCCTCAAGAGACAATTCAGAATTCTGTGATTGATGAGCCCAGCCCATTTTGTGTCAAATGCATATTCATGTTGTAGATGTGCATACTGAATATACAGTCCAATCCTATGGATGTCTACTCAGAAATTAGTCCTGCTGTGTCATTGTAACAGCAGTCTGTGCTGCAGTTCTGTCTTCTCAGAGCTGATAAGAACTGCAGTTTGTGACAATGGAGACAGAAGGTTGATTTCAGGTCTTCTTCTTGACCGTGCAGGGCATTCTGAAGTTTAGTCTGGAGATGCAAGAACATAAGAAGAACCCTCTGGGTCAGATAAAAGGCCCATCTAGCTCTTCATCCCATGCTCACAGTGCCCAACCAGATGTCCAATCATTTCTGTGCTGTATCTCTGGCAGAGCCGTTCCAAGAGATTTTGGTACCTGAGGCAGACCCTAAAATGGTGCCCGCCCCCCGCCACTTGCTAGCAAAGGAGGGCTTAGGGAAGGTCTACACTAGGAACAAGCAGTGAAAGAAAGATTGAAATCAGGATCTGCTGACCCGGTGGACCCTGCTGCCTGAGATGGTCACCTCACCTTGCCTCATGGGTGAGCTGGCCCTGATCTCTGGTCTAAGACCAACAACTTTTCTTAACTACAGGAGAAATGCATGTTGTTCCTGCGGCAAAATAAATGGTCACTAGATGGCACACTAAATTCACCGTTATGGATTTCCTCCCTGCTCAGTGTTTCATCTGTTAATAAGGTTTAAAGGCAGAAAGGGGAAGGAAGTGAACAGACTTTATGCTTTGTTTTGCTTTAACTGATCGTTTGATGGTTTCTGATCAATACACAGTTTTATTAATCCTGGATGTGGGAAATCAAACTGCTACCCCTGTTTAAGATTTTTCAACAATTCGTTTTCAGTGCTGTCTGGCTCAAAAGAAAGCCTCATTCTTTACAACAGGGTTCCCTCCCAACTAAGCATGTACTGTATAGGGTTGCAACCTTTGTTGCTTTTTATATTGTAGGGCAGTTTGTAACTGTGGCTTAAGGACTCGCTGAATCAGTGACAGGTCCAAATCTTCCCACTTGGTACTATAGAATCCGTTTGACTCACTTTTGGACTACAGAATAGGATATAGCATGAAAACCCTACCCCATAAAGGGTGTTTGTAAGTTTTGAGCAAAAATCAAAACAAAATCTAACTCAAGTTTTGTAGAATGAGGAAAAGACACCCACACACTCATAAAAATTCCAGAAGAAAAATATTAGCGAAGTTGTTTTTCCCCATAAAAAGTTTGTTTCAAATATGTCACATTAAATGATTTTCTATCTAATAACAAAATTTTGCAGAGAAGACATAATAATCTTAGACTTCAGAAGTTCACAATACTAACTTATTTCAAATCAAATTAATACATGCCAAATATGAAAATACAGCACATACAACTTATAATCAACATCTTATAAAAATTCGTGTAAACCTCAAAAATGTTAATATGAAAACCATAGCTGCTTGGGACACAAAAGTATAGAACATCACACCATTGGGAAAATTGGCATTTACATTAAGAGTACTCAGAGGCCAACGTGAAAAAACACACATTTATTTGGATGCAATTTGTTTTGGTACAATTTTGTAACTTACGTTAATATTCAGGGACAATGGAGCTTTCCACCTCCAGCTTTTTAATGGATCTAGTTGATCTGAGTTTCTTAAATTCTTGTTTTCCTTTGGTTATTTCTCCTCCTTGTGTGGCTCTACATCCTGGAACTGTAATATGAAACAAAAAGATTATTTAATTTTGTTAGAGACATTTTAATTATCATACATCTAAAATTATCTCCAAAAGATAAATTCTTACTTTAAATCTGCACTGCAATTGTTTTTCTTTTATTATGTTAATATTTTTCAGTTCGTTTTTAGCACTCTATGTATTATGGACCTGATATAATATTATAACTCAATAAAAAGAATTAAACAACCCCTTTCCAAACCCACAGCTGCTTAATTAACTCTCTTCTTTATGCCTTAAAAAATAGTAACGGTAAAGAATCTTGGCAGATTTAAGGTGACAAAGCCCCTTCAAATTCATATTACAAAATGTGCATTTTAAAACAGTAGACAGCTATTATTACAACATGACTGTGAACATTTTCCCCGTCAACTCTTCTTTTCAGTTACAAAAAGAAATATGTAAAGCTACAAGCTTTAAAGACGTATTAACAGTTAACTTAAATATGAAAGCATGTCTATCATGCAGCTTGACAATGCAATCCTACACATGTCTACTCAAAGGAAAGTCCCATCAAGATCAATTTGACTTAGTTCCAGGTAACTGAGTATAGGATTGTAGCCTAAATTTGTTTGAGGCAGGCAATTGCCTCTGGTAAGATATTTAACATACTAGGCATATGCAGTGAGTGCTTTTTTTAAGGGAAAAAGGGGGCCAGTACTGCATACCTTTGAGTACCCCCAGAAAAGCACTGTATATGTATGTGAATAACTTTGCTAATATTGCATGATGTTTTTGTAGGACATGGTCTTCACATCTGTTTTTTGGCCTGAAGCAATATAATGTACCATTTAAATCCACATGGGGACAAAATCATCACCCCTTTGGAGGAAATGTGGGAAGGCTTCTTTTGCTATTTGTAAAAAGGTGTACAAGGAGCTGATCATAAAACAAGCCCTGAGCTAAGGGAGAAGACAACAGAACACAGAGCAGAGATCCCTAAACTTTTGAGACTGGGAGCACATTTGGAAATCTAAGAAAGTGTTGTAGGAACCACAAAATACCCATTTCATTGAAGAAAGACTGGCAATGCACTCACCTTCCCACAAAATATATACTGTAACAGGAAAATATATCTACATTCTCCCTTAAGGGAAATAAAACACAGTGTTTTATTTATGAGCCAGTGTGGTGTAGTGGTTAAGAGCGGTAGACTCCTAATCTGGTGAACCGGATTGTGTCTCCGCTCCTCCACATGCAGCTGCTGGGTGACCTTGGGCCAGTCACACTTCTGTGAAGTCTCTCAGCCCCACTCACCTCACAGAGTGTTTGTTGTGGGGGAGGAAGGGAAAGGAGAATGTTAGCCGCTTTGAGACTCCTTCGGGTAGCGATACAGCAGGATATCAAATCCAAACTTTTCTTCTTATTATTATTAGTTTCCTAAATGAGATTCTCAGAGACCCAGTAAGGTTTTTCCATCTCAATTTCATCTGGTGGACCTCCAGCCTCTCATATACACACATAACTAAATGTCTGTCTCATCATAGGACTTCCAGCATGGCCCTTTCCATTTTTATAAATTCTGGGTTGCCTCTGGACTTCTTTACCAGTTGTCCTTAACAGAATTTCCACTCCATGTCTCCACTTTTTGCCCTGTCTGTCTCCTGTCCCTTTGGTTTTTCTCCCCAGACTTTCCTCTGCCTTCTTCCAAGCAATTCAATATGGCTGGCCATTCAAAAGCATCTAGCTTGGTGAGGGAGAGGCTTATTTTGGCAATAATATAATGGGACTATTTAATAAAGGGTGGCTCATCTGTGGCCCTCCAGATGTTGGACTCCAATTCCCTTCTGTCACTGTCATCATGGCCAATTATCAAGGATGTTCATCTTCCTGCTGATTGTAGTAGAACCTGTAACCTTTAAGGGGTTCCTTAGTAATAAAAAACAGCTGGAAGTCAGCTTGCCCAGCACTGCCACAGCTTCTTCAAGTCTGTGCGCCAGTATAATCTTTAGTGGAACCCCAAGTTAGCATCCTGCATCAGCTTGGCTCCAGTTGTAGACAAGAAATGACCAATGTTACAAAGAAATTGGTATCTCTCATGAGACAGAAAAAGAGGCAATGTCAATGCCAGTAAGAGAGACATGGGTAACATCAGTGGTGCCTGGTGCCATTGGGACTGGTAGGTTGGAAGGCAGGGAGACCAACAATGGATGTAGCCAGAGTCAATGACAGGTAGAGCCAGCTATTTCTAATTTTGTCCTTATCATTCTCCCTGTTGAGTTTTACCAGAGGCAACACTGAGACCAAGGAATTAGGAAGATGCTGACATACAGTGACCCCCCCACCCCTGAATGAAAGAAAGCAGGGCTGCCTGAGAGTACAAAGAGGATGGTAGGGGTAGTGCCCCATTTGCCCTAATGGAGCAGCCTCCACCAGGAACAAAGTCAGATGTATCCTGTTTAGTGAGCATTCATTCTGATTTATTTGCAGGGAGGTATTTGCAGGGAGCTATATGATGCTGTGGGTGGCACTGTGGGTTAAACCACAGAGCCTAGGACTTGCCAATCAGAAGGTTGGTGGTTCGAATCCCCGCAACGGGGTGAGCTCCCATTTCTCGGTCCCTGCTCCTGCCAACCTAGCAGTTCGAAAGCACATCAAAGTGCAAGTAGATAAATAGATACCGCTCTGGCGGGAAGGTAAATGGCGCTTCCATGTGCTGCTCTGGTTCGCCAGAAGCGGCTTAGTCATGCTGGCCACATGACCTGGAAGCTGTATGCCGGCTCCCTCGGCCAATAAAGCGAGACGTGTGCCACAACCCCAGAGTCGGTCATGACTGGACCTAATGGAGGTCCCTTTACCCTTTACCTATATGATGCTGTGTCAGGCCATCGTTGTGTCACACTTCCCAGCACATTTTCTTAGCACTTTCCTTATCACAAAAAGGAAGTGGGTTTGCTGCACAAGAGTATCAAATCAACTTTAATTGTACAACCTGAATGTGCCAGTATTGGATTGAGCCCCACCTGAAAACAGGAATAGTCTGGAAGCACCGTGTGCGTCCTTGCTGGTGTGGGAAAAGGTATAGCTGTATTCCAGTTCTTCATCTTTCCAGACTTTGAGTACCACTTATCCAAACACAAGAACATTAGGCAGAAAATGAGAGGTGTCTGGCAGTGGCCACCCTCCTCCTAGCACACATGCAGAATAAGGAGTTTATACCTCTGTTTCCACCCCTTTACAGTATTCACTATATTTTTCATGTTTCCTGCAAGGAGTACATCAACATGGTTGTGAGCATCCTTTTTCCTCTCCTTAGTGTTGTACTAAATTTGGTCTTTACTGTGACAGTGGAAAAGCTATAAATAAACACAAGCTATCAGCCATTTGCGCTACTTTAGATTTGCTCATTTTCAAAGCAAACACCACATCTTCCCACCTTTAATCCTGTTTTGTTTGGAATAAAGAGACTTCTAAGCTTTCCTTAGCCAGAGAGGCAAAACGGTTTGAAGTTGTATGTCAGCTGGATGTTTCAGCTCGGAGTCTGGAGCACGGTGATTAAAAAACACTTCCATGTTGTGTAGCCATTGAAAAGATGGCAGGAGGTGCATTTAAATTATACTGCTTAAAGGCTCTGTGGCTCTTCTGCCTCTCCATAATGCTAATATTTATATTCCTGATGACTTTCCCCTTTTCTAGCAATTCAGTTCTTAGATAGAAATAATGCAAATCACTTAGACAAATTATGCTTTTTAGTTAAGAAAGTGAAGTAGGAAACAAAAGGGAGTGGACAGAGGATGCTTTAATGTGGCAGGCTGAACAGTGAAGCTGTCTTCAGCAACTGAGGGTGAAATCTACAGGTGACACACAGCCAGCAGAGCTTCCGGCAAATAGTAGGGCATATATGACTTTAATAAAGGGGACTTGGGGGGCTGAGCTTCCACAGGATAGTTAGATAAAGAACAAAAATATTAATCATTTTCATTTAGTGTAGACACAGTGTGATGGTCTCAATTATATCAAATTCGTTCAGAGCAAGAAAAGGGAAACTGGATGTGAACTTTCACCTTTGGTACTCTGTACTCCTCCTGCTTCAAGACGAATAAATGTGCTAGTGTTTGCAGTGTGTGTGTGTCTGTCCAGAAAAGAGCAAAATTAAGGAACCTCATACACTTTTAATAAATATTTGCATTTTGCTGCATATCCCAGAAGAGCTACATGCTCCTGACTTTACTAATTTGGCAGGAAGCCCCAGATCCATGGCAGAGTATCAGCAAATAGTGTGTGTTTTTAAAGGTCACAGCTATCAGAAAAAATGTTTACACTGCAAGTTTCTGTATGTTTCAATGTGTTTTGTAATACAGAATGTAGAAATTAGACAAGAATAAAAATCCACCCTGACTGGGTAACTGGATAGATATTTAGTCGGCGATAAAACGGATTTTAGATGCAAGGATTTGGAGGAGAAAAAGTCACTGGGTGTCAAGCAAGCCAAATGAATGAAAGTCATACCTAAATATGGATTTAGTAGCTCAAGAAGCTCCATCAGATAATGGTATTCCAACTTCCTCCCCTCCTTAATCATTCATGCATTGTAAATATTTTATATCACCCTTCAATTACATTCCCGAGGTAGTTTGCAAAAAAGAACAGAACAGTTGAAATGTAAATTTTATATCTATATATTTCTGTGCAAAGCAAGGCTAACTCTCTGTGTCTTTCACAGAGGTGCATCGAGGCTTCCTTGTGCCCTTAGCAAGGAGCTGTATGGGTGCCTCCTTCCCGTGTTTCTTGTGCTCCTCTGCAAAGGCGCCCACAGGAGGTAGAATAGCATGTCTAGCCACCCAGAGCAGCAGAGGAGCAACCTGCCCTGAGGAGCAAGTGCCAGGCAGACAGGACTCCCCGAGCCAGAATGGAGAGCCATGCTTTTTTGCAACCTCTTGGGCCTGTGCCCTTTGTGGGGGTCAACCTGGTCAGCTCCTAGATACACCCCTGCCCTTTAAGAATCACCTCTCCATCAGAGAGAAGCCAGAAAGGCAAATAAGCTGAAACCTTGCTGAATACACAGAAGGAATTGTCAGGAAGTGAAGAGAGATTTATCCTCATGTTTTCTCGTCATAAGAGCTATTTCCCAATTAAGAAAGGTAATCCTTCATACGTGCTGGATCTGGAAAATCCCAGGATCGTATCCGATTGGATATTCACATCACTTCACTTGTGGGTGACTAAACTCCTCTCTGCCCCCCCCCCCCCACGCAAGAAAATTACTGTTTGCATGCTCTCTTGTTCAGGCATGCGTGGACTGAAGTGCAAATTCATTCACTTTGAAAATCTCCTTTAGCATAAAAATTGGTTTGGGATAAAAGGCATTAAATCATAGAAAGAAATAGCATATGTTTAGATTGGGGTTGTGGTTATTTGTACAACACAGAAACAACCAGCATATGGAGTGCACTGAATGCACACTAAACTGCACTGTGTACACAGTCTTTAGTAACACAGTGAGGATGGTGGCAGTGTTACTTTTCCATAAATTACACAACCTGTACCTCTCAGCGGTCCTACACCTTGCAAGGAAGGCAAGAGTGTCTGCTCATTACATAAGCTAAAGCCATGAAGTCACACAAGCAGCATAAAATACGGTAGGTCATAAGATTAAAATTGCATCTAAAAAGGCCAGAAATATGGATAGGCCTGGCACCAAAAGATCAATAGGATCCTACCATTAGAACAGAGTGAACACTTAGGGCATTGGGTGGTGGGTGGAAAGCGGTGGTGGGATGTTAGAGGTCAGCTCTCTCTGTGATGATGAAGGCTACTGTCCTGTCACCAGTGTTTAAATAAGATTCAACTACCAATCATCTTTTGTATGTAGAATCCTGAGTCAGCAAACTGTATTGGGTCCAGGCCAATCTCTTTGGGGAAAGTCATAGAATCATAGAATCATAGAGTTGGAAGAGACCACAAGGGCCATCGAGTCCAACCCCCTGCCAAGCAGGAAACACCATCAGAGCACTCCTGACATATGATTGTCAAGCCTCTGCTTAAAGACCTCCAAAGAAGGAGACTCCATCACACTCCTTGGCAGCAAATTCCACTGCCGAACAGCTCTTACTGTCAGGAAGTTCTTCCTAATGTTTAGGTGGAATCTTCTTTCTTGTAGTTTGGATCCATTGCTCCGTGTCCGCTTCTCTGGAGCAGCAGAAAACAACCTTTCTCCCTCCTCTATGTGATATCCTTTTATATATTTGAACATGGCTATCATATCACCCCTTAACCTCCTCTTCCCCAGGCTAAACATGCCCAGCTCCCTTAGCCGTTCCTCATAAGGCATCGTTTCCAGGCCTTTGACCATTTTGGTTGCCCTCCTCTGGACACGTTCCAGTTTGTCAGTGTCCTTCCGTAACTGGGACGCCACTACTCAAAAGGCTTTCTAATAGCTTCTAATAGCTTCTCATAGGTACTTGCCTCACCTCAGAGAGTAGAGGAAGTCTTCCAGTGAAGATTCCAGTTTACAAAAAAGAGGCACAGAAAGATCCAGGAAACAACAGATCACTCAGTCTGACTTCGATACCAGGGGAGATACTAGAGCAAGGTTTCAGTTTGTAAGCATATTGATAACAATGCAGTGATTAGTAGAAGCCAGCATAAAGGTAAAGGTAAAGGGACCCCTGACAATTAAGTCTAGTCATGAACAACTCTGGGGTTGCGGCGCTCATTTTGCTTTAAAGGCTGAAGGAGCTGGCATTTGTCCGCTTCTGCAGACAGTTTTTCCGGGTCATGTGGCCAGCATGACTAAGCCTCTTCTGGCAAAACCAGAGCAGCGCTCAATAATAAAACCTGCCGGACTAATCATATCTCTTTTTGTGGGAATTATGTTGATGTAATTTATCTTAATTTTCGTGATTTAGATGAAGGGCTAGAGGAGATCCTTGTCAACTTTGCAGATGACACAAAAAGAGGAGGGATGAAAATAAACTTCGAAATGATATTGATAGAATGGAAAACTGGTCCAAAATCAACAAAACAAAATTCAACACATCATCTGGGATGAGGTGAGGTAGTTTATGTATAAAGTACAGACTTACAGGTAGGCCTGAAATGAGAAAGGTTTTTTTTACTGTGCATTTATTATTATTTTAGCTGTAGTTTCTTCTCAGCAGCATCCTTCCTATCTTTCAAGCACCATAGGCAAAAGGATAAGTGATTGAAAACAGTGATGGGTTTTTAAGTTGGGGGAGCGTGAATGTTGGCATTGTCTCCTCTCTTCAGAAAATGTGCAAGAAGTGATCTCCTGGTGGCTCTTATACCTTTTGACCATCTATTGCTATAATCCAGCTGAAAAGAACTGTACTTTTCCTAGCAGTTTTTCTTAGAATATTGTTGAGAAAAATGAACACTGTGAAAATATAATTTGTAAGAGACAGATGCTCCAGATGGGCAACTGTATAATTCCCTGGTATCTTGTTTCTCTATCTCTTTTTCTGTAATTTTGTAAAATGCAGTTTCAGACCGTAATTCTTTCTTCTTGGTCTGACTCTACTCCTTACACGCTCCACCCCCACCCCCAGGTTACTGGTCAGTATTGTTAACTTTTCAAATGTATTTTCTCTTCTCAATATTTGAGAGTCTGAACTTGATGATTCTCAAGGGGAATGACAATAATTCTAAGAACAACCTTTTCGTCAAGATGTTATGAACTAAATGTTTCAGCAAGAGCTGGAGTAAAATGTTCAGCACTTGCTCCTTGTTTTCTGATCTAACCTACAATTCAACCGCTTTGACATCACCCTAAAATTTATTACTCAGAGTTTATTACATCAGATGCCAACTGTCGGCTTGCAAGGCCACCAAGTGCTTTATTAGAAAGAAGAAAATGTTTTCTTAAGAGCTTACAGATGGCAAGTTGACATCCTGAATGTTTGGTTCAGAAAATAATTAAATAATCCTGATTATTTAACTACAAAAAAGCATGACAAGAAACTTTGTGCCTACCTAGCATACATTTGTATATAAATTATCATAGTTATGAAATGCTATGTTTGGGGGCAGGAATAGCACAAGAATAACTCAATATATGCTGGAAAATCTGTATCACACAATAATTTTAACTCACCAATAACATGAACTAGGGACTGCAATCCTATGAAAACTGACTTGAAAATAACCCTCACTGAAATCAGTGAGATGCACTTATGAGTAACCATTTGAAACTGGGTTTTTCTTCTAATTTTTCTTTTTAAATAAAGCCATTTTGTGATTCCATTATGCCAGAGTGTCCTTGTGCAAGAGTAAATACCAGTGTAGTTTAAGCATGTTCTTAGCAACAGTTCAACAAGACCCACAGAAGCATCAGTGAGCGATAGCTCTGCACAGAGCCTCTTCAGATTTTTATGGTGAAGCATATCATAGGTTGGGTCTAGGAAGACTAGATGGGCTCCATTATGTGTCTCCCTCCCATCTGTTGGCAGGATGAGGGTGTAGTTCTTTGAAGAAGGAGACGTAGGTTCTTGTCCTGCCAATTCTTATTTTTCCACTCAAATTTATCATTGGTGGCATGACATCCAAAAGCTGTGCTCTGCTTGTGGAGGTAATCTCACCATCTCCCAGTAGTGGGACTTGCATTCAAATTACCTGCTTCCTACTGCACACTGGGCTCTCCTAGAACTACCAGGCATCTCACTGTGTGCAGTCTTGTGAGATTGCTGTTGGAGTTTATAGTCTTCTTTGTCCATCATATTATTATTATTAATAATAATAATTGAATTTATATCCTACCCTTCCTCCTCAAGGAGCCCAGGGCAGCAAACGGATATACAATTTAAAAACAAAAATGAAATAGAAACAGATCAAAACATTCTAAAAAACAATTACACTTAAAAACTTACTTCATCCAATGACCTTGAGTTTGCCAGAAACATTATTCATTGATTACTGAATATTACTCAGGACTGAACCTAAGCCCAAAGTGGCTTGGGAAACCTAGTCGGATGGGTGGGGTATAAGTAATAACTTTATTATTATTATTAACTATTTTTTGATTAAACTCTTCATCAGTCAAATCGGCAAACTGGTTCATTCCCATTGTGTAGGTGTGTTTCCCTTGCGCAGTCTCACGGTTGTGTTGCTCAACCATTTTCCAGTTGTTCTCCCACACAATTCTCCGGCGTTCCTCTTCCTCTGGGGAGTATTCTTTAGAATGTGTGATCTTCCATTGGCTCCAAGCTTCATCCAAGGCTAAATCCATTGTTGCAGACCAAGTCCTCAGCAACAGCAGCCCAATCAGTCCCACCATGAAGATCTGAAGCTTGTATTTATCACTCTTCTGAATTGAAATATTTGGAAATGGATCTTGTCAGTTTGTCTGCCTAACTTTCTGCAAGAAAACAAGCTGCGTGCTGAGTGGGGTAATTGGTCCCACAGCAGGACTCAAATGCTTCTTCTGGGGATTGTATGAGCTATGGATTTCATGTATTACCAAGAAGTTCATTTTCACTGGAATTCTACACATGCCTCAGAACCATTTAACGATTCTTCACTGTGTGCATTGGGGTACTTGGAAGCAACAGAGGAGGCAACATTGTTTTCAGCTGAATGACCTCCCACAGCAGCAGCAAGAGCAAGGTGAATAGGCAGATACCTAATTAGTCCCCAGAACCTTGGTGTATATCCTTATTCAGCCATTAATTTCTCCTGAAGGTTTCCTCCAGCAAGCATCTTTCATCAGTAATTAGACTGAGTTTGCTAGGAAAGTGCCACTGCCTTTCCCCACAATGGATACCTTAGTCAGCTGGTTGTCAGTTCTCATTGGCCAGGGACCCATCATGACTACCCTGCTATTCTGAGGAGGGAAAGTTGTATTGATACACCTTGCTACAGAACTTGAGTTAATTTGCACTTCATGTCCCTTCTGTCCATCCTCTGTCCTTAAGGTGGATGGATCTAGGAAGCTCCTTTCTTATAACTGTGCATCTTGTAGATGCCCAAATTGTTAAGTCTTTCTCCCACGAGATGGTTCCATGCATCACCTCTCTTCTTTAAGCCTGTTTTACACCAGGTGGATGTGTACAAGAGTGGAATCATCTTTGACTTAGCTAGATTCCTTTTGCTTTCCTTCTCTGCCTGTTTCCATGCCTCTAATGTTTGTTATTTTCTCTTGGGCCGGTCAGCATCCTTGTAGAAACCACAGGCTAATGTATCCCTTAAGGAAAAATTGTTCCATTTTTAATATCAGGGGTTGGTATGAAACTTTGGCTCAAGGGAAGGAAATTTTAAGACAGTCCAGAAATGGATAGTAATATTTAAGATAGCAGAAGGTGTGTGATATGACGTAGATCATGGTTTCCGTAGTGTACATGATGATTCCAGTTCTGGTCATAGGTTTGGACTACCATCATCCCTGACTGCTGCCCCTGCTGGCAATGGATGATGGGAGTTGTAGTTCAACAACATGTGGGTCACCCCACCACCAGGTTGAGAAAGACTGATCTGGAAGGCAACAAATCCTTCATCCCTGCTCTTAAGCATTGTTTGTGGTGGTGGGTGAAGAAGCAGGACAAGCTCTTGGAGAAACAAGAAAAGCAGAAGGGCATCTTGCCCTCAGGCTGCGATCCGTGTTATGTGTCTGAAACCACACGTGCCCCGGTCTCCTCACTTTCAAATCGAGCTGTAGGCCCGGAAACCAACCGGCGCCCATCGGCGCGTGCGCATGCCTTTGGGCGTCATGGTGATGGCAGGCGGCGCTTACTCGGGCGACCGAGAAAGGCAAAGGAAGGCGGCAGCGGCGGCAATGCTGGCTGCTCGTCGCCCAGTCAGAAGGCCGCGTAAGGCCAGGAGGCGGGCGCTCGCCGTCGCTGCCGGGCCGGGGGATACCGGCCGGGTCGAGCTGCAGCGGTGCGCCCGGCCCCTTGATACACGAGGGGGCGGCCGTGTGGAGGGCAAAGAGGCCGATACCGCCGCCTTCCGCTAGGCCGGCAGCGAGGAGCTGCTGGGCCGCGGTGACAGTTGCGAGCGCCTTCGCCTCCCCGCCCCCTCCCGCGCGCCCGCGGTGTTTTGCGTGCGTGAGTCTCCGCACGCGCCGCCAGGCAGTTGCTCGGCCGGTTCGTCCAGGGGCCCCGCAGGCGCTGCTGCTGCTGCTGCTGTGCGCGCGCACGCGCCTTCCCCTCTCCTTCCTGCTCCTCTCCGTCTCCCTCACCCACCGACCTGCCAGCCGGCCGACTGACCCAGCAGCGCCATGCGGCTGTGCGGGGCGCTCCTGAAGAGCCCCATCCCCAAACAGATCGAGTACTACTCCCGCTTCTCCCCGTCGCCGCTCTCCATCAAGCAGTTCCTGGACTTCGGTGAGTGACGACGGAGAGGCACCTGCACGCCGCGCCAAACCAAACAACAAGCGCGGGAGGGCGGGCGCCGCCTCCTCCTCCCGCCGCTGCTCTTTCGCTCCTAGCCGTGAGGAACGCGGGGTGGGAGGGGGGCTGGGGGGGCAGGAGAAGGAAGCCCGCTGCCCTTCCCCGGTGTGTTTGTGTGACGTCACTGACTTGCCTTTTGCAAGGCCGGAGGTGGGGCGGGGGCCAAAACAAGCGGAAGAATCCGGGTAACTGAGGACCTGGGTGTGTGTGGAGGAGCTTCCCCAAAGGGTTACGTGCCAGTGGAGAAGGACTGGTATATAAAACTTATTAGTCGACTTCATTTCAGGAGGAGGGATGTGTGTGTATGTTTTAGGGTTGTATTAAGTTGGTAAATATGGTTAGGAAGGGTAGGGTTCAACTCCTGGGCAGGCAGAAGCTCAACAGATAGAGCTCCACACACACAGGGATGTGAGGACGAAACACCACCTCTTCATTTCTGTGTGTGGTGCAGCTGTTGCAGGCAAGTTCCTTACCAGGAAAACAAGGGGAGGATCCAGGGAAAAGTTGACCAGTGTCAGTGCCTCAGTCTATTTAAGCATTCATTATATTCTCCCAGCAGCTCAAGCTGGCATACGTAAAGTATGCGGATGATTTCCTGCCCAGGTACTGAACAGCAGCTGCATCGCCTGTTTTCAGACCATTCCTTGGGCCAATTTAGATCTTCTGAATTGATTCGCCAAACCATGGCTTATTGGGAGCAAGCCCAAAGGCTCATCCTCCAGCCCACTGAAATTTCCAGGTTTTGTCTAATCACAATTTGCCGTGCCATCCTATCTAGACAACTTAATGCTAACTTTGGAACAATAATGCTCACTGCAAAACAAGGTTTCATGATTTAGCAATTTATTTATCTATATGCTTACCTGTATATCCTGCCTTTTTTCTATCATGGACCCAAGGGCGATGTATAATGTTGTTTTGAGGGCTGCCATCTGTTCAGGCACTGACTGAACCCAGATCTCCTTAACTTCAGCGAGGTGGTGACTCTTGTGGTCCCTTCCAACTCTGCAGTTCTGTAATTCTACACCTGTAGTGGGTCACTTTGGCATGTGAGTAAGACTGACAGGTGTCAGTCACTTGATGTCACCATGATTCTGTTAAAAAAGGAAGAATTAGGAGTGTATTCTAAGTGCATTTCCTGTTCTTCCTTTGCTGGTGTGGTTTACATCCAGGTTAGGCCTGCAAATGAACTTTTTCCCTTGGTAGCTGTGGCTTGAATTCTTTTGTAGATGCAGCCTGAACTTAAATCACACCTGCAAAAGAATATGAAAAATGTTTCTTTGCAGGCATGGCTTGAATTCAGGATGTGGCTGCAAAGGAAAAATTAAGAGCACACTCTTAAGTGTTCTTCCAGTTATTAATTTTTATCCAAAAAAAAGTTGGCACTTCTTTAGTTTGGCACATTTCTCTGTTGCAGTACACTTACAAATCTGATACTTCTTCCTATTAGCTGCAGCTTGAACTTTCTCATGTCTGACATTGTATATGATGAAACATGTGCATGGTTTGCCCGGAACAGCCTGGCAGTCATAATTAGGCCCATGAGCTGGACATTCCCCACCTGTGCCCTATTGGGAGTATTCTGAAAGGGAATATATTCTGAGAGGAAGGAAGTGTTTTATTGGGCTCCACAGGAAAACTACAATGGGGCAGGATTGTTGTTTTTTAGTTCTTGCTGCAGTGATAATAGTGGGCAGTTCCATCAACAACAAGTTCTGTGACACTTTGTCTTAGTATGCAAAATGTGAGCCTGCGTTTTGCAAGGCACTATCCAGTGTGGGCAAAGGCATTTTTTGTTAAACCTTTCCCCAAATCTAATTCCAAATGCATTTTGTGTCCTTGCCTAGTTCATTATTTTTCTTTGTTCTCTCATTTTATTATTTACTCTTTTGTTCAGAGCCTCACCAAAACATTATGCTTGGCTGACAGATCAGCATCTCAGGGAGACACGCAGCAGGCGTCAGTCACTAAGGGTTTTGAAGGTTAAGCAAATTCTTCCCAGAAAGCAATAGTAATGTGAAAACTCTGGGATCTTATATCCCTCTTCTTGGCCATGTATGCACTTTGTGTTTTTTTATTGCTGTGGTTTGTGTCTTGGGAATACTGAGCTTTTTTGAGAAGAAAGGGCTTGCAACTAAATGGTTTTCACTTCCTGTTGTGGAACTCCAAACACTTCACCTTAGCATGTTAAAACAATTACAGTACAGCTTTTTCCTACTACTTTGTAGGTAGGTACTCAGGCACATGTGGGTGCTGTGGTCTAAACCACAGAGCCTCTTGGGCTTGCTGATTGGAAGGTCGGTGGTTTGAATCTGCTCAGCGGTGGTGAACTCCTGTTGCTCTGTCCCAGCTCCTGCCAACCTCGCAGTTTGAAAGCACACCAGTGCAAGTAGATAACTAGGTACCACTGTGGCAGGAAGGTAAACAGTGCTTCCGTGCACTCTGGATTCCGTCACGGTGTTCTGTTCTGCCAGAAGCAGTTTAGTCATGCTGGTCACGTGACCCAGAAAGCTGTCTGTGGACAAACTCTGGCTCCCTCAGCCTGAAGCGAGATGAGCGCCACATCCCATAGTCGCCTTTGTCTGGACTTAACCATCCAGGGGTCCTTTACCGTTATCTACTCAGGCAGAGGGAAGTGGATATGTGCTGCTGTTTGATCACCTGCAAGGAGCAGCACCTAAGACCCAGCTTCACAGCCTTTCCCAGAGAAAGAAAGTCTTATTTGGGGTTGTCACTTTAGCACGGCAAAAGTTTTCCAGGTGTCTTGTCCATGAAGTTGCCAAACAGCCCCCAACCTATTGCACAGCTGCAAATGTGTTGCTGCTCAACTACTGAGGCAATCTGTTCCTGCATCTGCATCTTCAAAGTTGTGGACGATACTAGCCGTTTGTCATGCTTGCTAGAGAGCAGCCCTGTATTAGCTATGGTGAGTGGAACTGTTGAAGGCTGGCCATAGCAACTGGATAGCATATCATCAGAGGTGGGGAACCTGTGACTCTGCAGGTGATGAAGACAAATTCCTATAAACCCCAACCAGCATGGCCAGTGGTCAGGAGCGATGGGAGTTGTCGTTGAGCAACATCTGGAGGGCCACAGGTTCCACACCTAAGATTTGTACCAAGCATTGTTGTTTTCTATATCCTCTCTTCTATGGGGCGAGCCAGCTTGAGCCCTTGCCTGACTAGATTTTTTTTAGGGGATATAGTAAGGTTTTGTTTGGACTTGCTTTTGTAGGCTGAATGAGATGTTGATTTTCTTGTCATTGCTTTTTTCCTAAGAGAGGTAGTTTTCTTATGAATTCCTGTGGTCCTGTTTTATCTTTAGTGTGTTATATTGTTTCATATGTTGTGTTGCCTTTTTATATAAAGTGTAAAGTTTTTGCGGGACGCAGACTTAATGGTCAGGGGTCCCTTTACCTTTACCTTTAAAGTTTTTGCAGACAATTAGATATAATTTTAAGTGTCTGATACACTACAACATTTTCATTATACACCTGCATCAGATTTTGTAAACAATTCAGTATGGTTAGGATCTAACTTCAAGGCACTGGCTCTCCTAGATTTGTAAAATACTTTTGAAAAACTACCATATGTGCAATATTTAGGGACATGGATTTCTTTTCTTTCTTTTTCTCCCTTGAAAAAGTATTAATCATAATAATGTTTTGGTCAGTGAAAAATAGTCTAGAGAACACTGATGTAAATTAAACTGAAGCACAACAGCTGCTGATAAATGGAACATTCAGCCAAAAAAAATCTTATTTCTACTTCTAAGTGTTCCTTTATAAGTGAAAAAGCTGACTTTGCAAGTTTGATAAAAGCTTTGTGGTAAGTTATAATAATAATAATAATAATAATTTATTATTTATACCCCGCCCATCTGGCTGGGCCTCCCCAGCCACTCTGGGCGGCTTCCATAAAAACCAGAAATACAGTAAAATGTCACACGTTAAAAACTTCCCTGAACAGGGCTGCCTTAAGATGTCTCCTGAATGTCAGGTAGTTGTTTATCGCTTTGACATCTGCTGGAAGGGCGTTCCACAGGGCGGGCGCCACTACCGAGAAGGCCCTCTGCCTGGTTCCCTGTAGCTTTGCTTCTCGCAGTGAGGGAACCGCCAGAAGGCCCTCGGCGCTGGACCTCAGCGTCCGGGCAGACTGATGGGGGTGGAGACGCTCCTTCAGGTATACTGGACCGAGGCCGTTTAGGGCTTTAAAGGTCAGCACCAACACTTTGAATTGTGCTCGGAAACGTACTGGGAGCCAATGCAGGTCTTTCAAGACCGGTGTTATATGGTCTCGGCGGCCGCTCCCAGTCACCAGTCTAGCTGCCGCATTCTGGATTAGTTGTAGTTTCCGCGTCACCTTCAAAGGTAGCCCCACGTAGAGCGCATTGCAGTAGTCCAAGCGGGAGATAACCAGAGCATGCACCACTCTGGCGAGACAGTCCGCAGGCAGATAGGGTCTCAGCCTACGTACCAGATGGAGTTGGTAAACAGCTGCCCTGGACACAGATTTGACCTGTGCCTCCATGGACAGCTGTGAGTCCAAAATGACTCCCAGGCTGCGCACCTGGTCCTTCAGGGGCACAGTTACCCCATTCAGGACCAGGGAATCCTCCACACCTGCCCGCCTCCTGTCCCCCAAAAACAGTACTTCTGTCTTGTCAGGATTCAACCTCAATCTGTTAGCCGCCATCCATCCTCCAACCGCCTCCAGACACTCACACAGGACCTTCACCGCCTTCACTGGTTCTGATTTAAAAGAGAGGTAGAGCTGGGTGTCATCCGCATACTGATGAACACCCAGCCCAAACCTCCTGATGATCTCTCCCAGCGGCTTCATATAGATGTTAAAAAGCATGGGGGAGAGGACAGAACCCTGAGGCACCCCACAAGTGAGGGCCCAAGGGTCTGAACACTCATCCCCCACCACCACTTTCTGAACACGGCCCAGGAGGAAGGAGCGGAACCACTGTATAACAGTGCCCCCAGCTCCCAGCCCCTCAAGACGGTCCAGAAGGATGCTATGGTCGATGGTATCAAACGCCGCTGAGAGATCCAGCAGAGCTAGGAAACAGCTCTCACCTTTGTCCCTAGCCCGCCGGAGATCATCAACCAGTGCGACCAAGGCAGTTTCAGTCCCATGATGAGGCCTGAATCCCGACTGGAAGGGATCCAAATGGTCCGCTTCTTCCAGGCGTGCCTGGAGTTGTTCAGCAACCACTCGCTCAATCACCTTGCCCAGGAATGGAAGATTTGAGACTGGGCGATAGTTGGCCATCGTGGCCGCATCTAAAGATGGTTTTTTAAGAAGCGGTTTAATAACCGCCTCTTTCAGCGGGTCTGGGAAGGCTCCCTCACGGAGGGAAGCATTCACCACCCCACGAAGCCCATCGCCCAGTCCTTCCCGGCTAGCTTTTATAAGCCAGGATGGGCAAGGATCCAGGAGACAGGTGGTTGGTTTCACTCGTCCAAGCAGCCTGTCCACATCCTCGGAGGTAACAGGTTGAAATTGATCCCACTCAACTTGACTAGACAGAACTCTAGCACTCTCCCGCCCCGGCTCTGCTCCCACGGTGGAGTCTACTTCTTCCCGAATCTGGGCGATTTTATCTGCAAAAAACTTTGCAAAATCATTGCAGGAGAACATGTGGCCCGTACTGGGCCCCGATGTTGCAGGTGGTTCCGCTAAATTGTGAACCACCTGAAAAAGTCTCCTGCTGCTGTTTTCTGCAGATGCAATAGAGGCGGTGAAGAAATTCTTCTTCGCCGTCGCTATCGCCACTTGGTAGGCTCGACGTTGAGCTCTAACCTGTGTCCGGTCAGATTCGGAATGAGTTATCCGCCACCGGCGCTCTAGCCGTCTCAACGATTGTTTCATTGCCCTCAGATCCGTGGAAAACCACGGGGCTGTCCGGGCTCCATGCAATCGGAGAGGGCGCTTCGGAGCCAAACAGTCAATAGCCCTGGTTAACTCCACATTCCAGCGGGCCACCAGGGAATCGGCTGAAAGGCCATCAACATGGGATAAAGCATCCCCTACCACTCTCTGGAAACCATTTGGATCCATTAAGTGGCGGGGGCGGACCATCCGAATTGGTCCCACCTCCCTGCAGAGGGGATGGGTCGCAGAGAAGTCCAGTTGCACCAGGAAGTGATCTGACCATGGCACTTCTTTCATTTCGCTTTTACTTAGTGTCAGATCACCAACATCCATAGAGGTAAACACCAGGTCCAAGGCATGTCCACGGCTATGGGTTGGGCCAGACTTATTCAGGGACAGCCCCATGGAGGCCATGCTTTCCACGAAGTCCCGAGCGGCCCCTTGTAAGGTCGTGTCGGCATGGATGTTAAAATCCCCTAGGACGACCAGGCTGGGTGTCTCCAGGAGAACATCCGCCACGACCTGAAGCAGCTCGGGCAGGGAATCCTTGGTGCAGCGGGGAGGTCGGTACACCAAAAGGAATCCTGTACTGCCCCTATTGCCCAACTTCCAGAACATGCACTCAGAAAACTGGGTCTTCCCAATAGGACGCCTGGTGCAAACTAATGACTTCCTAAAAATCACTGCAACCCCCCCTCCCCGCCCACGTGACCTGGGTTGCTGTGCGTAAGAGAAACCTGGTGGACAAGCAGCGGCAAGGACAAGCCCATCTGCTTCATCCAACCAAGTCTCTGTTACACATGCCAGGTCAAATCCTCCATCCATGATCAAGTCATGGATGGCAGTGGTCTTACGAATCATTGACCTGGCATTGCACAGCAGCACCTTCAGGTCACGTGGGTATCCCTTGCTGATTCTAGTATCCATCCGGACAGGACCAGACCCGGAGGCAGGGATAGTCCTCAGACAACGACTAAACCTGCCTCCTCTGTAATGACATGGTCTGGTCTTAGCGTAACTCCTCCTCCTACCCGTGATCACTGAGATCGGTTGTCCCAGTGCATCCCCCCCTGTGGAACATGCCCCAGCCATTTTGTGGGCTGGGGCCCACTCCCCGGCAGCCCTGAACCCTCCCCCTAAAAACAAAATAACACCTTAAACAAACAAACAAAACCAATAAAACAATACAAACAAAAAAAATGTAAAAATTACAAAAACATCAAAATAAAAAAAATAATAATTCCCCAAGCCCAACCAAACATCCATCCCACCCCCACCCCCCACATACAAAAAATCCAAAGAAAATTTTTAAAAACATTTTAAAAACACTCTGTGCCTCTCCGGCAGTAACAACTGTCCTAGTGAGGCCTGTCAGGCCCCGCCCCGGGCCAGGTGGTAAGTGGCAGGGAGGAGCAGGGCCCTCAGGCACTCACTTAGGGGACTCCTCCTGGGCAGCAGGCAGCAAGCAGCACGCAGTCCTTGTGAGGCTTCAGGCCCCGCCCCAGGCCAGATGGTAAGTGGCAAAAGCAGGGCCCACAAGCACTCACTCAGGGAGTCTTCCTGGGCAGCAGGCAGCAAGCAGCACGCAGTCCTTGTGAGGCCCCAGGCCCCGCCCCAAGCCAGATGGTAAGTGGCAAAAGCAGGGCCCACAAGCACTCACTCAGGGAGTCTTCCTGGGCAGCAGGCCGCAAGCAGCACGCAGTCCTTATGAGGCCCCAGGCCCCGCCCCAAGCCAGATGGTAAGTGGCAAAAGCAGGGCCCACAAGCACTCACTCAGGGAGTCTTCCTGGGCAGCAGGCCGCAAGCAGCACGCAGTCCTTATGAGGCCCCAGGCCCTGCCCCAAGCCAGATGGTAAGTGGCAAAAGCAGGGCCCACAAGCACTCACTCAGGGAGTCTTCCTGGGCAGCAGGCAGCAAGCAGCACGCAATCCTTATGAGGCCCCAGGCCCCGCCCCAGGCCAGATGGTAAGTGGCAAAAGCAGGGCCCACAAGCACTCACTCAGGGAGTCTTCCTGGGCAGCAGGCCGCAAGCAGCACGCAGTCCTTATGAGGCCCCAGGCCCCGCCCCAAGCCAGATGGTAAGTGGCAAAAGCAGGGCCCACAAGCACTCACTCAGGGAGTCTTCCTGGGCAGCAGGCAGCAAGCCGCACGCAGTCCTTATGAGGCCCCAGGCCCCGCCCCAGGCCAGATGGTAAGTGGCAGAAAGGAGCAGGGCCCTCAGGCACTCACTCAGGGAGTCTTCCTGGGCAGCAGGCCGCAAGCAGCACGCTGTCCTTATGAGGCCCCAGGCCCCGCCCCAAGCCAGATGGTAAGTGGCAAAAGCAGGGCCCACAAGCACTCACTCAGGGAATCTTCCTGGGCAGCAGGCAGCAAGCAGCACGCAGTCCTTATGAGGCCCCAGGCCCCGCCCCAGGCCAGATGGTAAGTGGCAGAAAGGAGCAGGGCCCTCAGGCACTCACTCAGGGAGTCTTCCTGGGCAGCAGGCCGCAAGCAGCACGCAGTCCTTATGAGGCCCCAGGCCCCGCCCCAAGCCAGATGGTAAGTGGCAAAAGCAGGGCCCACAAGCACTCACTCAGGGAGTCTTCCTGGGCAGCAGGCAGCAAGCAGCACGCAGTCCCTATGAGGCCCCAGGCCCCGCCCCAGGCCAGATGGTAAGTGGCAGAAAGGAGCAGGGCCCTCAGGCACTCACTCAGGGAGTCTTCCTGGGCAGCAGGCCGCAAGCAGCACGCAGTCCTTGTGAGGCCCCAGGCCCCGCCCCAAGCCAGATGGTAAGTGGCAAGAGCAGGGCCCACAAGCACTCACTCAGGGGAGTCTTCCTGGGCAGCAGGCAGCAAGCAGCACGCAGTCCTTGTGAGGCCCCAGGCCCCGCCCCAAGCCAGATGGTAAGTGGCAAAAGCAGGGCCCACAAGCACTCACTCAGGGAGTCTTCCTCAGGGAGTTTGTTTGGAATAGGAGATAATGCTAGAATAGTGATTTCCACATTATGTAAACCACTGAATGCAGGAGACATGAAGTTCTCAGGAGTGTTAAATATTAGCACAGAGATAAATTATAAATGTTTAAAGAATGGTATAAGGATTTGAATCTTAATAGAATGAAATGGAAAGCATTGCGGGAAGCTGTATTGAAATGATTGATTGAAACGAGAGTTTTGCTATAACAACTGAGTAAAAGCCATTTTTCAGAGTTGGGGAGGGGAACAAAGCATTCCTATGTTCAGGATCCCCCCCTCCATTTATGTAATTCTGTTGTGATTAATAGATCAATACCAGCTATTTATGTATATGTTCATTTAGGGGCAAAAGGAACTCTCTGAATTTAGAGGGCATTAAATGGCTCAGGAATTTTATATGATCAGGTAACAAGAATAATAAACCAAGACAAAAACTTGTTTTTTGTTGCCCAGAATGTCTGGACAACCCAGTCAGATGAGCGGGGTGCAAAATTATTATTATTATTGAAATTAGTCATGTAATCGATCAATAGTGATGGTATGTGGCCAAGACAGACATCACAAAATTGAAAAAACTAATACCTCAGGTCCAGAGAAGTAATGGTTTGAGGAAAAGGGATTTGGAAATAGTAATCCCTGAAGATGCATATTGTTCAATGTGGAATACTTCCCTACAAATGTCTAAGACTAATGTCATTATATCTAAAAGAGAAACATATATTTATCACTTAAAAACTTATTGTTGGTGTTATATATCCCTCCATGTGGGTTACATGCATATTTACCAGTGCAGAATGTAATTTGAAGATAAATAAATAACAGAATAACAAATTCTGAGTAATCAGTTTTGAGTCATGTGCATAGAATATTTGGAGCTAGCAAAGATGTCTTGTTCTTGATTTTTGGAGGAAAATGGGGCCACTTGTAGGCATATTGACACAGTGATTTCATATGATCTAGAACCAGACTTAGGTATTCTGTATGTTTTTGTGCAGGAACTGCAGTTGAGAATCAATTCATGGAATGATAATTGCTTTTTAAAATGTTTGTGATGAAAGCAGTGTGCAATGCTCACTAAGAAATTTATTAATCACATATGAAGCAAGATGCTTATCTGTATTCATATAGTTTGCAATGACTTAGATTTGTATGGTCCATAAGGAATTCTGAATTGAGTCTGTATTTATAAGGCATTTTTATGTGCGCGTTGATGAAAATAAGAAATGGTGGGGCCATCAAGTATATTTTGATTTTATGTTTAGTGTAAATGCATTTAAGTAAAGAACAAAACCATCTAAAATACATATTTTATGACCTAAAACATTACATTAATGTTGATCGTCATAGTGGTCCGTTCCTTTGAAATCCTTTAAAATTTGAAATCCAAGTGTGGTCTGTTTTCATTATCTAAATTGGGTGCAATTATGGCAAAAAGATAGTGAAAACTGTTTGTAAAGGCTTCAAGTTCTGACATTCTAGTGCTAACACAATCTAAAGATTAGATTAGGTTATTTGAACATTAACTTGTCATATGCCCCTTTTGAGTTCCTAAACTCTGAAAGCATGGGAAGGAGGCAAGTTAGTAACTAGATAAAATTGTTATTCAGGATCATTCTGTAATAAATGTAATTTTAAATAATTCCTCAAATCAGTGTCAGTAGCACTTAAGCCCCTTGTATACTGAAAAATTTTGATTAAAAAATTGAGATAAAATTAATAAACACCTGTGGCCTGCAAAATTTAACCACTGAGCTTCTGTTTACTTAATTAACCATTCAATTAGATGTGACGGACTGGTTGCTAATGGGCCAGATGCAGCCAGTTGGACCTTCCTGCCTAGCCCTCAGTATCACCTCCTCACTTGCAAACAAAAGCTTCTATTGGTGTGCGTGACAGCAAGTGTGTTTGTCCACTTTGGCCACACTCTCTGTTGGCATATGGTCCCTGAATGATTGTCCAAGGGGAAATGCAGCCCTTGGACTGGAAAAATACTCCCCACTCAGATTAAAATACAAAAAAAGAAAATATACGCACTATATTTTTTCAAACCAAAACAAAAAACTTGAATATTTCATCCTTAGGGCTCATAAACACTCATAAAATGTCAGAAGAACAGACTAAGTTGAAAATTATGTTAAATAATACTACATCATCTAGTTGCCATAAAAAATCAGCCAGCCAACCTTTCCAAATTATTTTTTTAAACTTCTGAGAAAATATTGAAGTCATGTCACTTAGGGCTTGGACTTCCTTCTCTAGTTTTATTAAGTGTTCAGTTAAACATTTATTGGAGATAAGAAAGGTGACTGCAAAAACATTTTCTAAATATATCTTGCTGCTTCTCATTGCTGGGCTTTGCTGTTACTATTTTAACTCATTTTAATTATTAATGCTATATTAACAGGGAAGTTGGAATTTTAAATGAAAGGTTTAGAATTCAAGGAGCCTCTTAGATAGGTGTATTGTCTAGGCTTCCCTGTTTGATTTATTTTACTTGCTGTTCCTCAAACTGCACTGAAATTCACTCTTGAAGTTTGCCCAAGCTTCTGGGATAGAAAGGCATTGCTTAGAAAGGTAGTACTTGGTGACCTTGTAGCACAACTGGAAGCTTCCCACGTGGGTCTTTGGATCCCAGCCTAAGACTGAAAAATAGCGCAGATAAACATTGCACTGGAAGGCCTATTTCTAGCTAATGGGGTGTGGATGAAGAAGATACATTGTATCTTGTTTATTTGCTTCAAAATATATTAAAGCTCATTCACAATTTTTAGCAGGCTCAATTATATATTTGCATAACTTAATATTTTTAAAAGGTTTCTTGGATAATAGCAATTTTTGTATCGGGCAATTATTATTGATGCAGTTAGATTTAGTCCCCTCTTGAGTATTGGAAGGAATTTCCTCCCTGGATTATTGCCTGAGATTTGTCCTTTTTCAAGATCACTGAACAGAGGTTATACATGTAAGATTAGGTGCATGCTCTCATGCAGTTTCTTGTTTTCAGCAGAGATAAACTGAGCTAAGTAGTTGTTTTCCTTCCCTTTAAAATCTGCTTTGTAACAAATTGGCAGCCAGAGTAGAGGTCTCTTATGTAACCATTTTTCTTTGGATTTTGCCAGCAACTGTGCCAATCTGTTTTCTGCCTTAGTAATAGTCTCATGAGATGATGCCCAGTAGTTTTCAGAATGCTTTGACAGTAATCACTTCCCTCTTGGAAGTCAGTGGGATTTCAGCATGGCAGTGTTAATGAATTGCATTTGGTATAATTTACCTACTTCACAATACAGTATATGTTAATTTCAATAGGGCTCGCCTACATTTCCTCTCACAAATTCAGATTAAATGATTAAGTGAGACACCAAAATACTACCTGTTAGACTGCAGAAGCCAGTAGCAATTTTCTTCCTGTGCCAGAGGTTTTCAACCTTTTTGAATCCACGGCTCCCTTGACCAACTACATTCTTTCTGCAGCACAACTGTGGGGCTCAGGAGCCCAGTTATGTTACCCATTGCCTGTAGAGCTGGCAGCCTCGCACCCTTTTTAGGACACCCTCCCTTGTGTAGTGTTCCCTCAGCCTCCTCACCTCTCCCTTCACCTTGGGAGTCCTCTGGACAGCCGCTGCTGCTGTCTCTCAGAGAAGTTGCCCCCCACCCCCGCTCCAAAAAGAGGTGACTCTTCACACTGCCCCACAGGGGCATGGGGCTTGTCCTTTCATTCCCAGAAGCAAGGTCTAATGGACTGGCTGGCTGGGGCCCCTCACCCACTTGCTTGCTTACTCCAAGGCCACCTCAACTTCTGGCAACCAGCACCCCCTGACTAGCCCCAGAGGCATCATTTGCCTGCAGAGCTTGTAGTCAGGGCTACTGCAATAAACAGCTGTGAAGCCTTTGGGAGGCAGAGATGCGAAAGAACATCAGAGAAGGGAGGGAAGGAAAGAGGGATAGAGGCCAGTGTTGCCCATTTCACCGCTGACCATCATTCAAGGCATTACAGGGTGCCATGGCACACTGGTTGAAAACCACTGCCCTATGTAAATTGCAGAGGAGAGGTTTTTTTGTCATTATCACAGCAGGAGAAGGGTTATATCCCCCCAACCTCTGAGGTTCCAATAATTATAAGTCACTCCCCCCAGGAACTTATATTTGCACTTTTTGTAAAGTGCATGTTAAATGCCAAGACACATTTACTGTATCATTACATCTACCTTTGCCCTATACTGAGACTTGTTCTGTTCTGTCAATTTCAGCTGTTACCCTCAAACTAGTCTTCGATGATTTTAGTTCTGTTAGTTTTCTTCTAAAGCTATGGGAGAAAATCAGTCCAGAGTTCTCCTGAGATAACCAATTTGTGCAGGACATCTGAAAAAACTCACAAATATTTTGCTTGTACTTTTAACAACATATGTGAATACTTCATTGCTAATGATATCATTGAGTTGTTTTCAATGTAGTGATAAGCAGATTGTTCCATCAGTGCAAGGATTCCTCTCCCTCAACTAGTGGGTCATTCAATCATTAAGTGCTGTCATGAGAACTTGAATAGGCAAACATTCTATATAATTAATGAATTTTTAAAGATACATTAGTTATGTGCATACATTCAGTGTTTTAACTATCTCTTTAAAATGTAATGTTTGTGAAGTGGTTTTTATTCACTGGCTGGTTAATGCAGCAGATCACTGGATACATAGAAGCAGAAAAATATTTAAATGTATATGCTACTTTTTTACCTATTGGTGCTGAAAACAAACAGTCCAGAGATAGGTCAGTCTTTAAATCAATGGGCTTTAGCATGCTTAAAACTGGGCTGGATCATTTTATTAGTGTCTTAATCCTCATTGCTATTTACCTTCTTCAAGATGTGTTAAGATAAAGGAATAAACATGTTTCATTTGTCTTGTCATGTGCAACATGCATCATTGTAATGTTTGGCATACATTCCACGTAACTACTGTTGTATAGTTTCACATGTACTTTTGAAAGATAATATAAGCATTTTTACTGATATTTGTTCCTTTTCATGTGCCCTTGACAAGTATCGTAACTGAACACTCTTTGTCCAATGCTCATAACTGTTCTCCTAACAATATTATTCATTATGAATCATAAATTAAGAAAGCTTTGCAAATTAACAAACATAATTGGCTGCTTGATTTATAATATTTTAAACTGGCCTGTTTAGCTTTACTTAAAACGTATGGTGAGATAGCCAATATTAATTAGAATAAACCCATGGATTTTAGTGGATCTACTGTGAGTTTGAAAAACAGATAAACCATAAGTGAAACTGAAAATGTGAACATATTTATGTAAAAGAGGTTGAAGAATGCACTGTCTATACTTGTCTTGATGTGGTTAGTAGCTTTGAATTAAACACATTAATTATGGAAGATCAGTTCCCATAAGAACATCAAATTGCTTTACATTTGTTTTTTAATCAAAAATTATAAAATGGATTTAAGTATAAAACTGACAGTTTATATTGTCCTGTTACTGTGACTTGCTTGTTTTATATGACAGTAATCTCTTGAACACCTTGTCACATGAATGAATTCTTTGTGAAAAATATTCACAATTGTAGGCATGTTTTGCGTTTAGTTGTCAAGCAATAAGCATGTATGTGTGAGTAAAAATGCTTTCCTTCCTTTCTATTTACTTCTGATGACATTAGTGTTGGCTATAAAGAATGTGTTTTTTACATATACACACATTCGTTGTGTGGCAGAATTTTACATCTTTATAAGTTCTGGGAAGGGCAGAAAGTTCAAGGATGCTGTTCATGTACATTAAAATCAGTAGGAGCTTGGTTAAATATTCCAAGAGAGTGTTGGGTAACTAGACAAAAGCAAAACTCAAGCCTTGTGAATAAGAAGAATTTTAATACTATTCTCTTTTATTAATTATGGGGTAAGGACTTGGACTTCACGTTCTTCTTGCCTGTAGAAAGATATGATGGCAAAAGAGAGAGTAGTAGGAAACAAGTAATTTCCACAGTGATCTGTTTGTACCCTCTTATAATATAGATGCCAAACCCTGTCTACAGTGCTACTTATATATGTGAGAATTGCTAAAAGCAATTGCTAGCAGTTTTAGTTCCCAAAGTCAGCACTGAAGTTTTATTTTTTTATCATATGTTTTTCAATAGTATTATCTAGATCAGGCTTCCTCAAATTCACCCTCCAGATGTTTTTGGCCTACAACTCCCATGATCCCTAGCTAGCAGGACCAGTGGTCAGGGATGATGGGAACTGTAGTCTCAAAACATCTGGAGGGCCGAGTTTGAGGAAGCCTGATCTAGACTAATAGTATTATCTAGATTAAACCCTTAAAACTATTCAACTCTAGTAGCCATAGAGCAGTGACCTCTTTATTTCTGCATGTTTTGCTATTTTTTGTTGCAACATCAGTCTTGTAATTGTTGTCACAAAGGTCCTAGGATATGAGTAAATTTAAGAACGCGCCAATGATTTAGAAAAGCCGGAGTTTAGTAGCTTGAAAAGATCTGATTTTCTCTGAGAACTTGTCAGCAAGGAGGTGGGCAGGGAAAAGAACCTGTTTCCAGGCTGAGTAAGGAGGAATGGGGAGGTGTATGAAAGTGTCAGCTGGAGACTCTTGGCTGCACAAACACTTTTGTTTTTCAGCTACCCTTCCCGTTGTGTGTCTGTAACCAGGCCAGGGGGTGACTTGAAATGGAGCAATAAAAAACATAAGCATTAAGCCAGGCTACTGAGTTTGAACATAATGATTAATGCAAGCTGAGATTCACAACCTTTAAAACTATGGGTCCAACTGTGTTGGCCTTAAAGAAACCATGCTTAGTTGACTGGGGCAGGTTTGAACTAGATATGAAAACAAGCAAAACCATGGTTTACCATCTCGGCCCCTGCTAGTACAGCTGCATGCAGTTCTAAAACATCGGGAGGACACCTGGTTGGTGATGGCTGGAGTAGACAGCATTACTGGGCAAGAGGGGCACATAGGCTGACCTATAAAGCAGGTATGGAGAGCCTTTGGCCCTAGATGTTTCTGAACCACAACTCCCCTCAGCCACAGCAAGCATGATGGAAGTTGTAGGCCAGCAACATCTGGAGGGCCAAAGGTGGAAAAATAATGCAGACTCTTTATAAAGAAGCATGTGAGACAATTTATTGTTAGGAATAAGTTACACATTAAGAAGGATCTCTGTGACTGGATTGCTGAACTTCTTTATTTTTACTTTTATCTGGGGCAGAGTTCAATCAGAGAGGTAAGGGAGTGATTTTTTTCTTTCCCATACACAGTTTTCCTGATTTAAAAGTTTGCTCCCTCCCCTGAAGTTGCTATGTTCCCATTTGAAGGCTTCCCTCCATGGCTCCTTCATTGTAAAAATAACAGTACCTGTATTGGAAGATCCAGTCATGGATCTCATTGATAACTTGTAGTTAAGCCTCAAGTACATGCAGAATGGTAGATAACTTTCCATCCAGGTGTGTACTGCTTAGTGGGAAGGCAGATGGGAAAGAAATGTTGTGCCAAATATAACTTTAGGTTATATTTTTACTTGGTTTCTTTTTGAACAGCTTAAAAAAACGAACCACCTGCAACTGGTTAACTGAATCTGTAACTACAGGGCATAAGTTCTCACATTGAAGGGTGTAAACTGGCTGTTTAATAGAGTTCAGCTGGGGGCTATTTTTGACCCTGTTTATTTCAGTTAGGAGTCTACCTATAAGTCACTCACTGTTATGTTAAGCTCATATGTCCTTGAGAGCAGTTCCGTTTAAAGTTGTGCAGAACTCTATAGCACAGACTACCGTATTTTTCGCTCCATAGGACGCACTTTTTCCCTCCTAAAAAGCAAGGGAAAAAGTCTGTGCGTCTTATGGAGCGAATGTGTGTTCCCTGGAGCCAAATCGCTGTTGTCCTGTGCTCCTGGGCTGCTCTTTGGGGGTGGGGGGAGGAGCCACGGTGCTCTGTCGGCAGCCTCTGCTTTCCCCGAAGTCCCGACAAGGTTTGCAAGCAGCGGGAAGGCTGTGCGCTCCCGGGCTGCTCTTTGGGGGTGGGGGGAGGAGCCACGCGGCTCTACCGGCAGCCTCTGCTTTCCCCTGAAGTCCCGACAAGGTTTGCAAGGTTTGCAAGCAGAGGGAAGGCTGTGTGCTGCTGGGGTGCTTTTGGGGGGTGGGGAGCTACACTGCTCTGCCTACAGCCTTTGCTTTCCCCTGAAGTCCCGACAAGGTTTGCAAGGTTTGCAAGCAGAGGGAAGATTGTGTGCTGCTGGGGTGCTTTTTGGGGGTGGGGGGAGGAGCCACACTGCTCTGCCTACAGCCTTTGCTTTCCCCTGAAGTCCCGACAAGGTTTGCAAGCAGAGGGAAGATTGTGTGCTGCTGGGGTGCTTTTTGGGGGTGGGGGTGGGGAGCTACACTGCTCTGCCTACAGATTTGCTTTCCCCTGAAGTCCGTGCAAGGTTTGCAAGCAGAGGGAAGGCTGTGTGCTCCTGGGGTGGAGGGTGGGGGTGGGGAGCAGCAAATTGCTGTCTCTCAGTGCCTCCTAATTCAACTGCAAAGGATTGCCTAACTGGATTCTGAGCTCCATTTGAAGTTTACAAATAGTAAGTTTGGGGATTTCTTCAAGTAGCAGTTTTGGGGAAATAGTCATAAATACATGCAAAGCATCTCTACAAACCAGTAATAGTAATTTCAGCTAAAACTGAGCAGGTATCTGGCTCAGGAACAGTTTAAACTGCACAGCTATAACCAGACATCCTGTGTGTGTGGACCATGTTCCTAGTAGCTAATCTTTACTGCTGAAAAGAGGCTCTGATATTCCACTCCAACTCTATAATTCATTATACAAATTCTTACAAGTACAGTCCACCTATACTTAACCAAAAACATTGTGTTCTCTTGGTATTGAATGGAAGCTATTTATCTGCCCTCTTTTCCTCCTCTGTTCTTTGCTCAGTCACTCCATTTTGAATCTTCCTTTCAAAACAACCATGCCTGTTTTGAGAAAACTTCAGAGATTTAGGAACTGGAGCACAATCATTTGATCTTTAGCTTCACAGTATTTTAATATTCTTTTGGAAGCCGCCCAGAGTGGCTGGGGAGGCCCAGCCAGATGGGCGGGGTATAAATAATAAATTATTATTAATTATTATTATTATTATCATCATCATCATCATCATCATCATCATCATCATCATCATCATCTTTTTGCTGTTCCTCCATACTCCAAGCACTTCTCATTTGCACAGCCCTGGTTTCTCTCCCTGACTGTTAATATTCTTAATTAATAACAGTAAAATGCTCAAATTTTAGTTTTTGTGACTGCTGCCAATACTGACTTCCCAGTGATAATGAAAACAGCTACATTATAATGGAATGCGTCCTTTTTCCATTCTCATCATTATATACCATGGCTCGCTTTAAAGCAGCAAAGTGGACAGGAGCCACACACTTTGCTGTTTTAAATAGTTTAGTACAAAATTTGAGTCAGATTTTTTTTCTTGTTTTCCTGCTCTAAAAACTTGGTGCGTCTTTTGGTCAGGAGCGTCCTATGGAGCGAAAATAGAAAAGGTGAACAAAATAAATAAAAATAAGGCTTATGTAACTAGAATACATCGGTAACTAGAATAATTTGCTCAACAATCTTCCTTTTTTATACCAGTGTTTTAGTGTTGTCTTAATCACTTTGGACTAGTGTAGGCTTATCAGCTTGGATCCCTTAACCACGGTGAAATTAAGTAGAAGTGGAAGGGGTCATATAGCTCCTTTCAGGAGCAAAGTCCCCCTATATTTCCCCATGGATCCTAACAACAGCAGAGCATTACATTAGTATTAACTAGTTCCCTCTTAACAAGGGTTTGGTAACCAGTTTTAATCCATGGGTTCAAATCCTTGTTAAGAGGGAAGACAGGTTAGCATTAACTGCCCTTAACATTGGTACTGGTGTGATGCTTTTAGACAGTTAAGGAAGCAAGGGGAGATTCACTTTTGCAAGTGATTCCATGAGACCTTTCCTGGCTATTATAGAGAGTAGTGGTTGCCAGCAGATACAACAGTGGTGGGGCTCATCAGTGAGAACGATGAGACTGCTTATAGGAAAGAAGTACAGGGGTTAATTCAATGGTGTAAAGAAAATAATCTCATGCTTAACACCAAAAAAACCAAAGAACTCATAATTGACTTTAGGAGAAAGAAAAGTGTATTTTTACCATTGCACATAAATGGCGAGGAAGTGGAGAGGGTTGGTAGTTTTAAATACCTGGGCATTTATATCTCGGAGGACCTCTCATGGACTGCAAATATTAATATGGTTGTGAGGAAGGTGCAGGGGAGGTTGTATTTCCTGAGAATGCTCAGGGGACTGAATCTATCCCAGCACCTACTCCTGTCCTATTATCATAGTACCATTGAGAGTGTCTTAACCTATAGTATATTATCGTGGTATGGGAGCAGCTCTGAAACGGATAAAAAAGCTTTACAGAGAACAATTAAAATTGCCCAGAATGTTATTGGGCTCCGACTACCAACCCTGGATGAGATCTTCACGTCTCGCATTTTGAAGAAGTCACATAATATCCTGAGAGATCCCACCCACCCTGCTCACAACTTCTTTGAACTATTGCCTTCGGGCAGAAGATATAGGACAATGAAAACACGAACCACACGCCTTCTGAATAGTTTCTATCCAAGAGCTCTGACTGCACTAAATAATGATCTCAGGGCCAGTTGCAAGGTTTAGCAAGCAGAGAGTAGGAAGGAATGAGATAGGTTTTAGGTTATGTTTCAGGTTTTAGGTTATGTTATGCCTTAATAGGTTATGTTATATTCTGGATTTTATGTTTTTATAGATTATGTTTGAATAGGATGAGAGTGTCGGAGATACGTGCAAATGTATATGTGAACCCGGTCTTTGGGTGGGTGTTTGATTTTCGTTGTTGTGTATACTGTGTATATACGGACAATGACAATAAATTTATCTAAATCTAATGGATACTGTTTGTGATGTGCACACAGTCAGAGCCAACCTTGATGATTCGGTGCCAGTGTCTCTTGTGTCTTCAACAGTGATTTTGCTTGGTGGTGGTAGATTACTTCTTAAAGTTTGGAAGACTTGAAATTCTGGTAGAGAAGAATCAGCATCTTCTGACCTATGCATTGTAATAATAAGTAGAATGAAAATTTGACACTTTGTGGTAGCCAGAAATGGTCAGTCTAACCAGATGAATAGCTGGTTGAGTCCCAAGTCAGTTGTGCTAGTAAAGCAAAAATAAATGATTACAGATTGTTCTAGTGGTCCTAAACAGTTTTTACAGATTAATTATGTGACAGATAATGGCTGTCATTTTCCAATTCTTGACAAAAATACATCTACCAAAAAAAGTACATGCATGCAGATGAACAGGCAAAGACATACATCCATAAATACTTGCAGGATCATATCTAAAACAAAAAATTACTAAGCTATAACAAGCCATTGTCAGGCGTGCCTTAAAGGAGTGAGAAAAACTAAGTACTTAAGGGGGGGTGGAATCTGATTGGGCTGTATCCTGCCAATGTACATTATCTGCGAATAGATGCTGAATGATGTGCTGTTGAACTGATTATAATGGGACTGCCTTAAAAAGTATGACCTTGATTGTGCCAGTTGCACTACACTTAAGGATTTTTCAAATTGCAAATCTTAGTTATTATATGCATAGCAATGCTTTTAACATTATTTCCTGGGCTGCATGAACATAACTTAATCAGTACCTTGCAGCACTTGTTCATTTTGCAGGCGGTTGTCTTTTGTGACCATGACTAACACATTTGCAATCTTTCTCTTGCCTAAAGTGGAATACTGACAGCTCATTACAGGTAAAACACAGGTCTGTGAGTTTACCTGGCCTTTTTGAATATTACTGTGGAGTTGTCTACTCTTGGGGAGGGGGTGAGAGGAATGAAAATATGTATAGTCTCTAGTCTGAAGCCTTGATGTCTGGCTGTTGGCTACTGTCTAGACTCTAGAACATCCAAGTTGCTCTGCTAAGTAACAATGAATAAACCTTTACCAACTTTCTGCTAATTTGAAACGGTTTATAGATTGAAGGCTGCAATCCCGTCTCACCTATTGGAGCATAAGCCCCACTTATGAGTAGGTCTGTATAGGATTGTATTGTAAGGGTGCAATGAGGTCAAAGCCGAGCACACCGAAGTCCCATTAAAAACAGTGAGCATAAAGGTCACAGTTAAGCCCATCAGTTTCATACATTTTAATTGGACCAGTGTGCCTAAATGTACCAGGACAGTGCCCAGTGTTTCTTTTCTCTGCCATGCTCACCCTCGAACTCAGCACAAAACATCTATTCTACAGCAGAGCATGCAGACATACATATACAGACACATATATTGTGACACCAATCCACCATTGTGTTAGAAAGGTGAGTGGGAAAAGATAGGTCTGCCTCTTCCTAAAATGATCCAAATACCAAAGACAATTGAATCAAATAAATGTTTAAGAATAATAAAAATACTAATGCATCATTTAGAACCTCCCTTTAAAAAAAGAACATTAATCCAAAGTATTGGATTCAATCTCGTTACTCAGTTTACTTATGTGCTAGATGCAAAAGTATTTTGAAAAGATTTATATATGATTGCTAAATGTGCTTCCATCTTTAGGTCTTTTGCCATGGTTTAGCTTACAGTTAGGTAAATAATAAGCAGATAGATACAAGTATGCACTTTGATTAGTGCAATCAGGCTGGTGTTGGCAGTTACTGTGGGTGTTAAGTAGTTTGTGTATTGAATTCAGATTTAGTAAACATGAAGGAAACTTGCACTCAAAACCTAGCGTCTGGCTAAATAAAGGATTTTTTTCTCCTTTACATCATGTTTACATTTTCTAAGAATGTCTGAAGAATGAGGGAGTGGGGGAACTAAATTCTGTTTGTCTTTTCAACCATAGGACGTGATAATGCATGTGAGAAAACATCATATATGTTCCTGCGGAAAGAACTTCCTGTGCGGCTTGCTAACACTATGAGAGAAGTCAACTTGCTGCCAGACAACTTGCTGAATAGACCTTCAGTTAAGCTAGTCCAAAGCTGGTAGGTATAAAGAACAGGCAACAAAGCTACATGAACCAAACATGGTGAATTTTACAAGCAAAATAATCTAGCTGTCCAGCTCAGGCAACTGTAGCAAGCTTACATATAAGAATTCAATGGTTGGGTTTCTGCTCCATATTCTACATACCTGGGCCTCTACCTCTACCTTGTACATTCCACTTCATCCTTACCCACAAGCTCTAATTTCTCTTCCCTCCATCTGCATGCTCCAAATCCTCTTCCTTTCTCTCAATTCACATGTTCCACCTCCACTTTCACGAGTTGTTCTGGGATAGCAAAAATGACATCCTTAAGAATAAATTTAAATTTGGTGTGTGCGTGTATAAGAATATTTTTGAGTAAGTTGTTTTTGCAGTACATGAAGTTCTTTGGGCCATGAAGAAGATCTATGGTGGCAGGGGGAAGTGTTGTTAATAAGCTACATCTAAAAGACTCTAGGGAGAGAAAGGAGAAATGGCTGAGACATTAATGGGGATTAATGTGAACAAATTTAATCCCTAAGTAGGTTTCACCTACTTAGGCACCAGTCCTATACACATTTAACTGAAAGTAAGTTTCACTAAACTTGATGGAACTTTCTTCTAAGTAGACATGTATACATAGGATTATACCAATGCTTCTTTTTGGTTAGAGACGGTATTAAAAGTCATGCGCTGAAAACCTAGTGCATTTGAGGTTAGTTTGATGCTAGACCTGGTCTGTTTCTTAAATGGGATATGTTCTCTTGCAGAGATGCTATAAAAATATGTAAAATGTTTTCCCTTTACTGTACTGAGAAGAGTGGAAAATTATAAGCTTATTTTTATTGCTTTAATAGATTTTTTGTTTTGTAGCAATAGTGGCTTACAAAATCAAATCTTAAAAGTAAGATAAAATATGTCTTGCAAACCCAAAGAATCTAGGATAAAAGCAGCAGAAGTCAATAATAAAAGTCCTGCAAAACAGTAAGTTTCAAAGCTCTGATAAAAGAGGAGAGATGGGACTTGGAGGACCGTTCCAGGTTTAGAAGATTTGCATTAATTGTAGAATTTCCTGTTATATGAAACAATATCTACAGTTGTAAATAGTTGTTTTCTACAAAGTGCATATGTTATAAATAACTCTACAGTTTTCTACTTTCAAATTGTTTCTGGTGTCAGGTCTATGTCTAAAATACTTTTAAGTACAAGTGAATAAATTGAAATCTGAATCAGTTGGTTCAAGTATTTAAATAGTAATCCTTTAATTTACTTAATTTTTGCTGGACAAAATTTACAATATCTGCATCATATTTCAAATACATTTTAACCTAACATTCTTTAGTTGACAATTTTTGTAGGTTCTAATGCCTTCCAGTGTTTCAAGTCATTATTAGTTAAGATTCTAGCTTATCTCTTGCTTTTTCACTAGGTGGTTTTACGTTAATTTTACTCTTCCTATGTGTTTCAGGTATATGCAGAGCTTTCTTGAACTTTTAGAATATGAAAATAAAAGTCCTGAAGATCCACATGTTTTAGATAAGTAAGTGACTGCTGTTTCAAACAAATAAACTCTGTGGAAACAGTATAATGATCTTCTGTCGTAATGTAGATGAAATCAGAATTTTAGTTCACAAAGTTTGCTGTTGTTTCATGAAAACTTTTTTTTATTAGAACAAATAACTATGTTGAAAAAGACTTTTAGTTTCTTAATAATGCTGTATTGTATATACTAATGAACTGATCAGGTATCTGTTTGTTATTTCCAGCCTGCTATAGTTTAAGGTGAAGGCGAAATGTTAAGTTGTAACCTCCTCTTAATAAAAAAAAGAGAAAAATGCTGCCATTGTTTCTAAAGGAAATGCACTGTATATTCAGCCGGATGCATCTTGGAAGTCATCTTCTGCAATTGCTTGTACAGCTAAATTGGCAAAGTGACTTTAAGAGAGAGGGAGAGTGTATTTCCTGTGATAAATTAGATTACACCATCAGTCCCATAAGAAATGGATTTGTGTCTTTGAAAAGCAGTGGAAAATATTGGTTTTATTTTGTGGAGATGATGAGAGTATTAGCTTTGGGGCTCTGAACAAGTGCAGAATCTGGGCTGGATTTAGGTTTGATGAGGCCCTAAGCTACTGAAGGTAATGAGGCCCTTTATATGTCCAGCTGTCCTTTGTCAACAACAAATTGTCACTGTTTTTTGTGTTGAATATATGCTATATGGTGATTTATGGACCTAATAGGTATCTAAAGCCATTTGCACATATTGCCGTGCAACCAGTCCATGCAGAATGTAGGCACACTATATAGAAATGAGCAAACCAGTGCTATTTCAGGGAGCAGGCTAGCAGACGAGGCCCATTGTTTACATCATACGAGACTACACAACACAAAACACTGTTGCTGTATGTAGGTTTTATTTTATTTGTTTTTTATCTTACATTTTGGAAATGTACATCCAGATTTTTTTTCCTTTAATTTTTTTGGGGGGCCCCCAAGAGAGTGAGGCACTAGGCTATAGCTTGTTTAGCTTATATGTAAATCTGGCACTGTGCAGAATCCATATTTCAGAGTATATATAGTTCACAAATAATTTTTTTTTCTTCTGTGTCATCTAACATCAGATATGATGAACTTCAAAGTCATCCCTGTCATTTATTTGGACAGGTATGGTTCACAAAATAACCAAAAGGTCAAGGTAAACAATAAGGTTATGTTTAGAGACAGTGTGACACCCAGGCGGATCATATGCGGACATGTAGGAATAAAATGGCACAAATTCGTATTGATGATACTTGAAGTTGAAATGGAGTCCTGAAAATAAACCCATTTTTTCCTCTACTAAAAGAGAGTGTTTTTCATAGCCCTTCTTAGAAGGTAGTCTATATAATACAGAGCAAAAATCAAGAAAGCAAACTTTATTTCTTTATATTGTATCTTTATTTGCCACTTCTCTACATGTTAGAGGAGTAGGATGCCGTTTAATACTTAGATCTCATGAACAAAAAAAGGAATTCTTTTTTCATTTGAAGCAGCGAAGTAGAGAAATGGACTTCTCCTGTCCTTAACTCTCAGGTCCTCATAGAATCAGCAGGATCTAATCTAGCTGAAGCTTTTAAGCATTAAATAATTTTCAAGAAGGAGTGCTTGTCCAATCAGCAAGCCAGGTGAGTAGGTTAAAACCCTCCTTGTGCAATTTGAGGGTTTTGAGGTTTGGGATTAGGTTGTTACTGTTCAGATTTCTCAGTTATTATTTTTAGAGTAATGGATCATTTGAAAACTGCATGAGGAATTTGCGGAGGTACTTAAGCATTGCTGATTAGACACGAAAATGGCAAGTAAGATACCTTTTAAAAAGGAGCACTCTTTCACAATCAGAAATGTATCTTAGAAAAGTACCTGCAAGGAAAATGGACATGATTTATTACTTGATAGGAAAGGTTATATTTACATCATGGCAGCTCTCTAGACTAGCAAAACTTCCCGATACAAGCAAAATGGGGGAAACTGGTAAAAATGTGTGGGGAATTTGCATAGTTAATGGAGGTAACTTAGATAATAGACTCAAGCATATTCCAACCCCCCTTGCCAAATATTTAGTATTGTCACTAGAATATTCAAACTTGTACAGTGGTGCCCCGCAAGACGAATGCCCCGCAAGACGGAAAACTCGCTAGACGAAAGAGTTTTCCGTTTTGGAGGTGCTTCGCAAAACGAATTTCCTATGGGCTTGCTTCGCAAGACAACAATGTCTTGCGAGTTCCTGCTGGTTTCCCCCCCCCTTTTCTAAGCCGCTAAGCCGCTTATCAGCTGATCCAATCAGCAGATAAGATGCTAAAAGCCACTAATAGCGCTAATCTGCTAATCCTTCAATGGGCTTGCTTCGCAAGACGAAAAAACCGCTAGACGAAGAGAATCACAGAACGGATTTTTTTTGTCTTGCGAGGCACCACTGTAATTATTGGAAATGAGGGTAGCACTGCCAAGTTGGACCTGCAAAAGGAAACCATTCTGCTTCACTTGGGAGGCTAGATTTCAGGTATTCTTGCTGAGAAGACCTATGAATTTAAGCAGATTTGTACAGATTTGGATTTTTTGCACCTTCCTGTTTTTCCTTGGTAACAGGAAGAGGAAAGAAATACATAGCACACAATCTGCCCCACTTTCAAGTGTGGTTCCTGTTGAAAAGAAAAAGGCTGAGATTCTAATGCTGCTTGCTTAGCCAAGGACTGGATTGTGTGGCACAAGCAATGAATCTTGTGTTTATTATTACTGTCTTGGGTATTTGAGAGTACAGTGGTACCTTGGGTTAAGTACTTAATTCATTCCAGAGGTCCGTACTTAACCTGAAACTGTTCTTAACCTGAAGCACCACTTTAGCTAATGGGGCCTCCTGCTGCTGCCGTGCCGCCGGAGCACGATTTCTGTTCTCATCCTGAAGCAAAGTTCTTAACCTGAAGCACTATTTCTGGGTTAGCGGAGTCTGTAACCTGAAGCGTATCTAACCTGAAGCGTATGTAACCCGAGGTACCACTGTATAGTAAAATGTGATTCCTATTTAATACTCCCTACTTTTTTATCATTATGTGCTCATTAATTCCTCTTGTCCCCCTTCACCATAATTATGGATTAGATGAACAGCCAAACCTTCAGTAGTTTTATAATCTGTGCCGTACAACTTCTAACAGTACCAGTACTAAATGAATGTTGGGGTGTGTACAGCCATAGATAGTTTTAGATGTGAGTCCACTATGGTAGTGTGTGTACCACATGTTGGCTAGATGTTTACTCTTCTGCCCTGGATTAGTTTTGGATGAAACTTGTTTTCTAGTTTGTAACACAAGTTGGATTTGTGCAATGCTAATTGACACTTCTTTCAGTCCGGAAGACATTTTCCAATGTCCTTGGAGCAGGGCTATGCACAGTGCTGGTTGGCTGGCTCATGGATCCAACCCTTGTCACCTGAGTATTATTTTGAAATGTAAAACAGCTGTTTGAACAGTGTGAATTTTACACTTCATAAGTGCAAAAAGTGGGAAACGAAAGTTTGACTCTATAAACATGGAAAGCACTTAAGAAAGAAACTAAAGCAGACAGCCCACCTGATTCAACTGGGGGGGGGGAGTGGGGGGTTATGAAGATGAAAAGGCAATCAGCACTGGATTCACAAGCTATGTATTTGACCTTTAAGGTGCTGGTGGGAGGAAGAAATAAATAAAACTTGCACCTGCTGCTGTTTATAGGTATATTTGTATGGAACCTTAAGTAGTAATAGCAGTTAAATATGCTTGTATGCACATTAACTTTTAAAAAATTGAACATTTTTATGGTACTTGGAAACAGCATGTTTCTGTTTTCAGATCCCTTCTTCTTGAAAGAGTTCCATGCTAGTTTTTACTAATTGATCACCTGCTATCTTTATATAGACAGCCTAATGTTCTATGTATTTCCTCCCTAAATGAGCTATGTGTGTTCTACTGTGATCAATTTAATATGCAAAATAGTGTCCTTCTGTTCTTTTTTATGTAACCTATAAAAAGCTTGGCTTAGTATTATACTCTCTCCTTTTGTTATTCTATTTTTTATGCATTTATCATGTTAAGTAAATAGTTGTGTTGTCAATTATAAAAGTGGAAGAAAATGTGAATTTCTGATGCTTCAGATATCAACTGGTGTTTTGTTTTCAGCTGTTTATGTTCAGCTAGTTACAGCTCAACAATTGCTTTAGGGTTGTAGATAAACAGTAGTTAATGTTTATCCAGTATATTTAGTCTTTCATCTGCTTTTATGGCACAAATAAGTGTTATTTATTTGACAGTCACCATCTATTTAGGAATCAAATGTAGAGCTTCAAAAGCCCAGTGCAAAATCCTAACACTGCCTAGTATCCCTTACTGCAGGCCTCTCATTTTTGCCTGTTATTTGTATACCGCCTTCCATTTTCAAAGCTAACTATATTGTCTGCACTAGTATTTTCACTAGTCATGGTTAAAGCCAAACCACAGTTTGTTGTCGTGTTTAGAAGTACAGTGGTGCCTCGCAAGACGAAAAGAATCCGTTCTGTGATTCTCTTCGTCTAGCGGTTTTTTCGTCTTGCGAAGCAAGCCCATTGAAGGATTAGCGGATTACCGCTATTAGCGCTATTAGCGGCTTATCTGCTGATCGGATCAGCTGATAAGCTGCTTAGCGGCTTAGAAAGGGGGGGGGAAACCAGCAGGAACTCGCAAGACATTGTTGTCTTGCGAAGCAAGCCTATAGGAAATTCGTTTTGCGAAGCACCTCCAAAACGGAAAACTCTTTCGTCTAGCGAGTTTTCCGTCTTGCGAGGCATTCGTCTTGCGGGGCACCACTGTAGATGGTTTGAGCTAATGGTGATTAGCAAGCATTAGTGGGGCAGAAAGATTGCTAGCCATGGTTAGCTCCAAAAATGAAAGGTAGATTTATGAGGTGTGAGAGATCAGCAATGTAATTAGAGCGAGAGTGTATGACTATTCCAAGCCGCTAAGTAGCATTTATGACCAACCAGGGATTTGAATCCACCCTGACCAGGACCACTCTAGTTCCATACCCACTGCACAGCACTGCAGAGTGTGATGCACTTGTGGGGCCCAGCCTACTAGTGTAAGAGTGGTTGGTATAGAATATCAGGCAGAATTACTTCTGCAACAAACCCAAACTTGATGGCCTCCAATAGTTTCAAGAAAATGAAGAGGGCCCCCCCAACTATAATGATGTTAAGAGAAATTCATGCTTCATTTGTCCCTTGCTCTTAAACATAACCATCATAACTTTATTGTAATTGATGCTGCCAAATTTGGAAACAGTCAAACTTCAGCAGCTGCTCTTTTGGAGTCCTTCTGGATCTGGGAGGTTTAATCAGATTACATGTTTTGAAGCATCTCTCTCCCATTTTTCCAGCTCCTTACACAAAGTGAAGAATGTTGGTGGTGCAACTATGAGGCATGAATAGCTATTTTATTTTGTTTTGACTTGCATGAGCAAAACATTTAGCAGCGGCACAATTTAAAATATGCACATGTGGCTCTAAACAGGTCTTGATGAACAGATTGGCTTTATTGGAATACAGAATACTTTCTGGCATGTTATCTGCAGTGTGATGTACTAAGGTATATTGTGGTAGAGGTTCTGGGTAGTGATTGGATGAACTGTTCTAATGCTGTAGAGGGGCGGGGCAGATGAAAAGTCTGTCTGCAGAAGGGCTTAAGAAAGAAGTAGGTAAAGGGGAATGAGAAGGCCTTAAAACCCAGAAAAGCATAGGGGCCTAATGCAGGTTGGAACAGGGAATAGTTCAAAAGAATATGAATGCAAGAGATGATCTTTAAAAAGGGCAGATTGGAAGGAAAGTGGACGGGAGATTGAGGCCATGAGTTGCAGAGGTGAGGAAGGCAGATGTTCAAATGATGATATGAAATAGCCAATCTAATATTCATCTGCAGCCAAATATTTTAGTACAATGTGGTGGTACTGAAAGTTTTGTGTTCTGAATGAATTTTAATGGTGTCATCTAAGATGCAGATTTTGTAGTTAACTGCCACATCTTGTTTCTGATTTCTCTCCAGCTTTTTAGATGTCTTAATTAAAGTCAGGAACAGACACAATGATGTTGTTCCTACCATGGCCCAAGGAGTGATTGAATACAAAGAAAAATATGGCTTTGACCCTTTTGTCAGCAGTAACATCCAGTATTTCCTAGATAGGTTCTACACCAACCGCATCTCGTTCCGCATGCTGATTAACCAGCACAGTAAGTATCTGCTGACCATTTAATCAAAAGTTGGTCTTCCTCCCACCCCTTCCTTCATCCTCACAATAGTTCTGTGAAATAGTTTAGGTTGAGAGAATGGGACTGGGGCAAACTCAACCAATGAGCTTTGTGACTGTGGGGATTTTAACCTAGATCTCCAAGGTCCGAGCTCATGTCTCTTAACTCAAGGGCAGCTAACTCCCATCACCCTTAACCATTGGATATTCTGGTTAAAGCTAATGGGAGACCAACAACATCTGGAGGGCCAATGTTAGTTCCTCTTTCTCTAACTACTACGCCACTCTGTCTACTGTAAGGTAAACATTAGGCTAGCAAATAGACTTAAGAAGTTTACACAATTTATGTCATTCACCGTGTTGTGTGCAGCATTTCATGCTCTTCTGCCATTCGAGCTGCTTAAGTTTTTAAAAGGATCTGGGTATGAAGGAGCTCAGATATAAGTGGGGGATGAGAGAAAGAACTGGGGTTTTATTTGGCATAAGGAGAAAGACAGTGTTGGAGCAAGGGAAAAAGAAACATCCTGTCTCAAGCAGGCTTTTCTTGAATATTTTGTTATTAGCTTCTTGACACTGGGGTGGGGTGAGGGAGTCTGGAAAACAGTTTCCTCAGAAAATAACTGAGGTTATGGATTAAAAAAAAATGATACAAAGCAGGTTTCTGCATCCGTTATCTGGTGAAGTCAGAAAGGGACACTAAATGGATGTCTGTGCTTGCTTTGGCATGAAATAGTATTGCAGCCTGTGCATCAGTCAGAGAGCAGTGCCATGCAGGGTGTCTCCAAGAGCTGAGTGCCAAGTCAGTTCTCAGCAGGCTGTGAAAAAAACAAAGAAACCATGAGTTGCATCTGACTGCCTATCAGTTAAGGAAATCTAGCCTTCGTTGTTTTGTCAGTGTGACTATGCTAACTCCCACCCACAGTCTAGTTAGCAAACGCACAGAAGGAACAATTTTTTTGCAGCTATAGAAGTAGCATTTGCTTAATATCAGTCTGTTCAAATGCATTATGGACTTGACCTCAACTGCTGAAGTTATTCTGTGCAAATCATTCCCCTTATCAGTATTGCTGCGGTGATTGCAAATAGCTTTTGTTTGCTGATGTTTGAACAGCTGTAAATGTTTCCAATCAATTGACCCTGCTTTTGCCAACCTGGCACCCTCCTGCTGTTTGGGACTGCAGCTCCCATCAGCACCAGCCAGCACTATCCCACTTAGTGCTGAGCCTGTTCCTTTGCTTTCAAATGGAAAGCAAGAAGGTTAAATGCAGAGGAAGGACTCGCAGAAAGTTATGACTAGCCTTGATCTGAAATGCATACAGCTAGCTGGAACAGGCCCTAGAGCCATGTGGCAGCAAATGGCAGCCAGAAATTAGTGAGACATAGGGCTAGTGAAGAGTGACAGGTCCTATTGCAGCAGGCCTGGTAAGAGTTGTGCATTTGGGAGCTAGATTAATATTTTTTATATCCTCCCGTAAATGCTGAATTGCGCAAAGCTTCCAAATACTAAAATAATTATGAGTCTGATGGAGGCAGACCATCACATAGAGAGTAGTGATTTTCTTGTAATAATATACAAGAAAACTTTAAAGCACATGTTGCCATTCCAGATTGTATATTTTGTTGTATTCTTAAATACATTGCAGTTCACATTCAGTTTACTGAATAATGTTCAGATAATTCCTTTACCCTTTGTCTCTCTTTGGCTGTGCATAGCTTATAGCACAAGGCTATACATGAGTCCAATGGGGGTTATTCTCAGATAAGTGGATATAGGACTGCAGTCGTTGGCTGCTAGCAATGTTAAGCAAGATGTTCCCAAAATAATTATTGCTAGAACTTTCTCCGCTTCCAAGACTGGGATTGCAGCAACTGTCAGTATTTTCTAGAGTTGAGCCAAGTGAAGGACCCAAGTTTTGTGAATGCTTTTACACCCTTCTTCCATTTTTGTTCATGCAGTGGGGACAAGGTGATAATCTCTGTTGACCCAGAAACCAGTTCAATTTGTTATGTTTTGCTACACTGTGTGGCAGTAATAAAATAAAATTTAAAAATGTAAGTTACACATTTATTTTAAATTAAATTAAATTAAATAATTAAATAAATGACTGCTTATCGGTATGAAAGAAAAGGGAACCAGGAAACATGGCCATATGCACATCTTGCCTATCTATGTTAGGTGGTGATGGGTTTTTTATATCCATCTCACACCCATCAAAAGCAAACTTTTGCAATCAAAATGCAGCACAGCAGTAGTATTTGTTGCCTTTTGAAAGGCTTTAAGAAGTGTTACTCGCCATTAGATTCCATTACCCTTTAACTGTTTACAAAATATTATTTCAATTAATATCTACCTTTCCTCTCATTTTAGCACTACTTTTTGGTGGGGTCACTAATCCTGCTCATCCCAAACATATTGGAAGTATTGATCCTACGTGTAATGTAGCTGATGTAGTGGATGGTAAGAGTAAACACAAGTTGTTTTTGGAACTTTGATTGCAAGGTGTATGTGTAATGCCTTGAACCATTTCTAATGGTAAATCCCTCATCTATCAGTCAGTAGCCTCTCCTTTTCCTTGTAAGCTTTATATATGCACTGATGCCACCCATGGTTAAGGGTAATCAGCTTCTCCCAAAGCAAGATATGCAAACTCACGTAAAATTCTGTTTAATTTGGGGGTCCCATTCAGTGGTGATGCAGGTGTAACACTAAATCATGGTTAAAACTAACAAGCAAAGGGAAAGAATTGGTTCCAGAAAGGGAGGGAGCATGAAATTCAAGAAGGAGACGTGTTATTTATTTATGTTAAAAAACATAAATCAAATACAGTGGTGCCCCGCAAGACGAATGCCTCGCAAGACGGAAAACCCGCTAGACGAAAGGGTTTTCCGTTTTGGAGGTGCTTCGCAAAACAAATTTCCTATGGGCTTGCTTCGCAAGACGAAAATGTAGCTGATGACGAAAATGTCTTGCGAGTTCCTGCGGGGTTTTTTCCCTCCCCCCCCCTTTTCCCAAGCCGCTAAGCCGCTTATCAGCTGATCCTAAGCCGCTAAGCCGCTTAACAGCTGATCCGCTAAGCCGCTTAACAGCTGATCCGCTAAGCCGCTAATCAGCTGATCCGCTAAGCCGCTAATAGCGCTAATCCGCTAAGCTGCTAATGGGCTTGCTTAGCAAGACGAAAAAACCGCAAGATGAAGAGACTCGCGGAACAGATTCTTTTCGTCTTGCGAGGCACCACTGTAAATAGCACAGACCCATTGGTATTGAAGAGAGCTGGTTCTGTAGTGTATTGATATTTCTTGTCACTAGATGGAGGTATAGCATAGTTAAGTTACCGAAAATATATCTTCAAGACATTTCTGAAGTAACTTCAATTTTCTATTTATATTTTGTTCCAATGCGATATATTTATGGGAGCCAAGAAACCCAATTATTTGCAGTTTTATTATTATCATTCACTGTGCGCTGGAAACAAGCTGGGTATGCATTTGCTTGCTCAAATAGGTTTGTCAACTTTGAAGCTGTACTTGAAATGCTTAATATCATATAACTCTCTTTCTCAAATCATCTCCCTAAATTCCACTTCCGGATAGTGAAAGATGCCAATTACATTTTTGTGCACAGTCTCTAAAATTGTTAACAATTCCTGGAGTAGGTTTTTAAAAAAATAAATAGATGGCATGGTTAACCATTACTTTTTGGGAATGGGTGAAAGATCTGAATTTGAAAATACTTCCTTAAATCTAGGAAATACATTACATGCTTTGCTTTATACATGCATGCCTTCTATGTAGAACTGGCAAAACATATGAAAATAATATTTATTGTAGTTTTAAAACAAAGACTTAAAGCTACAGAGCAAAAGTAGAGCCTCACTTCTGGTAGGGAATAGTTCATGTTGCTGTTCACTTATCCTTGGGTAAATAAAGTGGAATGAATGTGTTTTTAAAAAATGTGTGGTTAAGGTGAATGGGGCATGTATTTTTCCTCTCATGGAGCCAATAGTAGCTTTGGGGGCAGAATTTTGATCTGAGAAATAACACAGAGGGAGGATGTATAACTCCCCATTCTTCATTCCTGCTTCTCCATTTAAGTTAGAAGCCTGTTTTTACGTCAGAGGATCTGATTACTTATATGTAGTTTGGTCCTCACAGGACCAAAATAAGAAATCTAAAAAATAAGAAAAAATTATAGCTTCTTGAGGTACAGTATATTGACATTTCTGCATAATTCTATAAGTTTTTGTTTTCTTCACTCATAGATGCCTTTGCAACAGCTAAGATGTTGTGTGAACAGTATTATCTGGTATCACCCGAGTTGGAAATTGAAGAATTCAACGGTAATACTGAAGTTCATTGCTTTTTAGCATTCTTATAACTATCTGGGCTTTGTGTGTTCTAAGGATCTTTTATTTTATTTTATAAAATTTAATCACAACATTCATTTTGACTTAAGAACTGTGCCAAAGTTATGGGTATAGCATAAGCAAGGGAAAGTTGGAAAGAAACTCTGTATTCTGTTTTCCAACTTTTTTTTGGCCACTTTTTTTTAAGTAGCTAGTAAGACTGCAGCAGGTGGATTTTTAAAAATACATCTCAGAGTTTAAGATCCAAAGAGGTTTTAGACAGTTAGAGGATTGAACATGCCCAAATGAATGTTTTGCTTTTTGGTGACAAATCCCTCTACCATATTACAAACTGCTTTCCAAGCTCCCCCCCCCCATTAAAATATGGTTTACCATGCCACATGGAAGCTTCAGTTCAGGAAACACAAGTGTAAAGCTCTCTTGCATTTGTGGATTTTGTTATCTGCAGCTTTATATTCTGGTAATTGAGTCTACAGTCATGGTGACACATGATCTTCTTAAACCACAAAATGTAATTAACTAACTATGATGACACCACAGTTATTTTAAACATGGAAAATCTGAGCTAAGTGTGCTAGTGAAGGCTATTGCATAGGGCAGCATTCTCGGTTTGTTCATACTAGAATTCTTGAAGGTGCTCTGTCTTGACTACCAACTCTGCACTGGCTTGACATATTTGGTGTTTCATATTTCTAGGAATCAGAAAGGTAAAAAAAGAAAGAATCAGAAAAATAAAAAAGTATAATATCTTATACTAGAAAATGGTAATTAAAAGACATCATAAATTGAATTTTCCGTTATATAAATGGTTTCTGTTTTCTAGCTAAAGCACCGGGCAAGCCTATTCAAGTAGTCTATGTACCCTCACATCTATTTCACATGCTTTTTGAATTGTTCAAGGTAAGTAGAATTGTCTCATGGGAAGGAGGCTAATTTTGCTTGCCTCCTCTTTGAGTGCACTGGAAAAAATACTGAGACCAAGCATAGTCTTAAATATTGATGCATCTGCCCATTTTTGTGTGAAATGTTACCTATGGTCCTCGTGTGCACAAATGGCCTTGATTTAGAAGAATAACATGTCATTCTTCCTTGTACTCTTCCACAGAGTGTTCATGTGTTAGGCAAAATCTGTAATTGAAAAAAAGGGCCTCTCCTTTCATATAGAAGGTGAAGATTTAGAAAGTGAAGGTGTAAATAGGTAAAGTTAGTGATAGAAAACTGACACAGTTCTTTGGTGGCAAGTGTTTTATTCTCCCAAGTAGTCAATTTTTAGGTGACAACTATGGCTACATATGAAACCATAGGGAAGCATATTCTTTATTGTACACTGTTACCTGGGATGAGGCTGTTTTAACAGTTACTGATACTAGCAAACATTGTCGTTACTACCACTTAATACAGATTGTTACTATCTACCGTATTTTTCGTCCCATAGGACGCTCCGTCCCATAGGACGCACCTAGTTTTTTTGGGGGGAAATAAAGGAAAAAAATTTCCCCTGTATTCCCCCCCGCAAAGCTGGTCGGGGAAACCGAACCAGGTCGAGGAACTGCGGGATGGTGGCGCGGCGCCTCCCTGCTGTCCCCCGAGCTTGTGGGGCTGGCCCATGTCTGCCCGGCGCGAGGGGCGCTCTGCTTCAGGGCGCCCCGCCCGCCGGGTGGCAGGCTGCTATCCGCAGCGTGGGGTGCCTAGGCTGCGGATGTGTTCCCGAAGCCCCGGGTACTCTGCTTTCAGCGTGCCCGGTGCTCCGGGAAGCAGGCTGCTATCCGCAGCCTAGACAGCCCTGCGGGAACTCCCGCAGGGCTGCCTAGGCTGCTGATGTCTTCCTGAAGCCTGGAGAGCGAGATGGGTCGGTGCGCACCGACCCCTCTCGCTCTCCAAACTTCAGCGAAAGCCTGCATTCGCCCCATAGGACGCACCCAGATTTCCCCTTCATTTTTGGAGGGGAAAAAGTGCGTCCTATAGGGCGAAAAATACGGTATATTTTACATTAATCAACTGAGCTCAAATGAACATATCCAATAAAAGAACACACTTTGAAGCCATTGCAGGGCTCTGTGAGTCCACTGATATGCAGCGTAGGTTTTGCCATTCAGTGTAGTGTTGGGGCAGCTTGCTTTGTATGCTGGTGATCCTTTGCCCACAAGAAGCTTTACTATAACACAATTTCTCAACTTCTTTGTTAAATGTTACTTTTTTATTAATCCTATGTGTAAATTTTATGTGAATTTAGTCATATTTTTAAATAAAGAAATTTAAAAGTGGTGCTCATAGGTTTGTACATCTTCTAATATTGTTGCTTAATGCTTATTAAAAGCTTCAGAAATGTTAACAATAATTTTATTGTTTATACCCTGCCCATCTGGCTGGGTTTCCCCAGCCACTCGGGGCAGCTTCCAGCAAAATACAAAAAACAACAAAATGTCAGACATAAAAAACTTCCCTTCAGATGTTTTCTAAAAGTTGTGCAATTCTTTATTTCCCTGACATCTGATGGGAGGGTGCCACTGCTGAGAAGGCCCTGTGCCTGGTTAACACTTCTTTTTCTTTTTCAGAACTCAATGCGAGCCACAGTAGAGTTATATGAGGGTAAAAGCGAAGGCTTTCCACCAGTTAAAACCTTAGTCACTTTGGGTAAAGAAGATCTATCAATAAAGGTACAAATTTGCTAAACAATTTTTGCTGTAACATCTGGGGGAAAAACAGCTTTATGCACTGCTTTTTTCCCTAAAAATATATATATTTAGGGGTACTCTCATTTTCCTACTCACATTGAAATACTGCTCCTCAATGAGGCCCAACTTAGATTTACAAAATGTTTAAGGGTATGCATACTCCTGTGTCCCGCCCCAGGAAAAAAGCACTGGTTTTATGTGGTAATGGGATAAGAGCTGTGTGTTTGACAACTACTTTGTCAGAGGCCTAGTTTACAAAGAGGGAGAGAACTTCAAAGATTATTATGACTCTAGTTGCAGATAGTTATTAAGTAGGCTACAGAGAGGTGGTGTGTTTTTTTTCTCTCTCTTGGAAAGGAATCCATCCTCTCCACTCCAGTCCTTCTGACTAGAAGTTTAGAGTAACTTTCACATTTCCTTATAGTGTTTAGCTACTCTGTGAATTGAGCAGGCACCTCTTGCATGGGCCATATCATTCATTCCTACTCTGTGCTTTCAACTCTGTAGTCAGGAGACTACAGAGGAAATTTAAGGAAACTTAATTTTGGTGTAGTTTAAAGCAAGGAGGAGCTAACCTTTTAGATTTGAGTAGTAGATAGGTAGCCGTGTTGGTCTGCCATAGTCAAAATAAAAAAATTCCTTCCAGTAGCACCTTAAAGACCAACTAAGTTAGTTCTTGGTATGTGTGTATCTGAAGAAGTGTGCATGCACACGAAAGCTCATACCAAGAACTAACTTAGTTGGTCTTTAAGGTGCTACTGGAAGGAATTTTTTTATTTTGACTTTTAGATTTGGAACAGCTGATCCTGAATTCACTTTGAGCCCTAGGGCTCTATTCTGTACATCTGATGTCAGCCCATAATTTACATGGTGAATGCTGCTTGTGGACAGACAAAGATACCTTTGGTATTTATGCAAGTGTTAAGTAACTACTTCTCTATTATTAATAGTATAAACTGTGTCATTGGAGGGCATTTTGTCCTAATGAAACTTTGATTTTCTTCTGTAGATAAGTGATAAAGGTGGTGGTGTGCCACTGAGAAAAATAGATCGCCTATTTAACTATATGTATTCAACTGCCCCCAGGCCTAGTTTGGAGCCATCAAGAGCTGTACCTTTGGTAAGTTCTATCCTGTAGGCTAATGATTCCCAGAAAATATTTCTCATAGCTTTATGTTATTTTTGCCTTTTCCTGACACAAACTTTGTCTGAAAAACATAGGAGACAACACAAGTTATTGTTTGATTGTCAACTGATGCAGTATATCTGTAGTAGATCCTAGATGAAATAATAATGATGGTCAACTAAAAACAGCTCCATCTATGAAGTGCAGAATATTTATGATTTCTTTTGATGCATTATGTGATTCTATACACTGTATACTAGATGTTTCCTATGATAGCTGAATACATTTATAGTGGGATGGCTTTCTCTCAAACTTCAGTTTGTTATTTACAGATTCTGCATATTTTAAAACAATAAAAAGTTGATATTTAACTTGCTGTCCTCTGTTAGTTTAAATTCTGATATGAAACATAATCAGGGTGGAACAGCTTAGCACAAATGAAGAAATGTGCAGGCTCCCAGAAGGAAAATCACAGCCACTTTACTCCTGTTGTTCTGCTACTGTTCTGCACTGACATAAGTTATAGCTTGTTGCCCTGACACTGCCCAGACAAACCATGAACTGTAATCAAAGCTTGTCCTATGGTTTACTTCTTGTGGCCTGGTTGGAAGAGAAATATTCTCAGACATGATGGGCTTGGTAAAAAAGAAAAGCTAAGAGAGTCAAATCTTTCCAGAATGCATCAGGATTATTTATTTAGCTGCTTGTTTTACCATATCACAAGGTTGGAAAGACTCCTCAGGATTTTGTTTCAATATTTGGTTTAATAAAGTAAAGTTCTTATGGATGAGGAATGCCTTTTTGCTGTATTTTTGTATTGTATTTTAATATTTATTGATTGAATGACTTTTATTAATTACTTGTTGTTGTGTTCATATCTTTCTTTTATTGTGTTAGATATTCGATAAAGTCCTAGCCTTAACCTAACTTTTTTAGAATAACAAAATCCCATGAAGCTTTACAATGACTTTGGGTCAGTCACTCTTTTGTAGTGAAGCAAATCTCTCAGAATTGTTTCAAGAATAAAATGGGTGGGGGCAGAGGGAGAGAGAATCTTACATGGCACCTGAACTCCTTAGAGAACAGAAGGGTGGTATTCAGCTAAGTTTTAGTCAGAGTAGACCTAACTTAATCATGTTCATTAATTTCAGTTTTTATACTCAGAGTTAAATTTAGCTGAATACTAATACAATGTAATAAAGGTAAATAAAATGAAACTTTTAAAATTACAATATTTAAACAATTGTAGTATTATGTTGGAAACCTAAATTGATAGGGTTTCACTCTTAGGTACTGGAATGAAGACAGAGCCATATTAAAGGATTGATTCCTGTCAGTTTAGTGTGCAATTACATGGCATGGATTTGGGGTCATATCAAAAAAGTTTTATTCATCAGCTCTGACTTCAAGCATAGAGTTGGAAGATGGCTCTAATGAATGAGCTGAGGGTGTGAGGGAGAATCTCTGTGATATACTGCACACTTTTAGGTCATGAGGTAGTCATGTCCCAGTTGCCTTGTGGACCATACTATGAGAAAAGAATCCTTTGAAAATAATTGCTTCAGTTCCTTTGCAAGTAGACTATATGGTAGCTATTTTTTGTTGATTTGAAAGGCATTGTGTTCTATCAAACATACTTGGAGCACAGTTAGGATGTTATATATCTAGAAATACTTTTTCTGTTGACAAAATTGCAAGTCTTATTTTCTCTACAACTTTCTTCTTTCTTTCATTGCTTCATGCTATCAACAATAATTGATCTAGTAGAGTAGACTGACCAAAGAATGCGGTTCCAACTCTTGCTTTTTTCGCATCTCCTATGTGTAGAGACTGCTGTGAATAACAATCTCAAGTAATAAACTACCATCAGAATCTCAGTACCACTGAGCAGTGACTGGGATATTGCAGCACTAACTGCCACTGTAGAGATTCATGAAAGACTATCAACTTGCCTGGGTGGCTTATAGATCACTGTCAGTTCCGCTAATGTAACTGCATCCTTGGGAGCAAGACAAAATCCACATCCTCCTAAAGTCTCTGCAATCAGATTTGCTGTTCATTAGTGCATGTTGTCAAAATGGCTTTGTACTATTGTGATTTTTCACTGTTTCTCAAATTCAAAAAAAATTTCTTTGACCTGAAAGCTTACTGATGTTCAAGCAATCTAAACTTTGAAAGGAAAAAAAAAATGGCATTATAATATATATTTATTTACTATATTTTTGGTTCACTTTCTGTAGAATAGAATCTAAGGAAAATGAGAAATCAAACATGCAGTAAAATAATCATATTTAAAGCCAATACACATTAAAAGTATAACAACCTGGAAATGTGTTCAGAAATCGAAGAAAAATCTTCACCTTCCAGTGAAACATAATGAATGACAAAGAAAGCTGCCCTTTAAATGCTGTTCTGTAGAACAGGAGGCAAATCTTTTGTTCCTTGTGCTATTTTGTTGACAGCATTCAGAGTGGGGTGTCATTCTCAGTTAGTAGAGACCAGAGAGAAGCATTTTAGCAAAGACATTCTGTAAGTATAATTGTTTCATTTTTAAATCTTACATTATCTATTTTTTCTTTAGGCTGGCTATGGTTATGGTCTACCAATCTCTCGTCTTTATGCTAGATACTTTCAAGGAGATCTCAAACTTTACTCAATGGAAGGTGTGGGTACTGATGCTGTAATTTATTTGAAGGTAAATACAATGACTCCTTTAAAGGGAGTGTTATTGGCAAAGCTGTATTTTCTTCTGCTGACCCTAAAAGCTTCATGGCTAACACAGTGCCGGATTTAGGACGGTGTGGATGGTTCTCCCATAAAGGGTGCCGAGCCAAGGGGGCACTAATCATCATCATCATCTTCATCATCAATAAAACCAACCCTATACATGGGTACCTACTCAAAGTTAGGTCCCAGTCAGGGGGGCAATTGAGTTGCATCAACTATGTCATAGTGGACTTGAGAGCATGCACAGAACAGAAAGTTGAGCGCCCCCCTCCCTGCCTTCTGTTTTGTACCTGCTCTCAAGTGCACTAACTTTATGAAAAGTTAAGGGAAGGAGAGGAGAGTGGTGATCAGCAAGCTCTTGTGAGGAAGTCGTTTGTGATTCTGCCACCAGCTGATTGTAGATGGTGCTTTGATAGGCGAGTCTTGGGACAGTGTGTTGCAAGTCGCAATTCAGAAAGCAATATTCAGTAATCAGTAACAACTGTCCAAAAGGAATTATTGTGAAAATAAGAAATATTTGGTGTTGGGGCAAAATTAGTCTTCCCTCAGGGTGCCATGTTACCAAAGTCTGCCCCTGGCTAACTAGGAACTCAGCTGCTGTGCTTCATTCTTTGAGTATGTGTATTAGAAGTCATAAAGAGGGCTTTAGCTTAACATAATTGGCCTTGCATTATTCAACAGTAGGTAAAGCTGTATGTTGCCTTTGATGTCAAAAACCTAAATATTTCTGCACAATTCTTGACCCTTGAAACTAGATATGCAATATCCTTTTCATAGCAAAGTTCATTCATCCTTTGTTTAATTAAACTCTTCTTTATAGTAACTCCAAGGCAGGTAGCAAAATGTTTCTAAATGAAACAGCATCGCCAATTAACAAATATTGGGATATTATATCCTGGATGTAAACTCCAGGTTTGTCCTCCTTGTAAGTCTGTTCCTGAAACTTGATCGTGTTACTTTTTACCCTTTCTTTAGGCTCTTTCCAGTGAATCATTTGAAAGACTTCCAGTTTTCAATAAGTCAGCCTGGCGACATTACAAGACCACCCCAGAAGCTGATGACTGGAGCAACCCTAGCAGTGAACCCAGGGATGCTTCCAAATATAAAGCGAATCGATAACTCACCAGTGTTTTCTACCTGGATGACAACACTTACGTTCAGAAATGAGTCTCTGCTTTGTTCCAAATCCCAAAATCCTCTAATCCACAGTAGTCAATATTTCCCTAGAAAGACCTGTTATGGGACTGAAATAGCAAGAACAGAGGAGATTTTCAAAGACTGACATCATGCATTTTTGGTGTGAATTATTATAAATACTTTGCCAAAACATGCTTGGTTAGTTGAGTCACAAGTGACACAATGGATTGCACTGTGATTGCAGTTAGATTATACAATTGTATAGTTAAAAGGGTACTATTTTTTAAAGGTCGGTTTCTAGTCCTTTGTAAGAATTGGCAAAATTGTTTTGACTCCCTATTTGACAGTAGTGTCTTACACAGCAATATAATGTAACACGCATATTCTACTGTAGTTGAATGTGTGCTTAAACTCACATTGCTGCATTTTTATATGGTACTACATTTAGAAAACAACTATGGGAGCTCTTCTGGTCTTGTCACCAAAACCAGTATACATGCTTAGTTCTTTCAAAAGTTATTGTACTTTAAAGTGATTCTTTCCACAATTCTAAAAGTTCATTTCTTTAGTGTTTACCAAACTTTCATGTAAAGCACTGAAACTTTGCAATAGATATCCTGAGGTGCTTTCTTTTTTAAACACCATAAAGAACAGTAGCATGCTCATCAGTTTTGGGTACCTGAAACAATTCCTACTGACCAGGAAGAGAGAATTAATTTGGAATGTGAGATTCAGCACAACAAATATACTTTGTTGTAGGGAAGCACATCAAGAATCAACCAGTAAACAATTGGGGGTCCAGCTAGATACTAAAAGGAGGTTGGCTTTAAGATATTGGTCGTTTCAAACCCATTTAATAGTAAAACTAAAATAATTTGTAAAAGGATTTCAAAAATGACGTGAAACCTTAGTAGACTAAACATTTGAAACACTGAAATAACTGTCTTTTTTAAAAAAAAAATTCTTCCAAGAAAGGGCATTATGCTGAAACCTGAAGACCTGCTTGAACGAGTCATTGTCCCAACTACTGCATCTGATACTAAGGCTCTAAAGAGAGTAGAAGCATGGGTTCTGGCAACACCTTTTCACAGGAGCAAAGCTAGAGTGAGGAGTGAGGGTATCAGAACACCAAAATACATTCCTCGGTGTCTGTGTATTGTATTTGTATGTGAATTGTTTTGACAGAATATGAAACAGAATTTCTAATTAAATGCAGTTTGGTCTGTAAGGAAGACAAAGAGAAAGTTATGTTGACTTTAAATTTTCAAGTAGCTGGTAAAAGCTTCTATACTATTCTTTATTCAAACACAGTAGAATGCTTAATTGGCAATTAAATCTGAGTACCCCAATTCCAACTGAGACATCTGAAAAGCATTACTCTTAAACTTACTGGGTTTGCATACCTTTGCATCAGTGGCTATTATATGCATGAATTTTAACCATGTTTATGACTGTTTGCAGTGTTTGCACTTATATGTCTTTCTGAGCAATATGTTCAATCTTTAAACTCTGAAAAATACCCTCATACATGAGATCTATGTACATTTTCAGTGACTCAAAATTCAATTAAAGGGAAATCACCTTTAGTATGATTGTCAAACTGATAAAATTACAAAATATAATAACTGCATACAAATATGACCAGCATATAGCTCTCCTAGTTTATTAGTGTGTAAAGACTGCCACTCTTATTTGGAAGTCATATCATGGTACCTTAATCTAACAATAAGGTGGATAGGATTTGCCATCAATAAGATGTTTGTTATTTCTTAGCTTTTAACTTGGGCATGATAGGAATGGAGTAGTCATTAGAAGGTATATTCAGGGGGGGGGGAATCAATTCAGTAATGAGTACAATTAGATTAGAATCAATTATTGCAAAAAAAATCCAAAACACCAAGCAACAACAGTAATAATAATTACCGTAAATTTCGCTCCAAAACACGCACTTTTTTGCTCCGAGAAAGTAAGGGAAAATGCCTGTGCGTGTTAAGGAGCGAATGCACGGATCAGAGCCATGGCTGCCGTCAGTCAGGCAAAGCGGGAGCCACTTACACGCTCTACGAGGCTCTCACTTTGCTTTCTTTAAAGCGACCTGGAGCCAGGAAGGAGGGAGGGAAGGAGAGCCATAGCAGCAAAGCCGGCAGCAGCCGCTTACACGGGAGGAGGGAGAGACGCTAGCAAAGGTCTGCGCGCTCTCTAAACAGAGCAATGAGGCTGCAGAGAGACGGCAGGAAAGATAAAATTTAAGCAACCAGCAGCAAAATAAAACCAACCTCGAGCTCTGAGCCACGCAGTGAAAACCAGGAAGTAAAAAAAAGGGCTGGGGAGGGCATGAGGGAGAGGGGAAAACTTCGCAAATCCCCCGCGTCTCAGCTGATCGGCTGGGATGGAGCAGCTTGTTTTCAGGCAGGATAGATTTGAGCAATGTCTGGGTCCTAGTGCCCCTATCGCTTTTTTGTGCTCCATTCTATGGCGAATCCCCTGGATTCCAAGTCCTCCTCACTTGCTCAAATCTATTCCGCCTCAAAACAAGGAGCTGAAGGAAAAGGCTGCAAACTGTTAAATGGAAAAAAAAACCCAGGCACAGGGCAAATACCTTAAGTATACCTTTAAAGCAACAGTGCTCTTTCCCTCCCTCCTCCCCGCGGAAAAGCTCCTTGTCCCTTGAGTTCTTTTCCTTCCCTCCCCACTTAAAACGTGGTTACAAAGCACGGATCCACATGGATCCTCAGGATTTTTGCATTGGGCTACCCCAAACTCACTGTCAGATCACATGTCTGTGGCCACAGCATGAACTATAAAAATCATACATCCACTGTTTCATTTAGAATATTTTTTCCTCGTTTTCCTCCTCTAAAAACTACATGCGTGTTATGGTCAGATGCGTGTTATAGAGCGAAAAATACGGTAAGCACATTTTGAGTGTTCACAATGCTTTGCATACTTGATTTCAGTAAAATGTGGCCATGTAGTTACAGTAACTCAAGCAGTACTTGTACCGTCCTTATTACCACTGTGTCTTACCCTTGGTAAGTGAGACAAGCCTATTTGAAAGCCCTGACTAGACCATTCTTACCAAACCTGTGACTAATCCAGTGGTGCATTATCTGTTTCTTGATTACTGGATCAAAAAGACCTATTAGATCCCAGATAATGGGACCAGCTTCTTCCTCCCAATGTTACATACTTATTTGCAAAATGGTGCATCAGAGATGATGCCTGGGGCCCTTGATGGCTAAGGAGACTTGATTCTCTATCACTGCTCAGTTGTAGACACTCTGTGTTGCCCCCAGCAGTGAACATTAGTGTCTAATTCTATGCTCTTGTGTGCTGATGCAGCAGCTAATAAAGTAGGTCTGTAAATCACATAGAGTTTGCATAATAAGCTAGCACATGGATTAGAAGAGAGGGGCAAATTCCATGAATGTTACAAGTAAGTATGCTTGGGGAGAAATAAGGGGGGAGTAACTATTACAAATGAATCAACCCACATTGAATTCAAAGGGATTGAAGAATGGAGTCTGCTGATAACTTTTTCTTTTTTCTAATTATGATTTGAAAGTCACTTTAGAGTGAAATAAACTGAGAGGATCACTAACACTGAAAGCTTTTAAAGCAGGAAATGTATCCCTTAACTCTATATCATATATATTCCCTTAGAAAGCCACAGAAATACTGATGGCTTTAGCAGTTTTAAGTAGGCACCACCTGCTCTTCCCTGACTTCACTACACTGTGAAGTATATTGGAATAATATTGACTGTAAAGAAACCTTACGGAGCGGTTTCTGGGGAGGAATAAAAGGGAGCTATTGTCTCGAAGAGATTTAAACACACAAGTATGTTTTTCTCCTGAACAGTTAATTGAAGGATTTAGATTAATCCAGCAGCCACGTCAAAATTGAGCTTTGCCACAGCTGTGTAAAAGACACTCACTGAAACAGATATTGTAGTTGCAAATGGCTTACAAACTACAAAATAACTTTTTAAAAAATGAGAGATAAATATTGTGCCCATTTTATTGCTAACAAATAAATAAGGCTGCCTTAAACTTCAAAATATACCAGTGAGGTAAGCAATAAAACTGGTTCTCCCATCCAGCCTCTTTGTAGAATACAGTAAGCATTTTTTAGTAATACTCAAATTTTGATACCTTTTTTTTACTGCTTGCCTTTTGCTGTTAATTTATTTTAAATCATTTGGATACAAGGCCCTGAAAGGTGCTGGACTGATGATACATTGTCACAGATTATACAGAAAGTTGGTAGTAGAGGTTACTTTGGGTAATATCCCCAAACTCGTGCCCTAATTTTTTTATACCTTCTGCACTATAACCCAACACTAGTCCACTCTTGTGTGAACATGCTAAGACAATCTAGCAAATTGTGTGTATGCAGCCTGCTTCTAAATGCAAGGCTGTATTGGGCTACTAATTTATTACTGGCATTAGAAGTGGAATATAGCAGGACCTTTTCAATCCTGTTCTAAAACTATACAGACATGTTGGAAGCAGTTCCTCTTGAATTTCATTTTCCCTATATTAGGCTAAGGCAATGTGTCAGTGAAGCTGCACCCCATCCAAATCTGGGGTCCTCTGGGGGTGTTCAACTCACCCAGTCCTCAAAAAGCAGCACATAAATCATAATCTCTTACTGTTCTTCTCTTCCCTCCTTACATGTGTTTTTATGGGAAGTTTTATGGTGGATGTGGGTGCGCCGTATAGCTCATCTCCTTGAACTCTAGCATTTTCTATCCAAACAGAATTGGAGAAAGTTATCTGCTGCTCACTGGGTGCTGGGAGCAAAGACACAGCATCTGGAAGTATGTCTGAGACAGAAAATATTTTCCATATAGGAAAAGTTTTATAGCAAATGGAGCTGGCAGTGGTTGGAACACTAAGCTTCAGCTGCCAAAGAAACAGGATGCTGCAGGATTTTCATGTCCATCTATGGTCTGTTTATCAAGAGTTACCACGTTTCTTCCTTATGGGCAGCAGCAATAGCAGTGCCAAACCTTGGCAAGTATGGGAGGAGGGGTTACCTGTCTTGGAACCCTCCCCCTCTGGGGACATTGCCCTCCCCACAATAGTCTGAGAGCCTAGGATTTAGAAGTATCACAAAGTTCCTTCCATCATTGCCTTCCCAGCTGAAACTGGTCTCCCAAGTGCACAATTTGTAGGTTATCCCATAGAACCCATAGTTTACATCTGCTTTATAAACCACTTTAACTCTGGAGTAGGCCTGCTGAAATAAATATAAGTTTGTTTTAATGCAACTACCTTGTAGTGAAGTCAGTTGAGGATGACTGCTTACAAAAGCCATTTATATGGTATTTTAGTTTTATTAGAACCAGACTTGGAGAAGAAAAACAATTTGCTGCATATTTATTCAGGTAGAATGGCTTGAAAAGTTTGTAGCAATGGTTGAACAGGAAGAGAAAGGAGCATGGCTCAACATGTATGCACTGCATGCTGAACTTCCTGGGTTCAGTCACTGGAATCGCCAGCTACAAAGGTCATAGGAAAAAGTGATGTGAATGACCTCTCCTTAAGAAATTTACTGCCAGAAAACTGAACTGAAACGGACCAATGCTCTGACTCTGTGTAAGGGAAGTTCATTTGAACTTGATTGGGTTACAGTATAAAAGAAGGGAATTCTAAAAAAGTCACTTTTTGAGGTGTTCTAAGCAGATGGATTTCTTAAATGCTTCCTGTAGCTAATGTTAGAATTCCAGATCTGCAGTATGCATCATTTAATTGTAAATGTTGCTTCCTTGTTTTTCACTGTGCAATAAAAAAATAAAATGAGATTCTTTGTCAGTTTTATGTATAGCTTTTTTTGGCTGCAACAGGAAGCAAATTTGCTTTGAAGCTAACCAACTGAAAACTGGACTTCCAAGTAAACATTTTAAGATCGAGATGGCTCACACTTATTGACAACTAAATTGGCTATATATAAAATTATGCATATTGTATAAATTTGCCCTATATATCTGAGTTTTCTGTCTAGATCCTCGGGATTTTGGTTAAATAAAATGAGACATATAGTCAAATACCAATACTGAAATACAAAATACTTGAAACCTTTCCCATAGTTTGATTGACCACAATGAGAGCAGACTCTTTTTACATTATGAAAGGTACATGTGTGTATAAATTCTGGCTTCATTCAAACACAAGTGGGGTCTAGTCCCTTGCCACCCTTTGAAAAGCTACATTTTATAAATGTCTTCATCCTTTATAACTGATGAAATTTGTAAGTATTTTAAACACCTTGGTTGTTGGAAGCAGTCCTGAAGTAAGTTTGTTACAAGGTGAACGAACTTTGTTATGAAAGGTGCTCTGGTGGTAAGGCAAAGACAGAGTACTGCTAAGTTCCCCCCCCCCCTCAGACCTGTAAACACTGGAATCTTGCACATATTTAAAAGACAGTAGTTTTTTTGTGAAAACATTTGAAAGCCCCCTATCTCAATACATGCCAAAAAGAAGCTGCAGATTTAGGTGTTCTGCTCCCTCAGTTCCTGTCAGCCATTTTGTTAACGGACAGCAAAGGAGCTGCCATCTGGACAACTCCCAAAGAAATTTCCTTTGTTCCACAAACAGGAAGAAGAAGCGGGCAGATCAGACAAGAAGCCAACATACAGTCGATCACAGGTGAGCGAAAACAATATCCTTAAATGAGAGAGTTGCAACCTGGCTAGGCATACCTGCGCTCTTCAAAGAACACTTTCTCAGCTAATTGCCTCAGATTTTTTTTTTAAAAAGGATTATGAGATTGTCTGAGAGCTCTCCTAATTACATGGGTTGAACCATACACCAAACCAAGACATCTGGCTGACTGTAAGAGTAGCCGACAGTTTGGCGTCCTTTGAATCACTACCTCACAAGGGATGTCAACCTCTAGGCAGCAGACAGCATAAAGTGCTTGCTAATATTTCTGTACAGAAGGTATGACTCAGCAACTGTGACTGGATAAAATAATGGAGAATTCACTGTTTTGGATTGGCACTGTGGCTGTGGAAAGCTTACGTTTCCAATAATTATCATACCATACTTGTTGCATTTTGTTGCCGGATAAAAAGATTATTTCCTTCTGTTCTCGTGTGCCCTGCCTGTGTCCTTCTGAAGCAGTGTTGTTTACTATGACAGTCCTAGAGTCACAAGTGTGTGAGACATTACTGGAGACAGACGCTGTACTTCTTCGTCCCATCTTGAAAAGGCCTACATCATTCTGAGGCTTTCTGTTTTGTAGGATTCTTTATTATTATTGCTCCTGGGGCCAAGCACCATCTAGTCCATTAAGTAAGCCCATGTAAACTTAACTTCTGGGGTCCATGCTATAATGCTACACTCCTTCTGGCAGCCCCCACAGTTTCCCTTTTCCTATTGAAATTTGATAGTTGTGTGCTCCTTTCTTTCTGGCACCGGAGCCCATAGCATTTCTGTTTTTTAAAAATGAACACAATTCCTGTGCAACACCAGGGCCGGCCCTCTGATGAGGCAGGGTGAGGCAGCTGCTTCAGGCAGCAAGTGCTGAGAGACTGGGAGGGCACAGAGCTTTGAGTGCCATGTGGCCTGCCCTATATCCCCTATACTAGGTGGCTGTCCTCAAGTGCGGTGAAATATTTCCTTTCACCAGTATTGGAGTAAGATTCAACTGCCAATCCAAATGACTTCTGTAAGTGCCTTGGGCAATGGTGCCATCATGTCCTTTCCCTCAGGCAGCAAATGTCTTGAGCCAGCCCTGGTTAGGATAGTTTAGACCAATACTAGTTCATGGGTGGGTAGACACATACACACACGTCCCTTGGCTGGATAACCCACAATTTCTAACTTGGTCTTTGTGTTAGTTTATTGGCCATTATCACCACCTTAGCAGTGTCAAAGCTGTGATCTAAAGAAAATGTTTCCTTGTGTGTCTAAGGCTGCAATCCAAGCCCACTTACCTGGGATGAGCCCCATTTAATTCAATAGGGCTTTCTTCTGAGTAAATCCATAAAAAGTGCACTTCTCTAGTAGTAGAAAACCTGCAGTGAAAAACTACCGGTATATGTGCCATAAATCTATCTTTTTAGGTTTGTTTTTAATTTATGTAACGCCTGGAGAATTTAAGGCTGCAATCCTATACCTACTTATCTGGGAATAAACCCTGTTGAACTCAATAAGCCATGCTTCTGAGCAGACATGGCTTGGATTACACTGTAAGTTTATTTTTTTTTAAATATCCAAGGATGTTCCAATGACTGTGGAGGCAAAACTAAACTAGTAAAAGCTTTTCCTGCGCAATTCATTTTCCAAGAGGTTTATCAACCTTAATTAGACACAGTTAGACTTTTGCCAGATACTGTAAATCAGAATAAGATTTAACTTCACAGAGAGTAATATATTCTGATGGAATGTTTATTAAGCAATTCTGTTAAGAAATAATTATAATTCAACCTCAGGAAGCTTAATTGCTATGAGTGTTTAGTGGATTGTTTTTTGTGTCTAAATTATTTTTGTTTTGATAATTCGATTTGAATAGAGATGCATTTTGTCTTCCTGGAGTTTGCTGTTTTTATTGAGGTGAGGAGCTGCAATGCATATGAAATTGATGTATAGTTTGATTTTTTTTTAGAAAAAACAGACTATGCTTATTTTCATAGTTTATTGATTGCCATGGTGCCCTAAGTAATAAATAAAAACCATAGGAAGTTTCTAGCTATGCTGGTCCTATGGAATCAAAGCCATTAAAATGCAACACCTCAACGGTAGATACCTTTTTATTGCTGTGAATCTTCACAGCTTTCCTCAAGGTAGCACTTCTGTTTCTTGGGATATCCCATTTTCCTAGCACCCATAACAGGAATGCATGGTAACTGGAGAAACAAACAATTTTTTTAATTTCCCCCAAGCTGGTGCATTTGCTGCCACTCTGCGTACTATGAGAAATGTGGCTGCATGACTGTCAAACGACAGCATCTATAGGATTGTGCTTGTGAAATTACTGTTAGTTATAAGCACAGATGCAAACAAAGCTGCCTAATATCATGTTGTGGACTTTTATCAAAATGGCTTACTTGAGGCTTGAATTCCTTAGCACCAGTTTATCTAGAATTAATAACATTTTATAATATATGCCGATGATTTCTGCTACTGAAGAATCTTTCAAACTTTAAACATAGTTCAGCTGCATTCATTACCAATTTCTTATAGGAGTAGTATTCAAATGGACCATAGTTAGACATTTAAGCTAGATAACATGGAAAGCAATGCACATGAAATTGGTTTCTTGTTTGCTTCTTTGCTAGCCTGTTCTTGGTTCAGGTAGTCATGGGCAGCAAGGAAGCCAGACCAAGGTAAGTAAACTATGAAGTGTGCCTTGTCCTGCGACCTCTCCTATTACAAGTGCTCCCTTTTGAATCCTAGCTACTATTTCTATGTATTAACTACTTGGGCAAAGATTGTACTGTGATTAGCATTCGCTTGACTTACAAAGAGCCTGATTAAGCTAATGATCATCCTTATGCAAGAAATATTTTTTGCAGCTCTTTATTCATATCTGTGGTACAGTATGAATATTAAAAAAAAACTCCCCTTATTGGTTCTATTCTGAATAACATTATGCACACCTGAGGCCCTTCAGACAGCCAAATCAGAAAAGTCAACTCAGCATAAATCACCTCCGTAATGATGAATAGCTTTACATCTTAAAATAAGTATCAGATCACATTTGTTGCCGATTTGCATAAATAGGATTTTGTTGACACTTGACTTACTTAATCGTAAATTGCAGTGCTCCGATTTCTGGAATGTCTGCAAAAACTGAAACTCCTTGACTTGTAAATTTGTGGACAGCAAACATTCTTACAGTCCTGGAATATTATTAAAAGGGTATCCTCTCCTTTGTCTTCTTCCATACTGTGGGATTTGAGAAAAAGCCCCTTAGGACGCAATATAGGTTCTTCAACTAAATTCTCTTGTTGGTGTTCCAGCCCATCAGCATTTTAGTGATCGGAAGCATGTGATAATGAATCTACTTTTCATAAGTGGATGATAGCTTTTATCACTAGCATTTAATTTGTTACATTGACTTTTTAATGAAAGAATTTGAGAAACGTGATCAGAGATTTATATAGCAGTGATAAAAGTTTTCCCCCTGTAAATTGCTCTACGGCATTTTGCGACGTTTATAAATTAAATATCTGGTTGTCTTTCTCTTCGGAAAACTGTATTTGCACTTGAAGAGGAAATAGTGAGGTAGACTAGGCTAATACATTAGGAATCAATGTATAAAAGTCAAGCTCACATCCACCTTGAGCTTTGGCTCTGGGAAATTCACTAGTTCCAGAAGCCTAAGAGTGTTTCTGTGAGACATTGCTTGATAGTTCGGCTTTGAAAAAGGGTAGGTAGACACACTGGCTCCATGCTACCTTTTACATGCTTCTTAGATTATTTTGATTCTATATATTCTCCCTTCTATCATGTGGTTGTTGGTATCTTTTATGTGAAATAAAACATATTCCTCACTTTACCATGCAGTGAGGTATTCCAGGGGCAATTCCATAACAAGTCTCCATTTCAGTGAAAAAGTGTCTGGAGACTTAAGGGACCTTGGTGAAATTTGCTTTATTTATAAATACACATACAGAACATGGTGATGACAAGTACACTCCTCTAATTAGGTAGTGTAGTTGCTGTCTTGTATCAGATTCCCAATAATTCCTGCAGCCATGTTGGCTAATAGCAGCTAGATTTCCCAGCTCACCCACTCTTCTCTTATTCTTTGGTGTCTAAACCACAGAGCCTAGGGCGTGCCGATTCGAATCCCGGTGACAGGGTGAGCTCCCGTTGTTTGGTCCCAGCTCCTGCCCACCTAGCAGTTCAAAAGCACATCAAGTGCAAGTAGATAAATAGGTACTACCTCGGCGGGAAGGTAAACGGCATTTCTGTGTGCTGCTCTGGTTCACCAGAAGCGGCTTAGTCATGCTGGCCACACGACCCAGAAAAACTGTCTGTGGACAAACGCCGGCTCCCTCGGCCAGTAAAGCGAGATGAGCGTGCAACCCCAGAGTTGTCCACGACTGGACCTAATGGTCAGGGGTACCTTTACCTTTTTATTTATCACTCACTATGCAACTTTGTTTTAATAATAATAATAATAATGCTGCAATTTAGCCTCTGCAGCCCGTTACTTCACTGAAAATTGTGTGGGGTGAGAAGACCTACTTGTGATGGATTGTTGTCGGTAGCCTTGCAAAATGAGTTGACAGCTAAGTAAAATATTCCCATCCTTCTGGAAACTTCCTGGCTGAAAAAAACACTATGTGCGCTTTGATTTAGAAGAGATAGCAGCTTCAGGATAAAATGTAAAGATTTGTTGGACATAACCATACTTGGTGTTCCTTGTCTGTAGCTGTAATCCAATAAACAAGTTTGGACTCTCCATGTGTTTTAAGAAACATCTCTCCAATGCCAACAGAAATGAAAGGAACTGGGAAAATAATTCCTTTAAATGTATGGTGTGTATGCAGCCGAAGCACATCTTTATATAACACCATTAGCACCCCCAGCTTTTTACCATATACACTATGCATTAAAAGCACATGTGAAGCACATGACTCTCCCCCCCCCCCAAATCCTGGAAACTATAGTTTAAGGGTGCTGGGAACTGCAGCTCTGTCAAAGGTAAAGGACCCCTGGGTGGTTACATCTAGTCGAATTAGACTTTGGGGTGCGGCACTCATCTCCTCTTTCTGGCCAAAGGAGCTGGTACTTGTCTGCAGACAGCTTTCCTGCAGCTCGGTATATGATGGGGTCTGTGTGTGTTAAACTATGGTTACCAGGATAATTTGGAGAAAGTCATGTGCTTTAAATGTACCGTATTTTTTGCACCATAACACTCACTTTTTTCCTCCTAAAAAGTAAGGGGAAATGTCTGTGCATGTTATGGAGGGAATGCCTACGGGTGGCATGCCTACGGATTTTCCTCCTCTAAAAACTACGTTCGTGTTATGGTCGGGTGCGTGTTATAGAGCGAAAAATACGGTATGTGTGTAAGCAGCCTAAATGGTAAAAAGTGAAAGATACTAAAGACATTAGGCAACACAGGTGCTTGGGCTCTGTCAACTGAAGCTATAGCTTGCCAAGCATAAAATGGGTTGACTCCAGATTAATGATCTTGCAGCTCCCTCTTTAGCCATTGGCATATTGGTCCAATTCTGGTGTGTGTGCATGCACATGAGTTAAGGATCAGCCAGAGCAACAGCAAAACAAAGAAAGTAAATACACTTCTAATTGTACTTCATTTACTTTCACGTGGATCTTTCGGCACATAAACAGCCTGGAACACATTCAAGTCAATATTAGTTAAAATTAAAAAAAAAAATTTAAAAAGCCAATGATGCCGCTCCCCCCCAAAGTTTTTAAACCCTTCTTGGTGGCTGAAGATAAGATTGTATACTCTGCCGTACCTGGGAATTGCTTACTGAAGTTTTTGTCATGGAATCAGAAACTCCTGCTCATCTGCCAAGTGAAGACATTATGTACATATATACATATATAAGGCTTTGCTGCTGGGCAAATCAATTGCATTTGTAAGGTACTGTACAGCATAAATTAAATGGTGGTTCTGGTTAGCTTTTCCCTTTGAGAATTAAGACCCACAACTGTACATTCTTCCCACATCTCTTCCACTAACCCCCCATCCTGCTAAAGTAAATATCCTTACATTTCAACTTTTCCTTTCTCATGTAAGCAGAGCTCTTGGTGAGTGACACCAGTGAGGATCTAACTGACCGCAGCTTGATTTATTTCTGATAGAAAAACTCGAATTTGTATAGATATGAAATAGAAACAAGTGCCCCCACAAGGCATGAGAGTAAGCACCTTGGAAGCCTGATGAAGGTTTTTTATCAGACCACCCTCTCATGCATTGATGTCTGTTACCCCACAGGCTTCGGCATTGCTAATAATGAAAATGTAACACATGTGGTGACTTGTGTATCTACGGTAGTTTGTTGTTAATAGAAGCAGACTGTATTTGTCTCCAGAAGATAAATATACAGAAAAAGCTTCCCTTGTGTTCTTTTGGCAGAAAGCAAACCACCTACAGTTGCTTTAGTGTTTGAGTCTTTTAGCCTCACCATCTAGAAACAGCTCATGGTGCCTGGAGAGTTCTTATACAGAACTCTGAGTCGAACATTGAGAGAGACAAGCCCTGCTAGCCACAAAGGCATGCCTAGGTTGCTAATTTGGAGGTGTGGGGAGCAGGTCTTCAGAGATGGACAGAGATAACAAATTCAGCCCTAGTTAAATATCAAAGTACTCCAAGCTAGTTTTATGCTATGTGAAAACACCTCTTTGCTAAGTGTTGAAAGGCATGATGGGAGTAGATTTACAAGAGCCATTCCAGCGTCAAATGGGTTGCTTTTGTAACAAATTGATATTATGACCTTTTTTAGTTTCTATATTCTGTCCTGGATCCACACTGGAAATTCTTTGCTTTAGAGAGTTCAACAAACAAGTATGGCTTTTCATTACATGACTTCAAATAGCTATTGGAGGTGTTCTTCAACCTTGGATGTTGTTGGATTACAACTGCTCTCATTGTTTAAGCTGTTTTGGGATAATAGGATTTGTAGTCCAACAAGATCTGGAGACTCTAGGCTGAAGAACAGCTATAAGGCCTTAGTGCAAGTATACTGAAGAGCTGTGGCTCTAGTTGTACTGGGGGGCACTGTAGTGAACTGCACATACACTGCTCATATGTTCAGTGTGGACAGTTGCATATAGTCAGATAAAAACTGCAACTATTTGTCATACATGCCAGTGTCTGTGGTTGAACATCTACATTATCTTGTATGGGAGAGAGACATCAAACTAATATCTGAATGTAAATGAAATGGGATTCAACAGTAGCATGTGATATTCAGGCATATGGTTACACAGAAAGTTTACAACTATTCACAACTGATGTGTATTTTCTGACATATATTTTTCCTTGGTGCAGCATTGTTATTTTATTCTTCTTGTCCTATAGATCTATTCTGTAGATAAATCCTGAGAGAATGATGGGTTGGACCAGCTGGTTATGTGTTGTTCTTCATTCTAGTTACTGTAAGCTTAAACTTGCAATAGAGTGTGATTATATATATATATTCCAGTCTAGAAAGCTTGGTACCTAACATAATCATTATCTGGATGTTTGACAGATAGCAATGAAAAGGGAGAGGCTTAATGTGTAGCAACTTCCTTGGAAAGGTGAGCCAGTTCATTTATCTGTAGGGCACAACTTAAACGTAACCAGCTACATATTGTTATTGTTATTTGTCAACTGCCTAACAATTCTCCTGCATTTCAGGGACAGGAAGCAAACCCAGAAGGTTTACAGAAGGTCTGATACATGGTCGGTAGACTACATTCAGTTTAATGGGTCACAGATTATGTAGGCCTGCTGTAGGATCACAAACAACGTCATTCTCTTTGTAATATCACTTTTTAACAAGGAAGGAGCTCAGAAAGGCTGGTGGCAGATGTTTCAGAAGTTATTGTAGGGAGGTTATAAAGGTATGGGCTGGCTTTATATAGGGAATATATATATGTTCTTCTGAATACCTATTTGCTGAATAAATCTTGGGCATAAAATAGGGGGCATGTTTTATTTTCTTTTAAAAACCGATTCATGCATAGGATAGAATAAAATGTAGTTGTATGCATAATTCACTGTGGAACTGTTAAAACCTTCCAATTTTACAAAAGTCTGTAATGAAGAGGCAGTTCTAATGTAATCTTTTTTTCCTATAGGATTCCCTTGAGTATTTACACATTAAAACATTTAACCAGAATGAAAAAGCATTTCAGTCAATCCCGTGAGGCTGACCTCTTAACAGTTAACTTGTTCAGTTTCTAGTCACATTCTTAGTTGAGAAAATAATTTTATAATTAACCCTGTGGATACAAGATGACTGGGGGCTAGCCTGGACATTGGCCTTTTTATAGATTAATCAAAAATAAATAAAATACCCCAGATATGAAATAGCTTTCTCAACAACATCAGGGAGGAAACTCTTACAAAAAAAGAAAAGAATATTAGTTTTGGGTGCATTAGTAAAACATAGTAAGAGGTGACCAAACAATTTGTGTTCACATTAAAATAAACTGCCCCTACATAAAAGCCTGCTCAACAAGCAACATTCAACAAACTTAAAAGATTCAAAGTATGTCCATTGTGAAAGACAGGTTAAGTTCTATAAACATGGTTTGATTGGGGAGTTTATTGTTCTCCCTTGTTTGCATTGTGGGAGCTTTTGCAGTTTCCAGACAGTACTTCATTTTCAAAAGTTCAGCTTTTAGCAAATGTGCAATGGAGTTCAAATGTAGATGCATCTTGTGTGGCCAAAGGGAATGCCTCTTAATACCATATACCAGCTTTGTTTGTCTGAAACGAGGCATGTTTCCCCTTCAGTGCCGGATTTCCCATAACTCTTCAAGGTGCTCAAGCAACAACAACTGCAACAGCACACTGAAGTGTTGATAATTGTTAAGAAATGAGTCAAATGTTCGCATATCCTTTCATTCTGTGCTGTTGGTCTGGCAGTTCCCTCTTCAGCAAATATCTGTGCTGTAGCTGAGAACTTCTGTGCTCCATTATCTGTGTGGTGCCGCATCCCTTTCAAGAAACATCTCATACCTCATTTACCCCCTTTATTCTTTCCACTTGACTTCTGAATTAGTGGGACCAATTGTGGTTCCTCCCTCCTCTTTTTACTCATTACCTTGCTCTTTCCTTCTTTACTTTTCATCTTCATCTCCTTCACTCATGCTGCTAATGGATGCTGAGGCGGCTTTTGGGGAGGAAGGAGGTGAAGCCTTTCTGAAGAGCCAGGGGGAAGGGGGAGATGGAGACCGTGATGGGGAACGCCCTCGTGTTGGACTGCTTGTGGGGCTTTGCCTTGGAGACAAGGCTTGAAGCATGCGCCCACTCCGCTCTTGAAACATCTGCTTCTGGAAAGCAAACAGAGAGGAAAATAAGTATTTTCTTTCTTTCTTTCAGCACACTAGCAGTCTCAGCGGCAGATTGGTGTGTTCTTGCACCAAGCTTGGGAATTACTGCTATAGAGACTACTACGAACTAATTTGGGAAAATAGAAGCAAAACAGTACTGGAACAATTTATAGGCGTTTTTATTTTAAGTGGACTGTGTGCTCCTTGCCTAACTTCTTGAAATTGTACGTGGGCACAGAATGTATTATTTCGCAAATAGTTATTATAATAATAGCATATTAATGGATGCACATTGCTGGTCTGAGAAGTTAGCACGCTTGGAACTATTCCTGTACATGCAATGTCAACACTGAAAGCCATGTCTGATATGGAAAATTAATGTTAATAACAATTTTGACAGTAATAGCAAGTTATCATGAAAAAGCTCACCTTTTGCAGTTGCTGACATGGACTTAATTTCCCCCCTCCCCCAGGACACATGGGCTTTACTGTCATTAAGCTTTTCTTTAGAACAATGCCACCTCTGATTTCACTCTTCAGTGGATAATTTTATGTGGCTTGGCACTACAAAGGCCTTCATGTAAAATTGCTTCTAGTTCCTTGCTCTGTCATTGCTGCCACTCTCAATCACACAAGAAACAAAAATTGTTTCCTCTTTGAACTTTCAGTCTATAAGTCAGTGTGCAGTCATACACAACAACTGCACCTCCTTAGGACCAGTCTTAGTGCTTTACATAGCAGCTTTTAGTGTGCAAAGTGCTTTTTAAATCCTAACTTGTGGTAAAAAAAAAAAAATGATGGCAAAGGGCATGCTTTGCCGAAGTAGAATCCCAGGTTTAATTCCTTGTATCCCTACAGCTTGGTAGGTTTCTGGAGGAAACATCGGCTTTAGATCCATTTCAGTCCAGTTTCCGTCCTGGTTTTGGGACCGAGACGGCTCTGGTTGCCCTAACAGATGATCTCCGTAGACAACTGGATCGAGGCGGGTCAGGACTGCTGATCCGTTTAGATTTGTCAGCAGCCTTTGACATGGTCGATCTTGATCTTCTGGACCACCGCCTCGCAGACGTGGGGATACAGGGCATAGCCCCTAACTGGCTGTGCTCTTTTATCTCTGGTCGGGGACAGAGGGTGGCATTAAGGAAGGAAATGTTGTCGCGCCATTCCTTGGTGTGTGGAGTGCCGCAGGGCGCAATTCTCTCCCCAATGCTTTTTAACATCTTTATGCGCCCCCTTGCCCAGATTATCCGGAGCTTTGGGCTGGGCTGTCACCAATATGCTGATGACACTCAGCTCTATCTGCTGATGGATGGCCACACCGACTCGGCCCCAAACACACTGACCAGATGCTTGGAAGCTGTGGCTGGATGGTTTCGTGGGAGCCGATTGAAACTAAATCCTTCAAAGACAGAGGTCCTATGGCTGGGTCGGGATGGCATGGGGATGAGGGACCAACTCCCTTCTCTTGCGGGGGCCCAATTAGTGCCATTGCCTTCCGTTAAGAGTTTGGGTGTAATCCTTGACACCTCCCTTTCCATGGAGGCGCAAGTTACAGCAACAGCCAAGGCAACATTTTCCCACCTTTGCCGCATCAAGCAGTTGGTCCCTTACCTTTCCCGCCCCGACCTGGCCACAGTGATCCATGCGATGGTCATCTCCAGGCTTGACTACTGTAATATGCTCTATGCGGGGCTGCCCTTGAAGATGACCCAGAAACTCCAGAGGGTGCAGAATGCTGCAGCCAGGCTCCTCACGGGGTCTCTGCCATGGGAGCATATTCACCCAGTGCTTTTCAAACTGCACTGGCTCCCGGTAGAGTACAGGGTCAGATTTAAGGTGCTGCTTTTGACCTTTAAAGCCCTTCACGGCCTAGGACCCTCGTACCTACAAGACCGCCTCTCCCGGTATGCCCCACGGAGAGCTTCAAGGTCCATAAATAGCAACACCCTAGTAGTCCCAGGCCCTAAGGAAGTTAGATTGGCTTCAACCAGAGCCAGGGCCTTTTCAACTCTGGCTCCAGCCTGGTGGAACGCTCTGCCTCATGAGACCAGGGCCCTGCAGGATCTGATTTCTTTCCGCAGGGCCTGTAAGACAGAGTTGTTCCGCCTGGCCTTTGGCTTGGAGCCAATTTGATTCCCTCCCTCTCTTTCTTTTTTTCTTTCCTTCTCCTCCTGCATTGAGGCTACATTTTATTTTAATGTTGTAATATTTTAATGTTGTATTTTAATTTTGTTTTTAAGTTGTAATCATTCAACTTGTTTTTATTATTGCTTGTAAGCCGCTCTGAGCCCGGCCTTGGCTGGGGAGGGTGGGGTATAAATAAAAAATTATTATTATTATTATTAAAAAGATATTGGGTAAAAGGCCCAAGACTTTAAAAAGTCATAGCTAAGCAGAATAGATGCTGGACTTTGTGGTTTCTTGCACAACACCAAAAAAGAAGACACAACACAAGGCCTATATAATGCAAATTTAAAATGAATTGCTTAATTTAAATATATCTCATCGTAGTGAGAAAGACTGGCTGGGCGAGCTGTGCCCCTTCTCGGTCTGCTATCCAGGTGCTAACTGATGATGGGCAATTTTAGTGCCGCTGTTCTCATGGTTTCATTATAATTACACTGGACTTGGAGTGGGCATCCCTTCAAGCAGAGGACTTTCCTTGATAAAGTCAGAAACTTGGTCAACCTAGCCAGACTAGATTGATCAATGGTCTGGCAACACAAAGTAGCTTCAAATGTTCATACGATTTAATGGGTCCCACTTTACTGATTTACAAGCTGTGGCTAAAACACTGTGGCTTATCTATGACTATATTATTCAAATCTTTCAAGTCCAAATTAACTACAAACTGTCTCTGAAAAAAGACTATAAATGTTTCCTAACGTATAGCAGGTATGTTTTCCTAATACTAATATTTACAGTGCACAGAATTTGCAAAACCAGTCTGTTGTAAATCCTGCTGCAGCTTGTTGTAGCCTCCACTGATATTAACAGAGATGGAAGTAAATATAAAGCACAGTTTAGAGTATGTACCCAAGCTCCGTCTGGCCCAAACAGCTCTAAAAAGTTCCCAATAAATTCTCTAGACTTCTCTTCCCATTTCTGAATGAGGTCATGGCTTCTTTCTTCCACTCGGTTCACAAACTCTTTTGACTTTTCTTCCACATTCTTCACTTTTTCTTTCATTTTGTCCACCTGGTTCTGAAAGCGGTATTTCTTCTCCTGGTAAACATGAAAACAAATAATTTTGTTCCAGGTCCTGCTAGTTCAAAACTACATTGCTCCAGATTATAGAGGGTACAGACAGAAACCATCACATTGGTGGAGAAGGGAATAACTGTTATCTGTCTCCAGTAGGCATGCAGCCTGTTTTGAAATTGTGGCCTCTTTATCCTCTTTATGAAGTGGTATAAATCCAGCACTGCAGCTGTTGGGTAGATGGCTAGTATAGCAGAAGCATGATGGGGTGACTAGTACAACATAGTACTTTAAGTAAGACTCTCAACCTGAGCCAAGCTGCTGGCTTTAGGTGTAGTGGAGGATGCTGTCATGGACAGTATTGAACTACAGTCCAATTGCGTGTCTGTTGGGTGTCTCTACATGGAATGGAGGACTACCATCTTTTGCTACCCCAGATGCTCACCCAAAGGCATAAGGCAAGGAAGCAAACTGAACTTTGGAAAAACAACTTACGATTTATTTATTAGTCTGTGGGACAACTTGTGGCTACACAAACCATTGCTTAACTTTATGTGTGAACCAGACTACTGTTTATCTTTGATACTGGTCAGGTCTTTCATTCTGTTCACTGCTCCTGTGCTCTTTTTAATCCCTTGTACTTATTAAACACACGTGGCTTTAGTTTTTTGATACTTCTGAATATTTTAATAGCAAAGCTGTTTGGAAACACTATAAATAATTTCATCTTTTATTAAGCAACAGTGGCCAGGCAAATATGCCTGAGAAGCTTGCATGATGGGCATGAGGGCAACAGCATGCTGTTTCCCACCAGAATCAGGTATTCAGAGGCATACTGATTCTGATCATGGAGGTTCCATTTAGCTATCTTGGCCAATAGGAAAGGCAGAACTGTGTGAGGAGCTTTGGGTAGGTGGAACCAATGGAAGGTGTTGTGTCTCAGTTTAGTGGATAGAATTTGGTACTTGAATTCAGTTTTCTCAGTCTAGAATGATGGCTGACTGTAGACATTGGGCTGATGAAGAGCCGAGTGTATATATATGGGCTTCCTAGACCTTGTCCCTCTTCTGGGCAGAAGGTGGGTTATAATCCAATTTCGATGTTGAACATGACTTAAGAGACCAATGTACTTACATTAATAAAGCTGACATTCAACTCCTTAGCGGTGTATCCCCTCTGGAGATTGCGACGGGCATAAACATCATAATCACGTACAATTCTCGTAATAATATCTGAAGTTGATATGCCCTCAGTTCTCTGAGTTGGTACAAACATTCCTGATTAGAAAGGAAAAAGAAAAAGAGCAATGATTAATCTCCAACTTCCATATAAGAATCATTTGTTTAAGAATGGCCTCATTCTGGCCCTTGATTTTTTTATTTTATTTAAATACTTGCCAAACTATCTGCCCAATTCGGGACATCATGTATTTATTTATTTGTTTGTTTGTTTATTGAATTTCCTAGAATGCTTGAGCAATCAAAAGGACAAGTAAAAATTTGCTTATTTCTAATCTTCTGTTCTCCAGTAAGGCAAATCTTGGAACAATAACCTGAGTGGTATCCTCTACAAAGCTCTGGGATGGAACTTTAAATACCGGTACTTTCTCTTTGGCACTGTTAATCGTGCTGATAACAACTTAAATTAAAGAGATTTCTGTCATCACACGGGAACTTAATTTGTTCTCTTGGGATCAATATTGACCCCAATAAAGATAGTGGAAAGATTCCAATTCTCCTTAAGAGGATGTAGTGTGAGTTCACTGTCTCACATAAAATTCAGAAGATTCTGTGTAGAAACTAGCCTACTGTTCAAGGGCAAAATTTACACTTGTTGCTCTGCCCACTTTATCCTCTAGCCTCTGTGGCCCCTGGAATGTGGCCCAGAAGGGAATGTGGCCCACAGTCTAAAAAAGGTTGCCCACTTTAAAAACACATAGTGAAAGTATAAACTGGCACCCACCTGCTTCCTTTATATGCTTGTAAACATCATCTGAACCAGCAGAAGAATATGGAATGTCATCATGGGCTACAAAATCAATCTGGAATACATGGGAAAATGAAGAAATGAAATTAGGTTGACCCTTGATAAAGGCTTGGTTGTTAATTTTAAAGCATAACTTATTTACTTGCTTTTACCAGCTTTCCTATGAACTTAAAGAAATATGCATTGCAGTAATAACCTAAGACATTTTAGGCTATTGTTAATTGGTGGTTGTGATTAATATGTAGCACATGAGATTATGGTTTAATTATGAACCTTTCTTTTAGAGAAATGCTTTCTTTTGTGTAAGTGATACCAATAAGGAACCTGAAGTTGACTACAGTCACTTCCACACATCCTATCACTTGCACAGATTAGCTCAGCAATGAGACATGTTTCACCCTCCAGGTGGGTGTTGGACTGCAACTCCCATCAGCCCCAACCAGCATGGCCAGTGGTCAGGGATGATGGGGGTTGCAGTTGAACAACACTTGGATGGCCACAGGTTTCCCATGCCTCAGTTAGCTATTATGTTAAAATCAGTGAACTTGCTGAAGGAAAAGTATTTCACAATATCTGAGAGTGCTTGCTTGAAAACACAAAGCCGCCACTAAATTGGGGCTATTCCAAAAACGTGGAGTGACCACCTATGGTAACATTATTGGCCATGATCTATTGTTATTTTGAGCAGTGCTTTTAGTGCAAAAGCATTCTGTATTAGTTAAGGCCAGGTAATTAGTCTTGTCATTTAACTGAGTACTGGAAATTTTCCAAATTTCCTTGGATGTGCTACAGTAGGAGTAACATTTAAGCCGGTGCACTTGGTGTACATGGGTAACTTTGCACATCAAGCTCTTGAGTCATTAGACTACACTGTTTGAAGCAATCCCAAATTTATGTACTACAATACCTACAGCAAATCAATTTTAATAACCCCATGACTTTAAATAGATCAGAAGTTTTAAACGTATGCATGTTTAAATTTGTGCCAAACACTGCTCTTTGTAAAAGAAGGGAGTGTGATTGAATAGCCTCAATTGCTTTTCCTGCCCCAAATGAGCCCTCAATCCACTTATCTATCTGCTTCTGCTTCTTTCTCTTTCTTCATTTTTTTATTTCTTTGTTTGGTGGTGACAGAAAGAGAGTGAGGCCTCATTTCCTGCTCCCTTCACATGCACTTGAAATGCCCCCTGGGAAAATGAGGATTCCTCCCAACCTTAGCACCTGCATCACCACCATAGTAGCATCTCAAGGAAAGTAGAGGGGAGGAAAGACATCCCTTGCTGCTGCTGCCATTGCCACAGCCAAGTACGGGAGGTCAGAGAGGAGTGGGAGTTAATTTCTAGCTTGGATTACAGTTTGAGCCAGAAAGGAAGTAAGAGAAGGAGGGAAATGGCCCAGTTCAGAAGAGTGGCATGCTTTATATGCATTCTAAACAAAAGTCAGCAACCTCATTAAGCTTCCCCACCCCCCTTCCTCATCTGATGAACAAGGTCTTTAAGCAGAGGCTTGACAACCATATTTCAGGAGTGCTCTGATGGTGTTTCCTGCTTGGCAGGGGGTTGGACTCAATGGCCCTTGTGGTCTATTCCAACGCTATGATTCTATGATTCTAAGGAGAGAAAGGCACCTTATGTTTTTCCAGAAACTCGGGTGTGAGTGTCCACGGAGCATCTCTGATTACTTCATCAACGTAGCGGCAGTGTCTGAGGGCCTCATACCTCTCTGCTTCATTCATTACAGTGAAGCCTTTAAACTCGTGGGTTAGATCATCACTGCAAACTGACATACGCACATGAAAAAATCAGAACAGAACAACACAGGCTCTGTAAAATGTAGCACACCTGTTTGGTTAGAAATTCTTCAAAGCTGTCTTTTCTCAGTTAAATTGTCAAACTAAATCATACTTGTTCATGACTGTGAAATTAAAACAAAACAACCCCCCACATAGATGTTACAAATAAGATGTAACGAGAGATGGTTGCATCAACTCTGTGCCTTGATACAGGCTAATCAAAGGCGATTGGGAGGAGTTCAAATTATCTGGCAGCTAAACTGGAAAAGAATCAGATTCTCTGACTACATGCACCATGTACAGTAGGCCAGCATGCTTAAGGCATAAGACATCTGAAGGCAGCCCTGTTTAGGGAAGCTTTAAATGTTTAATAGGTTATTGTATTTTAGTGTTCTGTTGGAAGCTGCCCAAATGGGCGGGGTATAAATAATAATAATAATAATAATAATAATAATAATTATTATTATTATTATTAAATGCATTTAACTTGTGCTCATTCAGCTTTAAGCACTTCGCAAAATAAATAATAAATGGGGTGGCATTGTGGGGGGGACTTTGGCAATCCACCCACCCACCGTTGCACTAAGTGTGTTTTGACTATATTCAATTTTGGTTTCCCAGGAATGTAATCCCGTGTGATGGCCTGGGAATCTGATTCAGAGGCTGAACCGGAGGAATCCCAGCCTGCACAGGAGTCCCCACCTCCAGGGCCGGCTGAGCCAGGGCAGGGCCTTGAATCTGAAGGGCCCGCACTTGTGCCGGATCCTCAGAAGCAGACACCAGATGAATCCACTCTGGCTCCGGGGATGATTGAGGACCGATTGCCTGCAGGTGCCCCTCTCCCAGCCCTGTCAGGGGAAGGTGAGGCGGTCTCTGGGTCCAGTAACCCTCCAGCCTCTCCTGAGCTGCAGAGGCTCAGGGCAGAGAGGCGGAGGGAACTGGGTTCTCTCAGGAGGAGTGCTCGCCTTAAGGCCAGGAGAGTCACCTGTGGGCCGGGACCGCCCTAGGCCCCAGAGGAGATAAAGGCCAGTCAGCCCAGTCCCAGGTTGTGGGAGCAACGACGTTGGAAACCAGTTTCTGCCAGCACCCAGACCTGTTTTTCTGGAGTTCCCAACCACGCCCGGCTTCTTGCTTTGGACCCCGCTTCGCCCTTGGTGGACAGTCTCCAGACCCTCAACCCAGGACCGTCCTCTGACCATGCCTCACGGTAACCCCCCCCCCCAGGACCAGCACACCCCTGCTTAAATAGGTCTATTGTAATTTACTATCAGCAATAGCTCCATGTGTCTTTTCTGCCGTAATTAGACTTTTCTAAAACTCATTTAGCCACCTGAGGCTCAGTTTGAGATATATTTATGGGTCTCTTAGCTTCCTTTCCACTACAAGTACTGCTGTCCTTCAATGCCAGCAACTGGTGAACAAAGTGGTATTATGCCCCAGCACAGAAGCTTGGATAAGATGCTTTTCAGTGCACCTCATGCTATCATGATAGTTCTATGAAATTTAAGAAAGAAGAATCAGAAACTGATTCTCGATTAAATCTTAATTTAAAATTCTTCCTGATTTCATTCCCATCAGAACTGAGATAAACTACCGTATATCCACAGCCAATAATGTACTTGCATTGGGGAGGAATTCAATACACATTATATGGAGATCAGATCAAAGGTATAGGGTTCAAGATCCCATTTCTCACAGTGGCTAAAGAGATGCCTAAGGGAAGCTCAAAAGCTCAACATGTGGGCAGTAGCTTCCTCCTCCTGCTGTTTCAAAGTGTTTTGCCTCTGGGTGGGTTCAAACTAGCAACCTCCTGAGCATGCTTGTAAAGACTGCACCACAGATATGATCAACCCAATGATAATATTTGTTCAAATGCTGGCCTTACCTCCTACCAACAAGTAGCTATTAGGAAACAGAGTTTTGGCTTGCATAAGAGCTCTAGCATGGCCAGCATGGAAGAGGTCGAATATTCCATCTGCATAGACTCTGACAGGTCTGTCCACTGTGGGGGCAAGGAAACAATGTCCAGGTCAAAGCAGAACTGTACCTCAAATCTGTGTCAGACTACTGTGAGGTATTGTTGGCTACATATATTCAATATAAAAAATGGGTACATTCAAGCCCCCCTACTCCCAAATTTGGTGAATTAGTCCAGATTAGGACAAAAGAACATAAGCAATGTAGAAATAAGCTACCAGTCTGAAGAATTTACGTAAGTTATGTGTACATCATTGGACCATATGTGTATAGCAGAGCTAAAATGCAGAACTCTCCTAAGATGTGAAGCATATACAGATTTTTTTAAAAAAAAAACCTAACAATAATACTTCATTGTAGAAGATTTCAGATATTTGATGATTTGCTTTAATATCAGCATGCCACTGCTGCTTAGTGAGTTTCTAGCTAAGATAGAAGTTGTTCCCTTTCACCCTAACATTTTATGATAGGATCAAATTTTATTCCCCACTGTCCATATGCTCTGTCTATACAAATGTACTCTCTGTAATCTACGAACAGACAAATGCATACATTATAATGACTATCTCATATTAGATTAATGTCAGCATTCACACACTGACAATTCCAGACCAATATTGCGACTGTCAGTTTTCACTGGTACAAGTTGGAAGCATGGGAAATACTTCTATATCTATCTATATCTATATCCCACTTCTTCTTCTAATGTATGTGATCTACAAGTAGCAAACTTTCTTCCTTGTCCATGAAAAGAAAACTGTGTTTACAGGAAGACTCATTCCCTAAACTTAACTCTCCTGAAAATGCAGTATAATGGACTGAAAAATATTGGATCCAAACCTCTTTTTCTACCTAAAGACAGTCACAAAATTCAGCTGAGGTTGTCAGTGCTTACATATATATCACCTTTCACTCCCCCACCCTTTAACACAGGTACAATAAAAAGCATGTGCAGCAATTGACTAAACAATTAAATAAACAACTAAGCAATTAAATAAACATCTTTTACGTTTTCCCTGTAAAACTCTTAATCAACCTGCAAGGGCAAGTATCAAAGCTGTATTCCATGAAACTGATTTATATTTCATAAATCCAGAAGACTCACCTGGTGTTCCAAGGCGGGCCTGAGCAATAGTTAGCTTCTCATGGGGAGCTTTGCACTGGCAGCTTGTATCACCTGCAAATGGAGCAGGTGCAGACAAAGTCTAGAGACAGGGGAGGGCAGATTGGGGTAGGGTGGACCAAAACATATTGTTAATTATTGCTCTGTGCATGACCTTTTTGCTCATTGTCATCACACAGAAGCACTTGATATAGGAACAAAGTATGTTGTTTCAGTCTTGAAGAGAATTGCATATATATTTTTTAACATCCTAGAAGGAGTTCATTTTTAGACCAGCTTTTGGAAGTATGTATGCCAATTTCAAGTCACTCTCAGGCTGTGAGAAAGAGAGGCTTCATTCTTAGGATGCTGGTTACAATAGATATTTTCCCCATGTTTGCTTCTTCTGTACAGCTGTCAATATAGTAAGACTGGCATCTTTCAGAGGTACGCTACACAGCAGAGTATTTCTGAACATAGCTTTAAAAGAACAAAACAAAACTAACAGCCAAGGATTTTAAGGCATGGGTAACCAAGGTGGTAGCCTTCAGATATTGCTGGACTACAATACCCATCAGCCCCAGACAGCATGGCCAATGAGCAAGAATGATGGGAGTTGTAATCCAACAGCATCTGGAGGGCATCATTTAAGGCAGAGCTTTTCAAACTTTTCATGTTAGTTACACACTTTTTAGACATGCATCATTTTGCAGTACAGTAATTCAGTTTTACTAACAAACCGGGGTTAAACTAACCCCTTTCCAGCCCTGGGAGCAGTGTGGGGAGTGTTTGTGTGACACACCTACACACTGCAGCTGACACACTAATAATGTGTCATGACACACAGTTTGGAAAGCTCTGATTTTAGGTCTTGTTAGAGACAAATATTAAGGGTTGTGTTCAGGGGCATAGGAAGGGGGGAGGTGGGGGAGGACCGCCCCGAGTGCCCTCACTGAGGGGGGTGACATTTGACCCACTGCCTGTCCTTGACTCCCAAGACTACCCAGAGCCGTCAGGGTAAGGAGGGGAGCTGTGCCGTTTTGCCGGCAGCATTCCCCCCTTCCCCCTTTGTTTTGACAGCTTGGGGGAGGCTTGGGAGTCACGGGCAAGCAGCACACCGAATGTCCGCCATGGGCAGCTCGCTCCGCCCCTGGCTTCATAATCATAATAATAATGTATTATTTATACCCCGTCCATCTGGCTGGGTTTCCACAGCCACTCTGGGCGGCTTCCAACAAAATATTAAAATACAATAGTCTGTTAAACATTAAAAGCTTCCCTAAACAGGGCTGCCTTCAAATGTCTTCTAAAAGTCTGGTAGTTGTTTTTCTCTTTGGGAGGGCGTTCCACAGGGCGGGTGCCACTACTGAGAAGGCCCTCTGTCTGGTTCCCTGTAACCTCACTTCTTGCAATGAGGGAACCGCCAGAAGGCCCTCGGCACTGGAACTCAGTGTCCGGGCAGAACGATGGGGGTGGAGACACTCCTTCAGGTATACTGGACTGAGGCTGTTTAGGGCTTTAAAGGTCAGTACCAACACTTTGAACTGTGCTCAGAAACGTACTTTCCCACGCCTGGGAGGGCACCCACTGCACCACGCCCCCCTCAGGAGCGCACCCGCGCTATGCTCTGCTGCTGGTTGTGTCCAATGGCAGTGTCAACAGAAGGCAGCTTGCACAACCAATATTTTCTATTCCCCTTCTTGTGCCTTGAGCTCCTTGTAACACCAAATACCTTTCCAGAAGGCAGGGGGGTTAACAGCAGAGGATGTGTCTTAACCATCAATGCTTTCCCCTATTTTTTGTTAATTTGGAGATATGCTTTGATGGGTGAATTTGCTGCCCAGAAAAACCAACAGTTCTGCCCAACAGGGACTGGGAATAAACTGGGCTTTCCCATACAAGAGTCCACACCCTTTTCCTCAATATGATTTTGTCCTAGAGAGCTGCAGACAAGGTAACCAACTTTGTGGCATATTTCTACTCCATGAGCTGTTCACAGCAACACAAATGAAAATAATTGCTCCTGTCCTTTCAGACAAGAGAAGGATTACAAGAGCCCTTGATCCTTCCTGTTTGGGGTGCGATTTACTATAGAAAATCACAATTTTTCTTGCTTATGTTTTCAAAACAGTCCTTTAGGAACAGAAAGCTTTCTTAACAAGAACCAGATACATCCCATTCTAGACTTGATATTTCAACTCTACATTGACTTCTGGGAGCCATTCCATTGGGCCTGAATAGCTGCTTAAGAAGGGATATCATTTTCTAATAAAAAAATGAGGTGGGTCAGTCTAGACATTCTGCATTTTTAGATGACTCGAACCAGGAGCACTGTACCATGTGATTTTCCTCAAATGTGTTGTTTAGCTTTTAATCCCAATAAAATCTATGGCCCAGATGAGAAGAGCTAGTCTTTCCGTGCACTAAAATATTTCTGCTATTCCGGAGCTCTGGTGTCATATCATCTCCTTTAACTGCTCTTTAAAAGTCTTGAGAGCCATAAAAGAGAATTGAATAATTAGGGCAAAGAAAACATCTTGTTCATTACTACTGCTATCTGTTACATAAACATGTGGGGAAAGTAATATTAAAGGGATTTTTAAGCGTGTAAAATCTGTTACATATACCTAGTACTACTACTTCTGATGTGCAATGTACACTTAAATCAAACTTTAAGGGTTGGGTTTTGTGGAAACTGACTGACCACGGAGCACAGTGTTTCCTTTTTATTATACATGACCATACAGTCTGGGCTCTTTCCTATATTTTCTAATCACTGTCTTTTCCCCTTGTGTTTTTGTAATAGTTGAGTGCTAAACTGCCTTTTTATTTCTAAGCAAGGTCAAGTTACACAACATCCAGTCCAATGTGGTTCATGCTGGGATAAAGAGGAAGGTAGAGATGTTAAAACAATAATGGCTATGGTCCCACGCCTAGAAGATGATAATCTTGACTTAGCTAGTAAAAGGCTGTTTCCTGGGAGATAACCTAAAGAAAATAGACCTGTTTTGTGGTCATTTCTCTTGCCACTCTTGCACCTCTCTCCTTGCTTGGTAGAATAGGGAAAGGTTTTGGATTATGGATGCTTGGGAATTCTGAAAGGCCTTCCTTTGCCACCCACTGAACAGTTTATGCTAGCATTACAGCTTATCAGAGGGAATAGTCTTCAAGCCTTCAGCTTCAAAGTTTTCTTAATGCTTCCCACTGGTCTGGCTAGTGCTGCACAAAAGTTTGCAGCAACCAGTGTTTTATTGGTCTGGAAAGATCCAGACTGAGTTCTGGCTCAGAGCCTGATACTTGTGATCATGGGACCACTGAACCCAAGGCTTCTCTGAACCAGGACACATAGAACCTGAGTTAGGGCCCTCACAGGTGAATATCCCTAAGCCAGAGGAACTAAGTGCCTCCCACACTCCCTTGCATACCCTCCAACATTCCTCCAATGAAAATAGAGACACCCCATTCCATAATGATTATTTTATTATTTATAAAGGTAAAGGTACACCTGACCATTAGGTCCAGTCGTGGCCTACTCTGGGGTTGCAGTGCTCATCTCTCTCTATAGGCCGAAGGAGCCAGCGTACAGCTTCCGGGTCATGTGGCCAGCATGACTAAGCCACTTCTGGCGAACCAGAGCAGTGCACGGAAACACCGTTTACCTTCCCGCTGGAGCGGTACCTATTTATCTACTTGCACTTGATGTCCTTTCGAACTGCTAGGTGGGCAGGAGCTGGGACTGAACAACGGGAGCTCACCCGTTGTGGGGATTCGAACCACCGACCTTCTGATCGGCAAGTCCTAGGCTCTGCGGTTTAGACCACAGCGCCACCTACATCCTACACATTTTACTGGGTTGCCCCAGCCATTCCAGGCAGCTTCTAACATATATGAAAACATAAAAAATTAAACATTTTTTTTAAAAAAAAACTTCACTATGTAGAATCGCCTTCAGACAGCTTGGGGTTCAGATAACTCCATACCCTCCAACATTTCTCTAATGAAGATAGGGACATCCTAAGTAAAAGTGGGATATTCCGGAATCAAATCAGAAACTGGGGTGGCTTCTCTAAATCAGGGACGTCCTTGGAAAATAGGGACACTTGGAGGGTCTGCCCTTGCAGGTTCAGTGGCACTGGGAATGCACCAGGTAGGAGGTCATGGAATGCAGAAGGGGACCATTTTCAGCCAGAGGATTCACACTTTAAGGGACTTTAGTTCCCAAAAGTGGATGACACCAAGGGTAGGTGGACTGGAGGCAGAGGCTCAAAAGGCCTTCATTCATTTCCAATTCTCATCTAAGCTATTCCTGTTGCCTTGCTCCATAAGCTCCCTCTGCTGGCCTGTAACAGGACACAAGTTCTCTCATCACTCCAGTGAGCAACACTGCAAGCCTATACCTGTCTACTCAGATTTAAGTTGCACCAAATTCAAGTGGACTTACTCCCACATATGTAGCTTTGCATAGATTGCAGCTTAAAACACGTGAGTTCTACTCACAAAATCTCTGGGTGTACATAGGGTATATGAATTATCTCAACGAAGAAAAATGGAAAGCAATGTTCTACTTCTTTATATTAAAAAATGCTTATGTTCTGCCCTTTTGGTATCTACCTTATTATTGCTTCCACTTTGGGTTGAATGTGTGGCTCTACTACACCTGATTAGACACTGTCATCCAGCACCAAGGGCCTTCTGGCAGTTCCCACACTGCGATAAGTGAAGCTACAGAGAACCATGCAGAGGGCCTTCTTGGTAGCTGCGCCCACCCTGTGGAATGCCCTCCCATCAGTTGTCAAGGAGATGAGTAATTATATATGAGACCTCTGAAGGCACCCCTGTATAGGGAAGATTTTTAAGGTTTAATTTTACTGTGTTTTCATATATGCTGGAAGCTGCCCAGAGTGGGAAGGGTACAAATAATAAAATATTATTATTATTATTATTGAATTTATATACTGTCCTATACCCAGAGATTTCAGGGTGGTTCACAGAATAAAATCAAAATATAAAACCACAAAATATATAATCAAAATAAAAACCACTACCCAATAACACACACACACACACACACACCCCCCGGCAAAACCCACATTTTAAGAGGGCATAGGATGACAATCAAATCAACCAAAGGCCTGGTTAAAAAGGAATGTTTTTGCCTGGCGCCTAAAGGCATATAATGAAGGCACCAGATAAATTTCCCTGGGGAGAGCATTCCACAGACGGGGAGCCACTGCAGAGAAGGCCTGTTCTCATGTTGCCACCCTCCGGACCTCTTGAAGAGAAGGCACACGAAAGAGGGCCTCAGAAGATGATCCTGGCGTCCGGGTAGCTTCATATGGAAATAGACGGTCATTGAGGTATTGTGGTCCTGAGCCATTTAAGGCTTTATAGGTCAAAGCCAGCACTTTGAATTGGGCCCAGAAATTAATTAGTAGCCAGTGCAGTCGGACCAGGATCAGTGTAATCTGTCTTGCTCTGGTGAGCAACCAGGCTGCTGAATTCTGCACTAGCTGAAGTTTCTAAACTGTCTTCAGAGGCAGCCCTACATATAACACATTGCAGTAATCTCACCTTGAGGTTACCATAACATAGACAACAGTAGTTAGGCTATCCCTGTCCAGATAGGGGCACAGCTGGGCCACCAGTCAAAGCTGATGGAAGGCACTCTAGGCCATTGAAGCCACCTGAGCCTCGAGTGATAGCAAGGGATCCAGGAGTACCCCAAGCTACAAACCTGCTCCTTCAGAGGAAGTGTAACCCCATCAAGAGCAGGTGATCTCCCACCCATCTGGTCTAGGGAACCACCCACTAACAGTACCTCAGTTTTATCTGGATTGAATTTCTGTTTGTTGGCTCTCATCCAGTCTATTACTGAGGCAAGACACTGGTTCAGCACTTCCACTGCCTCACCTGCAGATGTAATGGAGAAATAGAGCTGAGTGTCATCAGCATACTGCTGACAACATCCTCCAAACCTCCAGATAACCCCACCTAGCGGTTTCATGTAGATGTTAAACAATGTGGGGGGTAGGACTGAGCCCTGAGGAACCCCACGGTGAAGGTTCCATGGGGCTGAAAAGCATTTCCCAAGCAACACCCTCTGGGAACGTCCATCCCAGTAGGACTGGGTCCACCACAAAGTGATGCTGTCCACCTCTAGTTTAGACAGTCGCTCCAGAAGGATACCATGGTCAATGGTATCGAAAGCCACTGAGAGGTTGAGAAGAATTAACAGGGACATCTTCCCTTGTCTCTTTCTTGACAGAGGTCATCACACAGGGTGACCAAAGCAGTTTCTGTGCCAAACTGAAATGGATCCAGAAAATCAGTTTCTTCCAAAAGTGCCTGGATCTGGTCTTTTGTAAGTGGTATATAAATTTTGTTAAATAACTAACTACATGACTGATAATGAAGTACTTTGTTAGTGCATTGCCTATAAACTTCAAAGCTCCCAGAGGCCCCTTCAAATGTTCTGAAATTCATAGGACAGGGATAGCTAACATTGTGCCCTCCAGATGTTGTTGGGCTATATGGGAGCTGTTGTCCACCACATTATCTACCTCTGTCATGGGGTGTGCCTTTCTCTTGTGACTATGCCCCCTCAGATTTTGTGTGGCAAACTCCTTGTGTGAAAACAGTTCCATGTGAAATCAACCTAATTGAATAAAGCTCACAACTTCAGTGTTTCTCTGGCAACCATCTAAATATTCTTATATACATATCCGCAGCACCACTAGAGCTAGTGTGAAGACTAAATGTTGGATTTCACTTCCCACAAGCCCCAGGAAGAATGGCCAATTGTAATAGATGGTGGGGATTGCAGTTTTTAAACTGAATCTAACATTAGAGGGGAAAAGCTTATACAATTCTGTATTCCTTATTTGTTTTCTAATTCTTTTTTTATCTGATAGGGTTATTGTAGGCCATTTGCTCCTGTAGACCTTGCTTCAGTGAGCAGGGAGGGGAGGGAGCCTTGTAATTTTCTGATCCTTTTGAGTTTAGAGGCCCAGAATCAGTTGGCATGGGAACTCTTTCAGAATCCTACTGGTTCTTTATATTGTCTATATTCTGAGGGTTTCAAACACAGACCGCAATTTTCATGTGGGATGATTTCAATCAAACAACTCCAATATACAGTGGTACCTCTGGTTATGTACTTAATTTGTAGCGGAGGTCCGTTCTTAACCTGAAACTGTTCTTAACCTGAAGCACCACTTTAGCTAATGGGGCCTCCTGCTGCCGCCGTGCCACTGGCGCACAATTTCTGTTCTCATCCTGAAGCAAAGTTCTTAACCCAAGGTAATATTTCTGGGTTAGCGGAGTCTGTAACCTGAAGCATCTGTAACCCGAGGTACCACTGTATGTACAAAGTCATTTCCTGCATTGTCCTATTTATTCTCTACCACTTCAATAAATGTTTCTTGCTGAATCCTGACCAAATGAAAGCTGTATTTTCTTGACCTTTGCTAACGGCACATTTATTTCATGCAGGACTTAGATTATGGATAGGAATATGTACAGTCCCACCATATGCTTATTTTAGAAGTTAAAGTGTTCCATAAATCTTGATTCACACAGTGTCACTCCTGTCTTTCATTCAAAACGCTGTGTAAATTGAAAACAAACTCTGGTAATATTAATATAGTTCTTGAAGCAATAAATATTCCCAGATGAATGCTACAACAATAGGCAAAATGCATATGCAAGTACCAAGTTCACACTAGACCTGGTTCAAATCCACAGTCAGCCATGAAGCTCACTTGGTAATTTTGGACCAGTCAACTTCTCTTGGCCTAATCTACATCATAGAGTTGTTGTGAGGATAAAATGGGAGCAGGGAGAACTATGTATGCCACCCTGAGCTCCTTGCAGGAAAGGCAGGATATAAAGAAACAATAAATAAATAAATAAATAAATAAATAAATAAATAATTTTCATTCTTCTCGTCTGATGATGGGATTCTAATATATTCCAGGATAGTTTTGTTGTGCATGAGGTTTCAACAGGAAACTCTTTAATAGTTATCATAAGCACATTTCAATGCAAAATGTCTGTAACCGCCTCCATGCTTTAAACAAAACATTTTTTTCAAAACCCCAACTCATCCCTATTAAAAAGTTAATTTAAGTCACGTTCATCAATTATTATGGAATTTTAATAGCGTCTAAAATAGAAAGTTGAATGTAAGCATTAAATGATTGTTTAAACACTGGTAAAAAATCAAAGTTATTATTCCATTTCAGTGTTAAATAGTCTCCATGGGAAAGTATTAAACTACTGCCTACGTCACAGTGACAGCTTGGCAAATTGGCTGCCTGAGTTTTGCTTTCTCAGGAGGCAGTGATAGGAGTGATAAAATTACTTTTTAGGAAACAAAAATGGGGCAAGTATTTATCGCTATGGAAAACAGTACGCAGCCCCCAGGGTACTTCGTATTAGATTGCTGGGGCGTGGTTAGGATTAGGCTAGATATCCTTTTCATGTACCCATCACAGAATACCCATCACCGACTCCCAGGTAAATTGGCCTAGTAGTGTAGCTTACTTACTTTTGGAAGTAAACCCAATCCTATTCACATACATCAGAGGCCATTTCTTTACCCTTCCTAATTGTAATCTGCTAGTGCACTCATCTCTTACAATGCAAACCTTTCATAGTAGCTCTTATAGTAGCTCAAGCATAACTTATGCAACAAACAACTTCAGAGAATCACCAAGCTGAACTCTTTATCCCCCCCTTATAAAAAATCTGAGCAAAATTTTTGATTGAGACAAAATGTATATGTGAAACAATGGTAATGAAAATATTCAAAGTGGGTGCTGGTCTAATTCAGAACAGCATCCATGCAGTGAGGAAGGGATTATTAATTCTATATGCAGCTAGCTTCCTTACAAACACAGTTTCTATAGATTAATTACTGAAGAAATGCAGATTTTTCTCCTAATGCTACTGTCCCAACTCATATGCTCTCAACTGCTTGAAAGTAATATCATCCATTTTGTGCACACTGGAATCCCTGAAAACCAAAACAAAAAGTGAGATCTGTTACATTCTTTTCGAGTGTTTCTCTAAAAGGCAGTTTTTGCTTTTTTGATGGTTAAATCCCTTCTTCCCTGCCATTTCATTTTTTAAATCAGCAGAAAGGCAAAGAACAGGCAAGGAGTAAAGGAAGAGTTCTGTTGCAATCTGAACCTAACAAAGGGATGGGGAAAGCACCATTTTTTAATTTTATTTTTGCATCTCAATTGAAAGAGAGAAACATGCAACAATCCCTAAATTGTCTTTCTTAATGCAGTAGATATAATTAATACTTTGTAATACACATTTTTACAATATAGACAATAAACACAAAGAGCTAAAATGGATGAAGCTGTTTTCTAATTTCTATTCAGGCTATAAAGTACTGATTTCATTACATCCTAATAAGACAAAGAGCTCAAATAAATGTATCCTTTTGTCTCTTACTTACCAGTCGAGGCTGAGGACATGTGTGTTCTATCTCCTCCATGGTTTCTGAAGGAAGCTCATTAGAAAGGGATGTTGGGATACCTGTTTCTGACTCAGCATTAGTTGCAAGCACTGGCATGGCCAGTGAATGCTCCTTGCAGTGATGCCCTCTCTGCTATTCTCTTCTCAGTCAGATAATGTTTTCCTTTCTCATGTAATTCTCTCCCCCGCCTTCTCCCCCTTCGCTTCTTTTCCTTCCCTTGAGAAATTAAAGGTTTTTCTTTCAAGGAGAAGCCAAGAGGCAAGGCCTCAGTTTATCACTATAACAACCAGCTAGCAACAGAGCAGCTGGTACAGGATACAGTATTCTGATTTGCATGGTGCTTTCTGGTTGGTTCCTGTCATCATAGTACCACTTTAACTGAGCTATGTGATATATACTGGGAGGCGGGCTGATATGAATGCCAGCAGAACATCTCTCTCCCTCACCCCTCTTTATATGGTGCTTTTGTAGTTTTTGGTACAAACACAGATGTATTTATGCATTATACAAATCTCCTTCAAAGCTTTATTGAAAAATATATATCTACATGGCTATATCTTTTCTGATTTTGCAAAAACAAAAAGCAGTCTTTATTTATCTGAAGAATATTGGTTTAAGACCTAATATTCTATTTCAGTACGCGTTTGGATGCATGACCTGCTTTATTTTTCCTGAATTAAATATGCTAATTGCTCATACACAATTGGATGCAAAAATGCCCAGTATATACATACATCTAATTTAGGATTTTGCACATTCCAGACCAGTACTAACAATCAGCATGGTGAGGCAAAACAGATTACTTACAACCACCTCTCGGTAAGTAACCTAACCCTCTTATCAGGCCAACTCTCACACAGTTTTTACATAGTTAAATCAACATGGGATGGGTGGACTTTTACTTTGAATGCTGACATGTTAAACTGATCTGATGAATGCTTTCATGTCCAAGCACAATATTCTAATATGATTTCCTTCCCAAAGACCTTTTAGCGTTTGGAAAATTATGAGCTAGATCACTCAACAGTCCAGATCAAACTTGGCAAAATAATGCAGTCTTGACACTGTAAATTTACATTCGTGTGTACAAATATCAGCAGTGTTGAGGTGCTGAAAGGACAGCTCTTCAGATAAATAGTATTCATGTGATTATTATTATGTATGATTATTTTTATTTTTACATGTAACCCGAACTCCGTAGAAGGCCTACACTAATACAATAAATGTTTTGCATTCAGAAGGTCACAGGCTTAATTTCCAGCATATCCAGGTAGAGGAGCTGGAAAAGATCTCATCTGTAATCTTGGAGATTGTATGAACAATATTGAGCTACATGGACTAGTGATCTGATTCAGTATAAGGCAGGGTTTTGTGTAGCCAGTCCTCAGTTCATACTCCTAATATCATCCACACTTCAGTAGCTGAATTGTTTACTAAACCATATACAGTAGCTGTGTGCCACTTATTTTTAAAATCTGCCATGCTCACAAATACCACTGAATAAATTATGACTGCTTTAGATGTTTGAAATTGTGGTGTGTTTGCAAGAATCCATCCAGAACCATGAGCCATAGATAGCCTAAGAAATCAAACTAAGGCATAGTCCCAAGCAAATCTCAAAGCCTTCATGTCATTATATTCTGGAAACTCCAATTAACAGTCAGTTGGATGTAGTTCCTGTTCTCAAGCACAGGTAGGCAGGCAAGTGGAAAATGTGAGGTAGGCCAGAGAGAAAGAGTGTGCTTCAGGGAGAGAGAGAGCCAAACCAAAAGAGAGAGCAGCCTGCATATCTAAACCAGCAGCCTACCTAAACTTCAGATGCAAAACTGAGCTAGCATTTCCTAGAGGCTTGCTAATCCCAATCAGGCTGCAACTGGTGAGCAACAAGTGAAGCACAGACATTAAACCAACTAGGGCCTGAAGAACTCTGGCATGGTATCCAGTCCTAACAGATGGCGCTTATAGGTATGGAAGCTGCATTCTGGATAACTGATATATCACAAAAATAAGAGACATCTGAAGTGTATTTGGGGTTTTGCCTTCTTTCCACACATCTACTTAGATATCTATGACAGTTCATGTAATTTCATGTAGCACTTGTAGAGCTCCAGGTATGTGTCTGATAAGTGGACAATCTAGTAGATGGTTGTTTTGACCATCTTTTGTGCCCATTTCACATCACATGACTTACAGGACTCATACCCTTCAAAGACCCATGTTTATTTTTTACAAGATATAATACAAAGCCACCTATGGAATTCTCCCGATCCATGAGAGTTTCTAGCATCCCAGAGATCCAACAGCACAAGCAAGAGGACACAAAGAAAGCTGGCACTGATCTGAAACAGGGCAGGTCCAGCACACTAGACATAACTGCAGGTATAGGCCCAGAGATTCTTGGTGTGAGTTCAGGACCATGGCCAGCAATTTCCCAACTAAGGTTACAGAAGTGACCTCAGCTCTAGTCTGGAGCAACGGTCGGGGTTTTATGGCCTAGCCAGCAGTGTCTTTCTGGGAGCTCCATCCCCTTAAGTGACCTTAAGTGACTACATCTTTAAGGACCTTTGTCTTGTTCTTCAGACACTAGCTCCTTCCAGGAGGTGAAGGCTAGAATAGTAGTGATTTGGTTGACTAACACTTCCCAAATTGGGAAAAGTTTCTTCTGTTCACTGGAAGAGCCTGAGGTCCACTCCTTAGAGGGCAGTGGTATTTCACCAGGTTTTAGTGTATGGTGTGCAGGATCCAAGATGGAGGGCTCTACTTAGGAAAGGGGGGTGAGTCGGTCTGACTTTTCTGAGCAGTTGATATTTCAGTCTTAATACCAGGCCATGATAAATGTTAAGCTTTTGCAACAAAGTAAAAAGGCAACTCAAAGCACTTCCAGGCAGTGAATAACACCCACAATCCATATGGGGCTGATTATGCTTATTGTTGCTAGTGCAAATGTACTGGCAGGATCTGCATGAACCACTGCTGGCACAGTCAATATCCAGTGCTAGATGGCATTTTCCTAGAGGGAACTTTTGCTTCCTGTCTGGAGCTCTGGGTACCAGTGGAAGCAGATCTCTGAAAGCACTTTTAGTTGTGGAAGTTGCTTTGACTCTAGCAACATAATTAAAAACAACATCCTTAGTGAAATGGAAGCTAAACCAGCTGTAGCAGAATGACTCATAGCTAAAGCTTTACAGATAAGCTGTATTATTTAAATGTCACTTCAGACAAAGAGGATGGCTTTATGCAGAGGAGAAGGGGGGAAAGTCAGAAGAGAAAGCAAAAAAGGGCATATAAAATGGACTGTGGAGGAAGTTCAGAGTTTGTGAGATGTAGGAGTAACAAAACAAATCAAAACAGTAACAAAACTTCACCAAAATTCACTATATTGGGGGGGGGAGATCAGGACCAATATTTTACTTATTTTTGTCTTATCATTAAGGCTGAAATCTTCTGCAAACTAAAGAATAATTTCCAATGATTTTCTGTTGTATAAAAGAGTTTTCAGTCACTGCATGAATAAAGCATTTATGTTGCAGGGAAATCAAACTGCCCCATTACTCAAAAATTTGTTGTTGGAAAAATATGACAAACTGCAACATATTCTTGTAGCTAATGTATTATTGGTGATGATGATATTTAGCAATTATATAATACTTCGGAATGGTCAAAGCACCTTATTTAAGTTTATATACAATTGTGGCATGCCATTCTTGGGGAGATCCATTATATTCTCTCTTTCCACCTTCAGGTCTTAAGACTCACCAGCTTATGCAGACTTTTGGGTTTTAATAGATACTGCTGAAATGCAGACTTTTGGGTTTTAATAGATACTGCTGAAATGACATATTTTTCACTGGGCTATTCTGGTGCTGTTTTCCAAGTGTTTTCTTTTTTGTGACTCTGATATGGTATTTTTAAAACTTGCATTCTTGTGGTTTTAGATTGTGATTTTATAGTTTTAGTGTTTGGAGTCATTGCTAGCCACTTTGAATATAGTTGCATAGGAAAATGAGATGGAAACCTATTACATTAAGTAAACAATAATTGTATTAAGTATCCTTTACAACAACAGCCTTGTGAGGAAGGTCAGCAGCACCGTGTATTTAGCTAGGGATGACAATAAAACAACAAACAGGCGCTTCTCCTCTGAAAAAAAGTATTTGATTGTGTTCTGGCTCCCATACATGGTCATAGCTTGGTGGCTGCCAAAGGCTTTATTGCAAAATTCACTTCAATGCTGAACCATTTATCAGGCTACATGGTTCAGAAGTTCACAGCGGAGTTAGGCATAAGCTAAGGCAATGTCCAAAAACTTGATACCCCATCCATATATGCCTTTTCTGAAGAGCAGGGTGGGCACATTTATTCCTGCAGTTGCCACCCTAAGCCATAGGACTGGGCAAGCAAGCAGACACTGTTATGAATACAGGATGGGTTTGCTGGGTCTGCCTTTGCTGCATCTTTGCAAATGGAGGTGGAAATGACAAGATTGACTCATTGTCTGATCTAGCCTCAGGTGCCCCTCTAGGGGTAGAAAGCAGTTTGCAGGCAGGAGGCAGTGCTGCATCAAGTCAAGTCGCTCTGTCACTGTACTCTGGATGTCTGATGACCAATGTAGAGATCGTCCCTGACAATCCACTCTGCACCTCTTCAGTACCCAGTTCAGAACCTTCCAGACAGCTGGGTCCCTCCCCAGGATCCAGCTCCACATCCCATTATACCCCCCCCCCGCCTCTGCCCAACCCTAACAAGAAGTCTCCATGGGGCCCATGACACATTGGGCATCTGGCAGCCTTACCAATTTTTAATGCAAGTGCTAAAATTTGCTTGCTAAGTCATAATGGCATACAAGAATATTGAAGAAATAAGGGATGTCACATCACTCACTGCAGACTCTTTACCGCAATGCAATCGTAACTTTTCTACTAAGTTTTGTACATTTAAACTACTGTCTCACTATTTACTTTGGTGCCTTAGCTTGCAATATACTATAGCCTAAAATAATGTGTACACCCTTTTGAGAGGTGGTGGTGGAAATCAGTCATTGTGGTCTAAGACCCTAAAGCTGTATTTGCTGTAATATGTATCAATAAAGATGTGCATCTTTACATTGCTACTTCACAAGTCATTTTTGGCAAAACGTACAGATTATAAATGTTAAAATAAATAAAATCTTGTTCATGAGTAATTATCTGATTTTATAATTACATGTATGATTGATTTATTTTTAGCAGAGAGAAATAAAAGCATCACTCACCTTTCGCTGACATTTGTAGGAATGAATTGCTGCAGCTCCTTCTATTTTGCGTTTTTGATGGCCCACCATTCTTACTACGTAATGTGCTTCTCTTTCACTTTGCTTTCTGAGGTTTTCACTTACAAACTGAGCATGTTTGAAGTTGTTCTGAGTCACCTGATAAAACGTCAGGGTGTTTTTTCCCCTCCTCAAAGAAGTGGACAAAGGTTATGCCAAGCTGTTCTGTATGACGAGGATTAAAGATCATGTCAGCATAAGCTGCTGGTGATAAGACTATTTACAATATGACGACCCAAGTCTACATGCAGTTTTTCTCCTTCTCAAGCTTTTGAACATTTATATGCACTTAAACCCAAGCAAAATCCATTGAGATTCAACTGGAGTTATACAGTGAGAGGAACTAGCATGGTTATTTTGAATTAAAGTTGTAAGAAAGAAATAATTAAATATGTTGCACAAACAACTTTAGAACCAGGATAAAAAGGCTATTCTTTTAAGCTGAACTGGAGCTATGGCAACAGTTTCAGTTTGTAAAATTAACTGTGTCATTGGTTAACATTCTGGTGTTGATTGAATGAGAAAAACAGTTTAGTTGGCAAGAGCAGAGGAGTGTGGTTCAATACTCCAATGTCGTATTTTATACACAAAAATAATTAAAATATTTGCATAGGAGGTTGAGTGGCTATGGAGCAAGATCTAAATGAGACTTTTACTAAGCTTGTTAACAACAAACTTTGACCTGCAAAATGTGGGCAGCTATCACATGGCCTTGTGCTGTCTCTCTGCCTCAGTCCCCCAGTATTAAAATGGGGTCATGAATACTATTAAAGTGTAGCCTACTTTATTGATATGTGTTATGGGTCTTCATGACAGCGCCCCCAGTCTAGCTAATACTGTACTATTTGTGACAAAAGCTGCAAGCTTAAGCACAGTTACTTGGGCATAAGTTGCATAAGTTGCTTCTGAGTGAACATTTATGTATTTGTGCCATTTCTAGAACAACCCACTGATCAAAGTTCCCAAGGGAGTTTACAGAAATCTATAAATTATGCAAATACAATGCAATCCATAAGACAACCTCAATACAAATAACATAAAATCACAGAGCCAGTGTAAAACCTCACCCAAACCATCTAAAAACAGACAAGCATAATACTGTATATAAAAAACAACCTTAAAACAGCAAAGACAAAGCAATTCATGCCCAGATCTAAATGCACTAAATAATTATCAAGATGTCTAAGGCTTTCCTGTCAACTTCCCCAACAAGCACAGAATTGAGATGGATGTCCTTATTTACAGTAAGGACCCCTGACCATTAGGTCCAGTCGTGACCGACTCTGGGGTTGCGGTGCTCATCTCGCTTTATTGGATGAGGGAGCAGGCATGGGAGTCATGTGGCCAGCATGACTAAGCCACTTCTGACGAACCAGAGCAGCGCACAGAAACGGCGTTTACCTTCCCGCTGGAGCGGTACCTATTTATCTACTTGCACTTTGATGTGCTTTCGAAGTGCTAGGTGGGCAGGAGCAGGGACCGAGCAACGGGAGCTCACCCTGTCGCAGGTATTCGAACCTCCGACCTTCTGATCGGTAAGTCCTAGGCTCAGTGGTTTAACCACAGTGCCACCCACGTCCCTTATTTACAGTAGGGAATGTCTATAGCACAGTGGAAGTGTACATGTAGAAGCTTTCAGAAAGGAAGCCTGTAGCTCAGTGGCAGAGCATTTGTTTTTCATGCAGAAGGTCACAGGTTCAGTTCTCAGCATCTCTAGGTAGGGTTGAGTCAGACCCTGGAGAGCCACTGCCAGTCAGGGTAGGGAGTATTGAGCTGGATAACCAATGATCTGACTCATATGGCAGGTTTCTGTGTTTGAGGTTCAACTCCTAGCAGCTCCGGTTAAAAAGATCAAATAGTAGGTGATGGGAAAGACCTCTGACCGCTGCAGTCAAGAGCAGGCAACACGGGCCATTGTCCAACTCAGTATGATACAGTTCCATAAGTATTTTTAAAATTAAATTTCTACCCTGCCCTTCCTCCCAAAGGAGTCCATGGTGGAAAATGTGAAAGCACCAGGAAAAAGTAGCCAAAATGTTAAATGTGCAGGTGCATGTATGTGCTTGTTTAGTCTATTATTATTATTAAAAATACAAACACTTAGGAGTGTGGGGAGAATTGCGACTGTGTCACACAGGAATGGAGGTTTACCCCATTTAGACGGAAATAACCTCATTGAACCTGCCACTTTTCTTTAGAAAGAAAGCTATTGTCTTGTTTACAGTGGCCTAATAAGGTTGCATACACACTGACTATATTTTAAAAACACATTCCCCAGACCCAAATAATTCTGGGTATTGTAGTTTGTTCAGAGTTACTGGGAATTGTACTGGTGAGGGATAAACCACAGTGCCTATTATTCTTTGAGGGAAGGAATGTGCTTTGAATGTGCTTTAAAGGTATAGTGTGCATGTAGAGCTGGACTAGTACCATATACTGTACTGTAAAACCATTTTCACATTAAGTTATGCTAGAAATAATTAGCAGCAAGAATTGCTATATAACTACATATAACAGAAGTTATAGATAACTCCCCTGCAATAGGCTCTACCATACTTTACATTATGTAATGCAAGCATCCAAACATTATTTAAAGGAAACATGGGCACCCTTGCCACAAACAAACAATAAAATCACCACAATTCAAGCAACGCATCGGCAGGTAAAAAAAATAAACCAAATAAGAGTCACAATTTTAGTCTTTAAAGCTAAGAATTCAAACCCGTTCCAAGCATGGGAAGTAAAAGTCCAAAGATGCGCAAGAAATGACATTAATTACATTTACAAATCTAGTTGCCTGTTTTAGGCATGAAGAAAGGTAACCTAGGGTTTGCAAACATACTGCAGCCATAATTCGCCCCTGTCCGTATCTTTTTATCCCACCACATTCGGAATGCACGAAAGTACAAAGAAGGAAACGATGCACAGCTTTCCATCACCATCGCCGTGCGCGCGCATTCACACACACCCTCCCTTCCCTCCTCCCCAACTCGCCGCCTCCCCGAAGCAGCCAGCCGAGGTGCCGCTCAGCCACTCTTATGGCTCTTTCCCTTCGACCCCGAAGCGGAATAGGAAGGACGGATGTCGTCACCGCGGCTTCTGATTGGCTGCTCGCCTGGCCGGGGCACTTGGGTCTCTTTTCTCGCGCCACTTTCAGGCGCTTTGGCGCGAGAGCGTGGAGTTGCGGGCCGGGTTTGGAGGAGCTGCGGGCGGCAGTCTGCTCCCTCTCCGCCATGGATTTGAGCGAGAGCCCGCGCGACGGGGCTGGCGACGGCTGCCATGGAGGTGAGAGGGAGACGCCGCCGCCGTCGGGGCGGGCGCCAGGTTGCGAGGAAGGCGGCGGCGGGGCGGGGGTGGAAGGGAGCGAGGGGTTGAAGGAGGGAGGCAGCGCAGGGCCAGGTAAGTGTGGAGTCCCGGGCGGCAGAAGCTGCAACCGCGCGTGGTTGTTTGTCTTTTGACTTGAGGCTAAATCACTGCAAACGGGGAAGGTGGATTTGGGGGCATGCGTCCTGGATGGAGAGAGAAAGGCGGGACAACGTCATGTACTGGTATGTTTACCTGGAAGTAAGTCACACTGGTTTCTATGGTACTTGCTCTCGGGGATGTATGTGGGGATAGTGTTTCTTCCTCCTGTGACACCTTTGCTTTCATTTGCCACCAAAAACGCCACTTACAAACCTTGACATTTTACATTTGAATGGTGTACGTGGTTCAATAGGAATCTAAAAGAAACACACCTTTGCGGGTGCCCATTGGATGTCTTCCTCTTAACAAACCTTTGAAGTGGAGATTCTTATATGAGTCTTTATTTCCATTGGACTAGAAATTGTGTGTGTGTGTGTGAGAGAGAGAGAGAGAGAGAGAGATATTATACATATAATATAATATATTTATAATTATAATATAATATAATAGTATTGTTAAGTTTGGGCTGTTTCCCCAAATGGCCAGTGACTGGAGACAGCATCCCTGCAGCATTGCTCTTTTAAGATGCAGCTAGCTACCCGGCAGGCTGGATAGAGTTAGGGTAATTGTGAAAGGCAAATGAACAGAGGCAGAGGCTCATCTACTAGTTGGTTTAGCTACCTCACAAGGGAGTTGTGAGGGAAGCATGGAACGAAAATGTTGTTGCTGCTTCCCTGTTGTCTTCAGGGTTACATAGGTTCTCCTCTCTAAAGTTAAAGAAAGAGAGTTGGTGACTTGAAAGAGTTTTTATTTTGCTGAGGAGTTGGGTAAGAAGTGCTTTAAAGTCGGGTTTGTGAGATATTATGCGTAAATTGGGGGGACATGGGGAGGAGCACAAAGGTTTGATGAAATGAGAGGGGAGTGACTTGGCAACATTGCTGTCCAATAAAGCATGGAGCAAATGCAGTAGAAAATTTCTTTCCTCTTCTGAAAAAGTATTTGGGTTTTTGAAGTGTGGGCCCATAAAAGTTACTAAGGATGTAATCTTGTAACCTTCACATCAGAGAGAGAGAGAGCGCGCTCCACAAACAAAGAGGGGCTTCTGTCAAGGTCAGCATGCAAAGTATTGCACTGTAGTTCACAAATATTACTTGCCTGGCTGCCCACACATTTCCCGGCCTGGTGCCCGTCAGATGTTTTGGACTACAATTACCATCTGTCCTAGCTGATAGGAATTGCAGTTCAAAACATCTGGAGGGCACCAGATTGGGAAAGCATATTGATGGCCTGGGAATGGGTGGGGGTGGGAGGGCCAGCTATCCTTAGTTGACAACTGCTTTCTAGCCTGATTGTCTGTGGCACGAATCACCTCCAGGCAATCAAGCAAGAGGCTATTTTCAAGCCTGCAGCAGTGTGTGTAATAATTGCTCAAAATGAAAATGCTTTTTTGTGTTTTAAAGCTGACAGCAATACTTAGATGAGCCTTGATTTTCTCCCCCAAAGATCTTTTGAATGCTTTTAGAAGGAATCATTTATGGAGAACATGATGGTGATACATGGAAATACGTTTCAATTGTAATCTGTCATGGAGAGAAGATTAATGTTAAGGTTTTACACTTTCCTAGTACTTCTAATTAGTACTGTTCTATAACTGTAATTGTTTAGCGATGGCAGATATTGCTGTGTCTGCAAACAGCAAAAAAAGCTTTCCCTCTGCATTTTTATGCTTATGAATACTTATGTATTCATCTACTTAATGCCTTCACTTTTTTTTTAAAAAAACCCCTGCTTTTAATGTCTACAAATCTTTAGGGGTTTTTCTGCACAATCCTAAGCTTTTCTGTTTAGAAGCCTCATAGAGTTCAATATAACATTCTCCCATTTATGTAGACTTTTATGTGCAATTTGGTCCATAAAATTAGCAAAACAGAAATGAATTTCATTTAGATTTCTGTTTTGATAAATGACAGCAAGGATATATTGATAGTAATCATTGATGATGCTTAAACTAGTGCAGGAAATATTTGGGAAACGCTTACTTAACTTGGATTAGATGGGTGTCAAACCTACTTGCTTGAACAGCAAATGGTAACCTTCTCTGAGTGTAAAGTGTGAATTAACTCTGTGTGTGTGTGTGTGTGTGTGTGTGTGTGTGTGTGTGTGCATGCAGCAGGAACAAAGGTGCTAGCGATATCTTCTTCTGTTGCTGTTTCAGCTGCCTTCCCTGTGCATTTTAGAGCTTTACATAATTGGGGTTCTAAAATATGTGGGAAGCCTTCATGAGTAAAAAGGTGCCCTGCTTCTGACAGTCAGGTAAGTCAGAAGGTGACTGAAATGGCAACTTCTGCCCTTCCCCTGTGCCTGAATAGGGCTATTGTTAAAAAGCAATTTGAGCCAAAGGCTGAAAATATTACCTGAACAGTTGGGAATGTGAGGAGATTTTTGTATGGGGGGAGTGTCACCTGCGGGACAAGGCACCAAGATAAGGTTGCCTTCCCAAAGCAACATTGAACTAAATAGTTCTTAATGCAAAAAGTGTTAAGACACTTGTACAGTGATTAAAACATATATTTTTTTTGTCAGCTAGGGTTGGTAATTAACAATATTTATTCTTTCAAATATGAATAGCTCATGTAAATAGAAATGAATAAATATTTCAAATTCTTATGTTGATTGAAAGCTCTGAGAAGGCCTCATGCATCATAGAGACATTTCACTACTCTAGTGTATGTGTGATATGTCCGTACAAGCTGAAAATTGGAGGAGATGAAGTTTCATTTAGTAAAAAAAGTGAAAATGTTGGCCCTGCTAATTTTGTGCTCCGTGGATACCTCAGAAGCTGCTAAAATACCAAGAATGTTTGATCTGAAGGATTTAACATGGAAGCCCTGCCAATTCACAGGGAAGACTTTTTTTAATTTTATCATCTATATAAATCCATTTATTTGCTTTTACTTTGTTTTGTGAAAGTGTCATATTCTCAGGATTAATTTTCTGGTGTCTTGAGTAGCTATAGTTTTTGTGGTTTTTTTAAAGCAGGACTCGTTTATTTATTATAAACTTCATATTATGCTTAATGCTGCAATGCAGATACAAGCTGGCTACTTCTGAGTAAATAACACAGTAGACCTGGTTTGCATGTAATGCTAAGCCAAACCATGGTTTAGCACAGGTGCCTGAGAGTCTGTAGGCTCCCAAGACCACTTTGCTTCTTCTCTGGTCCTGCTGCTGTAAGCCAAGCCATGGCCTGGCCCAGCATGTCATCCAAACCTGAGCCTGTGATTTGTCTCACTCCAGACAAACCATGAAGCACAACCAAGTCTTGTCCTTGGCTTACAATTCATGGCCTGTCTGAAAGAGACAAACCATGAAAGCAGATTCAAAAATTATGCAAAGTCAAACCATGGCCCGGGAAGATGGTTTTTGTTTTTGTTTTGCTGTGCCAGCTGAGAGGCCCATCTTGGGCCCATAGCAGATAGGTAGACAGGCTTTAGTTTAGAGCTTTGGTCAGCTCAGCTCCACCCCCAAAACACCCTGTGTTTATTCTGGCTACTGCCTTCCTGTGTTTTTGGCAGGCACAGCTTGGTTGGAACAGCTGAGCAGAGTTATATGTTGGGACTCCTGCTACATCCAACTCTCCACTGTGGAAGATTAGGGCTTTGGAATGTTTTGTCTCAGTGCAATCCTCATACAGTATGTAACTTCGGGTTACATACGCTTCAGGTTCCATACGCTTCAGGTTACAGACTCCGCTAACCCAGAAATAGGACCTCGGGTTAAGAACTTTGCTTCAGGATGAGAACAGAAATCGTGCTCTGGCGGCGTGGCATCAGAGGGAGGCCCCATTAGCTAAAGTGGTGCTTCAGGTTAAGAACAGTTTCAGGTTAAGAACGGACCTCCGGAACGAATTAAGTACTTAACCCGAGGTACCACTGTACAAGTTTACTTAGACATAGGCCACATGGAGTTCAGTAGGAGTCACATCCTAGGTATTTGTGTATAGAATTGTAGTCTTTTGTATTGTTTCAATGTTACCGTCAAGACTTGGAAATTATTTTTATTAAAATACTTGTAAATAATTAAATAAAAGGCTTTTCTGTTACACTGGATAACAACTGTAATGCAAACTCACCTGCTACAGCTCTTAACACCATTTGCACAGTCTAGCTTTGCTGTCCCTCATTCCTGTTGCACCCCCAGAAAATCCTCTGGGCTCGGGGTCCTCAGGAAAGGTTTGGGGAGTGGGGGACCACCATGGGTCAGTCAGAGGCAGCTTGTATGAACAGTTCCCCCTTCCTGATGCCTCCCCATGCCACACCAACAGCTTCTGACCCATGGGTGTAGTAGGGGGAGGCAGCTGCCCCCCATCAAGTAAATAAATAACAATACTTAACTAAAAGTAGAAATTGTAGAAAAATTTTGATGGATTTTTCAGAGCACTTGGGATCAAAAGAAAGTAATTTAAAACAGCTGTTGCTGAGACATTTCATTCCCAATCTGCTAAACAGCCAGACAGAGAAGAAGAAGAAGAAGAAGAAGAAGAAGAGGAGGAGGAGGAGGAGTTTGGATTTGATATCCCGCCTTTCACTCCCTTTAAGGAGTCTCAAAGCGGCTTACATTCTCCTTTCCCTTCCTCCCCCACAACAAACACTCTGTGGGGTGAGTGGGGCTGAGAGACTTCAAAGAAGTGTGACTTGCCCAAGGTCACCCAGCAGCTGCATGTGGAGGAGCGGAGACACAAACCCGGTTCCCCAGATTACGAGACTACCACTCTTAACCACTACACCACACTGGCTGGTGACAGATGGGTATCCTGCCCCCTCCCCCAACATAAATCCTGGCTACAGCCATGTTCTGACCTGATTTTTCTGGGGGCTGTAGTGGATGCAGCCAAAATTTAAATTTTATGTTAGAAAAATGGAGACACAGAAAATTGTTAACATACTAACTAGAGAACTATGCATTAGATATATAGATTTTTGCTATGTGTAGTTATCTATCCAAGGGATGCGGGTGGCGCTGTGGGTTAAACCACAGAGCCTAGGACTTGCCGATCGGATGGTTGGCAGTTCGAATCCCCGCGATGGAGTGAGCTCCCGTTGCTCGGTCCCTGCTCCTGCCAATCTAGCAGTTCTGAAGCACATCAAAGTGCAAGTAGATAAATAGGTATTGCTCCAGCAGGAAGGTAAACAGCGTTTCCGTGCACTGCTCTGGTTCGCCAGAAGCGGCTTAGTCATGCTGGCCACATGACTTGGAAGCTGCACGCCGGCTCCCTCGGCCAATAAAGCAAGATGAGCACCGCATCCCCAGAGTCGGTCACGATTGGACCTAAATGGTCAGGGGTCCCTTTACCTTTACCTTAGTTAGCTATCTGAGAAAAGTTCATTGCTAATCACCAGCTTCTGAGCTTGACTAATTGCTATCCACTATGTTGTCAATTTTTATGTTTTCATTTTAAGAAATGGAGAACATTCTGTCAAAACATATAGTAAAATTTCTTTAATTTTTAATTTTGCAGGAAAATTTATTCGCAGGTTTTGCTTAATTTCACATTTAAAAACCTCTCTCATTGGCCATGGCATTTGATTATTGGTATCATAATGGTGTGCTTATTTAAATGTTGTTAATAACTACTGTTGTGCCTTTCAGAAGCTGATTCTGCAAACCTTACATCTTCACGTTCACGTCGTGAGAAGAAAGTTAAAAAAGGGAGACAAGAAGCATTGGAACGTTTGAAAAAAGCAAAAGGTGGTGAAAAAATAAAATATGAGGTAACTAAAATGTTCTGGCTTTAGTTCCACGGAAATGCATAATGGGGAAGTGCTACTGTGTTGTGCTCTGTGTGTGTGTGTGTGTGTGTGTGAGAGAGAGAGAGAGAGAGAGAGAGAGAGAGAGAGAGAGAGAGAGAGAGAGAAAGGTACCTAAATTTACTCATTAAATGTGCTTATCAGTGTTATCTTTATATAAATAGAAGTCCTGACCAGGTCTGCATATCTGACTTATTCATTTACTTTATTATCTGGCCCATTTGAAAAGAGGGACAGTTACAATGGTTGCTCCCAACTTCTTATTGCAGGTTGAAGAGTTCACAAGTGTTTATGATGAAATTGATGAAGAACAATACTCCAAGATTGTCAGAGAACGGCAGGATGATGACTGGATTGTGGATGATGGTTTGTGAAGTGGATTTAATTTTTCACTCTTGACTTTGTGCTGACATTAAAACAGCTATTCTTCCCTTGGTTTGGATAATTTTGCTATATGCATTTTAAAAAAAAATCCCATAGAGATTATCCAATTCCTTGTGTGCATCCAAAGGAACTTATTAAGCAGAGGGCCTTCTCAGTGGTGGCGCCTGCCCTGTGGAACGCCCTCCCACCAGATGTCAAGGAAATAAACAACCATATGACTTTTAGAAGACATCTGAAGGCAGCCCTGTTTAGGGAGGTTTTTAATGTTTGATGGTTTAATATCCTGTTTTTAATATCCTGTTGGAAGCCGCCCATAGTGGCTGGGGAGGCCTGGCCATATGGGCGGGGTATAAATAATAAATTATTATTATTAGGCTAAAAAAATGAAACTGGTCTGAACAGTGCTTTTATCGATGAGTTCTGCAAAATAACTTGTGGCTGGTTATGTGGCTTTGCACATTGTTAACAGAAATTGGACCATAGTGTTCAGGGTGGGGAGTGGGATTTTCCTCAAAACTGATGTATTAATAGAGGGGCCACAATAGCCACTTGTTATGAGCTGGTTGTGCTTACTGTAGGCCACTAGAATATGTGAAAAGCTGGCACAACCCTGTAAAAAGCTTTCAGTAAAGTAAATGGTCAAGGGTTGGTGTTAGGTTGATAGTCACAAGTTGTCTAGCTGTTCCTGGCCAACTTGCTATGCTGAGGTTGCAGTTTGCACAATTGCAACCAAAGCATATGTTGGTTGGGCCATTCGGGCTTTGATCCACAAATTACTTCATGGAGGGCATGTTCACATTTAAGCTTACTAAGCAGAAAGTAGGTCATTGGTTTTTAGTAGAACTTAATTTAATGTATCAAGGACCAGGAGATGAGAATGTTGACGATACATGTGGAATCTATAAGCTGCATTTCCCCCCTGAGTGACCGAGCTGATGCATATTTTAGAAACACCCCTCACAAATGAAGCGGTCGTGTTGAATTTGTAACAATATTTTTGTTGGCAAGAGGACACTCTAAATACAAGTTACAAAATGATGGAAAATCAAGAGGAACTTGGCTGACCTTCACACCCAGATAGAGTCTGGGTTTGTCTGCTGCCCTTGGTTAAAGTATGACACTTTCCCTACATAGATGGTGTTGGCTACGTAGAAGATGGCAGGGAGATTTTCGATGAAGAGTTGGAAGATGATGCTCTTGATTCCAGCAAGAAAAGTGAGTGAACTTTTTTTTTAGCAGCTTTCCTGAGAGGGAGTTAATTAAAATTAGACTGAAGAATAGACATAGCAACTCATTGAAAGGGTACACATTTTTATATCGCTGAAGGACAAAGTGGAGTTTCCCTGGCGTTGCTAGGAGCGTTCAGGCTTTGGATGATGTCTTAAACCAGCGGTTCTCAACCTCTGGGTCCCCAGATGCTGTTGGACTACAACTCCCATCATCCCTGAGCTCTGGCCTTGCTAGCTGGGGGTGATGGGAGTTGTAGTTCAACAACATCTGGGGACCCACAGGTTGAGAAAGGCTGTCTTAAACGGATGTTATTCTGAAACAGTAGCGGACATTTCCAATTGCCTCTTTGAGGCCATGTCAAGAAGGACAGAGTAGAGAGCATATGCATTATATTGCTCTTATCTGTAATAAATACTTACTGGTGTTTTGCTTTTAGTGTTTGAATGTGTCAAATGCCAGGTCAGGTAACTGTGTCCTTTTTCTGCTTCAGGAAGCAATTCCACTGCGTTGCTGTACAAATAAATCATTTAATCAATCAGCGTTCATGTTTTTAGAGTAGCAATAGAAAGTTAAGTTGAAAGGGGGGGGAAGTAATTTCAAGAAAATGCTCTGAGAAGTGGCAACTGAAACATTAACAGACCTTTTGTTTATTTCATAGAAATTATACATTGCTTTATTGTAAAAAAAAAACCACACACCTCAAAATGGTTTACAAAAAGATAAGAAAATCAAGAAAAAAATATGACTCTACAAGATGCAGTAGTTAAAATGCAAAAATGGATTAAAATTACCTCAACTTTCTAAGCATCTGTGTAGGCTTGTCGTAAGCAAGAATGTTTTTAGCAGGCCCTGAAAAGGGTAAAGTGAAGGTGCTTGCTTGATCTCAATAGGCAGAGAGTTCTAAAGTGCAGGTCATGCATCATTAAATGTCCAGGTTCTTACAAATGTGGAATAGGTGTTATGTGGCCCTGGAGTATGGCTACTTATACCCATCAAAGTGGTCAAATGGGCACGTGTAAGGTAAGGCTATTATAAGTTAACATTTTTTAAAATAGTGATTTTCATTTCCAAACTAGAAATAACAAAATGAGAATAGTTACACTGTATAGTTACTAACAGAAGTTAATGTGTGCAACATTCCCACCCCCCTCTTACGTGTAGGTAAGATCAATTTCAAAAGAATAGTTGGGCTGATTTTGTGACAGTTTAACAGCCATTTAAATAACTGAAGTGTGGTTTCACTCTGTCCTCATCAAGTTTCAAGTAAACTGATGAATAATTCTATTTCATCATGACTTTATTATCAACATGTGCCAGGTGGTTTCCTTTGTATAATTTCAATAATTTGACACATTCTTTATTTTTCTTAGGCTGAGCTGAATATTAAAAGGAGCTAAATTTTCAGCATTAAAAACCCCCACAGGTTTTCAGGTTGAAGTGGGGAATCTTTCTTTTTTAAAAAAACACCCACGCACCTCTAACAGCTTACCTTTTACTTGCTGATTTACTGCTGTTTGTTTTTCCAAACAATTGCATAGCCCTGTAAATTGGGAAAGGGAGCAAGTATACTAGGTATTCTGTAGTAAGGTATTTGCAGTGGATTCAACAGGCAACTATGGCAGCTGTTTTAAAAGCAGTCTATGTGAAGTCTGCTCAATGTACGGATTGTTTGTGTAACAGTTTACAACATAATCTTTAGTGTGCTACTGCGAGACATCCCTCTTTATACGCCTGGTGGTTTCATACAGGGTACATATAAAGCTGCATATAAACTGCTGCCCATATAGAGCTATCTCCAGGTGGTCTGATCTTTGCTTAGTTATGTAAGACCTCCAGGGCTGCAATTCTGTGCCCACTTACCTTGGAGTAAGCCCTCTTGAGCTCTGTTGGCCTCGTTTCTGAGTAGACAAGCACAAGATTGCACTGTACATCAGTTTTCAAGCTAACTTGCAGTGTAACTTGCAAGTGACTTGCATGCAGCTGCTTGGTCCCTTATGGTTCATTTCTAATAATGGATGATTCAGTCTTGAATATTGATCTGCAGTTGTCATTACTAATAGATTGTGACTTATCAGTAGGATTGTGATATTTAAAGGTACTGTATTAATCTGCTAGGAAGAAGAGACACAACTTCTGCAAATGACAAGAAAAATGTGAAGAAGCCTCTGGTATCAAAACCAAACACTATAAAATCTATGTTTATGGCCAGCACTGGAAAGAAAAGTACCGACGTAAGTTATATTTTAAGCAAAAAATATGTCTGCTGAATTTAGACAAATAAAAATATATATGCCCTCAGATCTGTTGCTCTGTTTGTGTTTTGAAAAAAGCTGCCGTAGAAGGGCAGCACATGATTGCTTAGCTTTCGTTGTAAATGTTGATCCTGTTTTTTCCAATGAGCAGTTTACTTAGCACATGTATCTCCTTTCACAGAAGGCTGTTGACCTGTCTAAGGATGATTTGCTAGGAGACATTTTGCAAGATCTAAATGCTGAGGTAGGAATTCATGTGTGTTCTGGGTGTGGTAGAGGAGCAAGGTGTAGAGTTTATGTTTTTAAAATGCTTGGAAGAGAACGAAATATAAACTGGATTAGGGACTGCTATCATATAGTCCATGTAAAGGCATACTAGGGGCCAAAGGATATTGTAGACTTCTCTCTTCACAGACAGAAAATGAGATCTGGTACTGGGGGCGTTTGTTGCAACCACAAAAAGCTCCACATTTGTCCCTCCTTCGCTGTTGGTGCTCCAGTGATATGGAGAGAAATGGGGCATGCTGGAGCATATTGAGAGTGGCTTTGGAACCTGTTTCCCCACCCATGTGTCAAGTGAGATAACAGACACCAGTCCTATCATGCCTGATTCCCTGCAACTACTCCCCCTTCCCCTGGCCAATGTGAGGCTCCCATGGCTTTGGATTTGGTGGTTCCTGTGCCAGATTCTGTCTTCTCACTGCTCATGTTGCTTTGCTCTGGATAGGCAACCTGATAATATTTTAGTACCTGAAAGCAAGTAATATTTGACCCTAAGTTAGAAAGGACCCAGTGGAATGTGGTTGCCTGTTGCAAACTGTGAGAGGATGGTAGGGCAAGGATACAAACGTACAGTCTTTTCCCGTGTATAAGACACCCCCATGTATAAGACGACCCATATTTTTTTAAACCCAAAATTGAGAAATTAAGTTGTTTAGCTTTTTGGGGGGGTGGGGGAGTCACTTCTGCCAATCACTCACCGCTCACTGCTACCAACAGCCCACCCGCCCACTTGCTGCAGCTGCCATTCGCCTGCCTGCCTCGCTACAGCTGCCAGTCGCCTGCTCAATTGCCACAGCCGCAGCCAATCGCCAGCAGGCCTTGCCGCAACCACCAATCACCCGCCCAATCACCGCTGCCAATCTCCTGCTTGCTGCTGCCATTAATCACACGTCCCCCTTCTGCATTCACTATCCGTGTATAAGACGACACCCAATTTTTGCCTAATTTTTTAGCAAAAAGCATCGTCTTATACATGGAAAAATACAATAATAACTAAAATCCTGTACCAGGGTTGCCCTTTCTTCAAGGAAGTGGTGACCGTTCGGTGTGGGGAAGGGATATAAGGGGTGTATGCATTTTTATGCGGAACATAGCAAACTCTTATCTTTCTTTTGTAAGTTCTGCTACCGCAGTGACTGATGCCTAATGTTTTTCTCCTTTGTAGCCAGTTCCTTTAGCACCACCACCGGTTGTAGTTCTAAAAAAAAAGAGGCTTTTTGGAACACCGTTGAATCCCTTTTCTGTGCAATCTCAAGTGTCCAAGGTAATATTCCAAAATGGAAATGTTAATCATAATATTTCTGAGACGTTTATGTGTGTGTTGCTTTAGAACTTCCATATGCTTCTTGATATTTTAAAATCTTAGTTTGATTTGTTGCTGTGCAAACGAACATAAAATCAAAGCTAGCAAAATCAGTATAATTAATATCAGCTGGAATGGGAAAAAATGCATTTGGCTATCAGTTGTATGGTGGCTTTGTACCCCAAATCTACTTAAATAAACTTAATGTTTCAACTTGCATTCTTTGGAGAGGATATAGTAGTAGAGCACAGTGTTTGAAAGGCCTTGCCTACATCTAGCCATTTTGAAAATAGGTGTGGGGGTTCCTATTTGAAATACAGATTCTGTGAAGGGCATTGGCTGGAATGAAACTTATGTTTCCCTTCTTCCTCTGGGATGTCTGGGAGAAGAACTTCCCTTTTCACCCATCCCAGTGATGGAAACTGCATCCTCCCTGCCTATCCTGATCATCTGATGAGCGGGGCGGGGAGGATATTTTTTTTCTTCCGTGGTGGTGCTGCTGCCACTGGAGGGAAATTGTAATGAGGGACTGGCAGGCTACTCTTGAAGGCTTGCTAGTCCAGCTGAAGTCCCCAGGCCAGGGGTTTGCCACCCTAATCTGATTTTTAATTAAAATTACTTGTGCTTATAGAGAACGTCTTCTGAGGTGAGAAAACCTGTCACGTCTGTCAAAAAAGAAGTTTCTTCACCAAATTCATCTCATTCTAAGAATTCAGTCTACACAGCTAGATCAGATGTAGTCAAAGAAGAGAGAAGTGAACCTGAAAATGGAATGCAAATGGTTGAAAATGGAGAACGGACAAAAGCTAAACAAGAGGAACCTACTATAGGTAATTGTTATATTTTGGTAATAGTGCTCATCGCCTTGTATTTTCAATGATATTCACCTCTGTGATTGATAGTTTATTTGATGATGTTTGACTTTATTTTATATTGTATTTGTACATATTAATGTTCTTATAGAAACCTTATTGAAATCGCTGTGTGAAAAGAATAACTGCCAAAATAATTTAAATAAATAAAATCATTGAAATATAGTACATTGAGTCTTAAAGTCTCTGCATAATGCTTACAGAAGATGAACAGGCTATAATGGATTTTGATGACGGGGACTTTGATGAATCTATGGAGGAAGGTGCAGTTGTAGAAGAATCGGTCACAATCCTGAAGGAAGAGGTGAAAACAGAAGATAGACAAATACAGCAAGTGGACTCTGTGAAAACAGGCTCATATTTCTTGTAAGCACTTAAAAAAATCCTTAGGGACTTTTTGTTCTGGTTTCCACTTTTAACTTTCTTCTAAGTTCACTAACAGTATGAAAAGCTTCTCAAGGCTTCATAGAGATGGAGAAATGTTCTCAGAAGATGTTGGTTGACTTGCAGTAATAAACAAGAATATCAAAAGCTTTTCTTCAGTGTTCCTCTGAAGAAAAGATGACCCTTTAAAATACTCATTTCACATGTAAAGCTATGCCTTTTTTTTCTTCCTCGTGTATTGTATTTCAGAAACTCTCCCATCCCTGATGTTTCTTGTTGGGACAGAATTGATGAAGAAGAAGATGGGCAGCTAGCTTCCGAAATTCAAGTGGATTCCAGTCAGTTGCCCTTAATAAAAGGGGAAGATGGGGAGCAGATCTTCAGGTTCTATTGGCTAGATGCTTATGAAGATCAGTATAATCAACCAGGTATGCATACAGTGGTACCTCGGTTTAAGAACAGCCCTGTTTATGAACTATTCGGTATACAAACTCTGCAAAACCGGAAGTAGTGTTCCGGTTAGCAAACTTTACCTCGATCTACGAATGGAAACCAAACAGTGGAAGGGCACTGGTGGTGGGAGGCCTCATTAGGGAAAGAAAGCGCTTCTCGGTTTAAGAACAGCTTTGGTTTAAGAACGGACTTCTAGAACGGATTTAGTTCGAAAACCGAGATACCACTGTACAGTGGTGCCCCGCAAGACGAATGCCTCGCAAGACGGAAAACTCGCTAGACGAAAGAGTTTTCTGTTTTGGAGGTGCTTCTCAAAACGAATCTCCTATGGGCTTGCTTCGCAAGACGAAAATGTCTTGCGAGTTCCTGCGGGGTTTTTTTCCTTTCCCCCCCTTTTTCTAAGCCGCTAAACCGCTTATCAGCTGATCCGATAAGCTGCTAAAAGCCGCTAATCCGCTAATCCGTCAATGGGCTTGCTTCGCAAGACGAAAAAACCGCTAGACGAAGAGAATCACAGAACGGATTCTTTTCGTCTTGCGAGGCACCACTGTACATAAGAAAATTCCTCTTTACTCTCCCTGTCTTCTTTTGACCAAAGTTATAAAGGACCATTTTTCAAAAGGGGCTTACTGTCCACTAGTTTCCTTGAAGCTGAATGTCTGTTATGTCTGAACGTCAAGAAAAACATCTGCTTTGATACTGACTAGGCATAAACCTAGAACTATATATTAGTATCTTCAGGTTTCAAAAGGCTGGCTGAGGCCTCAGTGCTGCAATGTGTTGGAAGACGTTGATTTGCAGTGGAGGGGAGGTGCTTTAACCCTTCAGCCATTTTCCCTGTGCAGCTTTCCCACACATGGTTATGACTATCTTCCGAAGGGCATAAAAGCTAAATGCCATTGCTTGTTTTTAATGGGCTGGATCAGTACTTTTTTCTCCCTTTCTCAGAGGAGCTCTATATCCAGGAGAAGCTCCTGCTGGAGGGAAGGGGTGGCAGAGAGTGGCACAACAGACTGTGGGGTGAAGGAGGTGATTGGTGAAAATTGCCAGGGGGACAGTCCCCTGGGTGGAATTTTACCCATTGATAATCTGGATAGAGCCCAGTAATAAGTAGCCCGATAGCACAGTGTTTCCCAACCTTTTTTGGGCAAAGGCACACTTGTTTGATGAAAAAAATCTCGAGGCACACCACCATTACAGCCCCGTGACGTCAGCGCGCAGCGTCACGCCGGGAGGGACGCACGAAAGTGTAAGTTTCAATTTTTTCCCCTCCCCCTTGCCGGGGAACCTCCAAGCTTTGGGGGTGGGGGGGGAGGAGGCAGCAAAGCGAGGCAGGAAGGAGAGCGCGGCTTGGCTGGGTGAGCTTTGGCAGGGAATGAGAGCCGCAAGGCAGGCGCTGCGGACGGAGGCGCTGCCCGCCGAGCTCGCAGGCAGCCAGGCAGGCAGACGGCGAGAGCCCCACGCTGGGCGGCCTCTCCTCGCCGCCGCCGCCCCGCCTCTCGCCGCCCGACTCGCCCGCCTCCCTCCAGGCAACATCTCGCGGCACACCAGGCAACATCTCGCGGCACACTAGTGTGCCGCGGAACAGTGGTTGGGAAACACTGCGATAGCAGCTTGCACAGTGGGGTAGAGCTGCAGCAATAGCCTCATGGCAGCAGAGTCACTGCAGTTTACTGGAAGGGGTGAGACGGTGGAGGGATCGGGGCTGTGGGGCCATGTGGGTGATGCTGGCTTGCCACCTCTTTGCTCATACCAGTAAACAGCAGTGATCCCACTGCCAAGTGGCTCCACCCCAGCCATCAAACGGCTCCTTCCCCTGCTCCAGACACACACAGAAGTCCCCGGTAAAGGCTCCCTTTTATCAGAAGTATTTTTTCCCTTTAATTTCTAGGGCTTTACCATAATGTACCTTAATTTGTATGCACATCAGATTCAGGAAGGAGTAAAATGAAGGTTAATGGCTACAGCTTGTTCAGCTCCCCCTCCCAGACGAACATTCATTTAGATCTTGGGCAGGGGATTAAACGCTGAATATACCCAATATTTTTGTGAAAGTAGCTAATGATCACTGAAGTTTGGGTGAAACTGGGGACTAATGGGAAGGGGGCAATCCTATCCCTAAAAACTCTTGTTTAGTGTTTTTACTTTTATCTTGGATTCTGCATGGTGGCTTCTGAATGGTGTATAATTATGAAAAGACTTGTTCCTTGATTATGAAAAGAGATCCTGTCGTCATAACTTTTCAAGGATGAATAATAAAGACTGCACCTGGTTTCAATTAGTAACGTAGAGGAAAATAAATTTTGGCATTACTTTTTGTTTAAAAGAATCATAATCATTATAGCAAATGAGGTATTAACTGTATTATGTGAAGGATTCATATTATACCAGGACGAATAAGAATTTCACACAGTCCCTGCACACCCACCCCATAATGGTTAGAGGGTAAGACTGCAAATGGTTTAATTTCTTGATTTCATATATCTGATATAAATCACATTAACATCAGCTAGTGGAGATATAGTTTTTGTAACTGCCCTTGCCTTTACTCATTTTTGTTGTGTGGTAGGAATGTTTAGTATTCTATGGGAAGAGGGTATGGTGATGCAGCAGAAACTCTTCTGAGCTGTTCACAAGTATTTGCATTTCAGTATTTGTAGCTGCAAGTTGCGAATGCTTGTTTTTATGTATAATAACCGTTGAGACACTTTGGACCATTAGTCTTCGAATGTATCGGCCCAGTCATTTTTGCCATCACAAGCTTGCTTTTTTCAGTCATCCTATGATATAATTCACATGCCCCTAGTCCTTTGAATGCGATAGCCATCCTCAGAATGGATTTCAAACATTTTGGGTAGTTTGCTGCACTTGTACTGACCTGCGGTTGAATGAAGATTGAAATGGGGAGACCAGGATCCACGTTGATTTCATGTAAAACGACATGTGATGTGAATGTACTCACAATATTACGATACCAAGTTATCCCAGACATTTAATGACAGATATCTTCAATACCTATATCTCCTTTGCCTGTATATTGAAGTGTTTTATAGTGACAAATTTAAGTTCGCTGATTTCAGTGGGTCTGCTCTGCATATGGCATGGTCATATACAATCCAGGAAAATGTACAACCTGCTGCTTCCCCCCCTCCAGCAGAAATAATCAAAGTGGGTTGCAAAATAAAATAAGTAAAATACAATAATGAAAGAAAATAAAAATATAATATCCAAGCACTAAAACCAGCACTAAAAATGAGGAGTACTGTACTAGGAAATAAGGAGGGGGCAAGTAACAGAAGGTATGGGGAGGCATAGTTTCAAGTTTCTTTTTGAAACAAGGTGGCATTTAATACCTTGCATGCCATCGTGATGTGTGCCTGCATAGTACAAGACTCTTAAAGCAATCACTTGACTGTGGAGTACTGACTTTCAGCAGATGGAGCTGTCAATTAGGGACTACAAATTGGAAATCATTCTGCTCCCATGGGTGAATTAGTGTGTTTATTCAGTAATTCTTAGTATTGCAGCTTTTCCATTAGCAGCTGTGCTAAGCTGTTTTGATTAACGTGCATTGTCTGTCTTTACCTTTTCATTTTAGGAGTGGTATTTCTCTTTGGTAAAGTGTGGATTGAATCGGCACAGTCCTATGTGAGCTGTTGTGTGACAGTAAAAAATATTGAGAGAACTATTTACCTACTCCCGCGTGAGTCGGTACGTCCTTTTATGCTGGAGACTTCTCTGTCATAAATTGTCTGTTTATGGAAAGTTATTCAGGCAAAATGCATTATTAGAAATTTATGGAATACTAGTGGCAGGTGCCTGGTGTTGCCTTGGAATTTTTAGAAACCAACAAATACTGTGATTTTTTTAATGGATAGTGTGATGGGTTAGGGTTACATCATGCCAAAGTCATGTTTTGGTCTACCATCTTGAATCAAAGGGGCATCCAACATCCAAACATCAACAAAGACCACTGCCTCACCTTGGGAGCTCTCAAGCCAAGTTTGTTGATGATCTCTCGAGAGATGGTTGAACTTGTGCCCTGAAAAGGGAGAAGTCATGCCAAAGTGACATATTGGTTAGCCATCTTGATTCAAAATGGTGGTCAATGGCCCAACACCAACATAAACCACCCCTACCCTTATTTCGGAAAGCCTTGTGCTGAGTTTGGCAACAATACCCCAAGGTGTGTCCAAATGCATTGAGGACGAACAAATGGAGAAATCATTTTCTGAAATATATAGTAGAAGGTATGAATACCTTTATGTAACATGGGTTGTAATCAGAGATAAGGAAGAGAGTATTTATTAAATGACTTCAGGCAATATTATACAACAAACCAATGAAACTAATAATATTAAATGGGAAGGGGGTTGGTAGTAAAGAGATTTATGTCCCAAGTCACTCTGATTACATGCTTTGGTGCCCAATCTTTACAGTCTATAAGTTTCTAGAAAACCTAAGTTGTGCCACCTCGTTGACTTCAAAATCCATCTCTGCTGTGAAGCCATTGGCTTAGCTTTAATTCCTTACTCTGTAACCCCAACTAAAAAGAAGCCAGTGTGTGTGAAACTGTTTAGCTCGCATTTATCCCTTGTTACCCCTCTCTCCTTCCTTTGCCTCCATTTCTTTGGATAGGTACTATCTCTGGCTTAGCCTGTAATTGCTGTATAAATGTTAACCAAGAACAACACATAGCAAATACCAGTTTTTAATCTTTGCAGAAGCGAATTAAGTTATCTTCTGGTGAAGAGACAGAGAATCCTGTGACTATGATGGATGTTTATCAAGAATTTAATGACAGGATTGCAGAGAAACACAAGATCATGAAGTTCAAGTCCAAGGTTGGTCTTAACCTTTTCTCCTTCATGTTTCATTTTTCTAACTGTGAAGGGCGCTCATTTTTCAGGCAGGAGAGAAGTAATAGGGAAGTATAAAAAGGTGTGTGATGTCTACACAGGTCATTTTTTCAGCCAGAACTCAGTTCTGGCACCTCTCAGGTGGGTGCCATTGCTAATCTAAGAGAACAAGGGAGGCATTCATGGTGCGTTCCAGTACCTTTCCCCCCAGAAAAATAGCACTAATTAAACTGGTAGTGTATCTTACCTAAACATCTAACATCAGATTGAGGAGTCCTTGCTGTTGCAGATGATACTGTCTCATATTTAAACCATGTTCCTTTCTTTAGAAGCAACCACCTACTTGCAAATTTACAAATTATCTGCTTTAATATGTTGTTTTAAAAATGAAACCATTATACTTTCAGGGGCTGAGGTTAATGGGTTGGTTCCCACAACACTAAACTCATGGTTTTAGCACAGGACTGGGGAACCTACAGGCCTCCAGATGTTTCTGGACTACAATTCCCAGCCATGCTGACTGATGGAGTTGGAGTCCCACAGCATGGTTCCCCACCTGAGGTTCTTAGCACTACAAAGATGAGTTTTTTGAGCCTGAACAAATTGTCGGGCTTCCTCTGCTCTTCTGTCTCTTCCCACACAACTGGGAGGAAGCCAAGGTTACTTTCATTTCAAAGAATCTTATCTTACTGATTGTGAGCCAGGAATTCTAGATTGAAACAAACTAAGCTTGCTTTAAACAAGACAACTTCTTAACCAGTTGTTTGAAACGGGTTTGTTTTGCAAGTAACTATTGTTTGTTTTATAATGGGATGCTTGTTGCATGTAATACTTGAAAGTCGTCTTAACAGAAGCCCTACTTGTGGGAGTAGGAAACAGCCTGCTCAATCTTGCTGATTCTGAGCTGCATAGGAAAGGCAGCTGTTTGCTAATGTAATTTGTCCAGTTTTTGTATTATGAATTAGCCCCACAAAAACGCATTGGTGTTGCATAATGTGTTCTCCTGCTTAAGCATAATTTGTCTCTAATTTTTGTGTTCTCAAAATGGAAACTGAAATATTTTAAAAAGCAAACAATTATTTTCCTTACCACTGCGTTATCAGGAATATGCAGGTGGTGACTATTTTGCCCATGTCCAATTGACACATGGGTCCTTTTGGACTCGGAAGAGGGCGGAACAGCCTTAGGCATGCTCCCCTGGTGCATGCGAGGGCCAGGAATGGAACCTTTGCACAAAATGGATGCCACCTGTATTGCCCAGTGGCTCTTTGCTTTATGGCACAAAGAAGTTGCAATGCTTTTTATGTGTTGTTCTATGAAATCCGTGGTGAGAGATCACCATAATATTTAGTTTTTCATTGTGAGCGTACCTTATAAGCCACCAATTTGTGTTCTGTTGCTTACATAGAACATATGGCAATTCCCCGAAGGCCTTCTTTTATTATACAATGTGGGCAAGAAACAATCTATTATCTGAGATAATGGGCCAATTCAAATGTAATAAGATGTCTGAATCCCTTTGTAAATATTAGGGAGTTTATTTTAGAAGGAGAATAGATAAATGACTTAAACTCTAACCGTCTACAATATCCAGAGTTTTATTTAAGTTAAATAACTATTTGTATGATTTCTACAACTTGACAATTGGCAGGTTATATTTTAGGAGCAGGGAAAGTTTTTCACATGGTGGTTCTTGCAGTTGAGAAGTAAATTTGGTTTTAATGAGAAAACACTTTTACAGTACATCAGTGCCTGATGAATATCTCAATTTGTATTTTGCATAGAAAGTAGAAAAGAATTATGCTTTTGAGATACCAGATGTTCCTGCAAAATCTGACTACTTAGAAGTTAGATACTCGGTGAGTAAATAGTTCTATGTTGTCTCTCTGAAAGTGACACTCACACTGAGGTTTGCATATCTTTTCAGTGCACATGATTTTTTAAAAGAAAGATTATGAAACCTAAACTCTGATGCTTAATAGAGTTTTTAAAATGGTGTGACTATTGCTCAACTTGCGCTACCTTTAGCCAATGAATATTTCCCAAACTCCTACAGTAAGTAAAGAGGAGCTAGATTTTCTAGTTAACTGCTTTGAGGAAGCATGGGCATGGTGGTCAAGCTTATTGCTTGCCTTACTGTTGCTCTGAAAACTCAGTACTTCAAGCAATGCATGTTTGGACTGATTTGAAAGCATTTTTAAAGTCCGTGGTTTAATACATATATATCATTTCCCCTTGGTGAACACTAGAATGTACATCCTCCTGTGTGCTGGAGGCAGCCTGATTTAATGTCTACTATGTCCTGAAATAGCTTGATGTTGGGAAAGATGGAGGGCACAAGGAGAAGGGGATGACAGAGGACGAGATGGTTGGACAGTGTTCTCGAAGTTACCAGGATGAGTTTGACCAAACTGTGGGAGGCAGTGGAAGACAGGCGTGCTCTGGTCCATGGGGTCCCGAAGAGTCGGAAACTGCTAAACAACAACAATGTCCTGAAACTAGGATGGTTAGGCGATTTCTGTGACAGGTTCAATGTAGCACAAGTGGGCATTCCCACACGCAATGGAGCTTTTTCTTCCTGCAACCTCTGATGTGCCTGCCATGTTTTCCTCAGAGGGTTGGTGGAGCCTCAAGCTGAGCAGGTTCAGGTGTATGAAAGAGTTCCCTGCAAGGAGCTCTCTTGTACAGCCAGACTAAACAGGATTTTTCCCCCCTTCCATCAGGTGATGCGTGGGGAGGGCAATCCTGCTTAGCGCTTACTATTGACAAGCCGCCTGTGCTGCCTCCTTCAGCTTCTGAAATCGGAGGTTGAAAGGAGCAGCAGCATGAAGTGACCTCAAAGAGCAGCACTGGGCGGGAAAAGTCCCTTCCACTGATTGGGAACCGTTTCTGCTTCCATGAGCAAGGTGAACAACTGCTGCTCATCAGCTGATGGGCAGTGCGGTTTCCTCCAGCTAACGAAAAACAGAAGCCCATTTTAAGCTCTCAGTTGTTCCTTTGAAGCCTCACCATTACCCACATATCTGTTTTTACAAGTTAGGATATTTAGGAAGACTTGCAACACATAGTAACGGTTCGTTGAAATGCTTCCATTCTCAGGCTGAGTACGGTCGGCTTCCTCAAGACCTGAAAGGAGAGACATTTTCTCATGTGTTTGGAACTAACACTTCTAGTCTTGAACTATTCTTGATGGGCAGGAAGATTAAAGGACCAAGCTGGCTGGAAATAAAAGACCCACGTATGAATATTACATGTGGAATATGTTATGGATCCCTTGTATGCATGCACAAATGGAGTGGAGTTGTTCAGAGCAGTGCTTAGCTTGTTTAATGGTTGCCAACTTGAAAAGGGAAATGTTACGAAAATGTTTTTTTTTAGAATTTGTCAATTTTCAAAGTGAAGAATGCTCCTTCAGGCAGTCATCGTCTTGTAAAACTAATTTTATTTTTAATCTTACTACTTTAGACTTGGTTAAATCTATACTAGGTTTAATCTACTCGTGTTCCCCAAATGGCACCTGTTGTTCTGTTGTAATTTAGCTGTTGTGTATGTGATAGCTTAATATAAAGGTACGGCCATCTTAAAATGGCTCAGGTCCTAGTCCAAGTAAAATAAGTTGTGACTGAGCTGCTATGGACTGATTTTCACATAATCCTTAATCATGAATTAGCGCTACGTGGACTATCATGAGCCTGTGTGCAATGTTGGACTCTCACGTCCCCACCCCGCACCTGGCCATCTGGGAGGAGGGTTAAAATAAACTGTTTTATTTCAGTGATGGTAAGGCTGCACTCCTCTACCGGGAAGTACATCCTATTGAACTCAATGAGGCTTTTAAGGAGATGGTGCCATCAGTCAAAACGTTATCTGGCTTAGAGTCTAAGCATGCGTGTAGCAAGAAGAATAGGGTTAGGATTAGGGTTGCTTCTGGGCTTAACATGCTTTGGTTAGTGTGTTTCATTTCAGGTAGTAAGACCAAGACCTAGGGGAAATGTAGAATGAAAAATATTTGTTATAACTGTACAGTGGTACCTCGGGTTAAGTACTTAATTCATTCTGGAGGTCCGTTCTTAACCTGAAACTCTTCTTAACCTGAAGCACCACTTTAGCTAATGGGGCCTCCTGCTGCTGCTGCGCCGCCGCTGCACAATTTCTGTTCTCATCCTGAAGCAAAGTTCTTAACCCGAGGTACTATTTCTGGGTTAGCGGAGTCTGTAACCTGAAGCGTATGTAACCTGAAGCATATGTAACCCGAGGTACCACTGTATTATGCTATGCTTAATCTTAGTGTTGAAATGTTCTATTTGTTGAGAAAAAGTTATAAGTGTAATTATTGTTTAAATATTGGGTATACTTATGTGCATGTTCTGTGTTACCTCAGAGCTCTTGAACCAGCCAGTCAGTTGGTGTAAGGTAGAATTAGTGGCCCAGAAGCCTGACTTGGTGAATGTGGTGAAAGATCTCCCTCCACCGCCTCTTGTGATCATGTCTCTCAGTATGAAGACAGTTCAGAACACGAAGAGTCATCAGAATGAGGTGAGTCATGAACTTTATTATGTACAGGGGGAAACTCCACAATTAAACTAACTAAGGCTTCTCTAGCTATATGTGCTGTTGATTTCAAATCCTATGGATCTGGAAGCACACTTCTGCTAGTGGACTTCAGAATGTGGAGTGAATTGCCCCAACCTGCTTGCAGCATAAGACCTGGAGATCTTGCCAGAACTGTAAATGCCCCAAAATTTGTTCTTATACTGTCTCTCCCTCCCCCCCTGTAGTTTTACAATAATAATGTGACATGTGATCCAGGCTATTGACAAACTGCTGATGTAGGAGTTTGTTGCATCTTTCCATTAGTATGAGTTGTTCATGTGTTTATCAGACAAGAAAGGGATTATAGCCCTATTAAAACTAGTCAAGTACTAAACAAGACATACGGTTTGATTTGCTAAACCGCTTACTAAATATGTGCTTAATTTAACATATGGATGAGACCTTGTTTAAAAAGGTTAACTAACTTCATTAGTGTCATTTTCATTCTCTTTTTAAACTTTTGTCTGTGCAGATTATGGCTATTACATCTTTAGTGCATCACAAATTTTGTGTGGACAAAGCACCACCCGTACCTCCCTTTCAAACTCACTTCAGCGGTAAGTATAAGTAGAACCTCTTTGCGTTTAATTATTTTCTCCCACTTACCACATTGACAGCACAAATGAAAGCTTGAATGTGACTTGGCAGAACATGTGACTTGGCAGAACATGTGACTTGGCAGAACATTGCTTCAACCTTGGAAAGCCACTGTCAGTCAGTGCAGGCAATATTGAACTAGTTGGATCAATTGTCTAACTTCGCATGAGGCAGTCTCCTATGTCATTCTGCAGTGAAGAGTTTTACAGTTGTACCTTGGTTGGTGAATGGAATCCGTTCCGGAAGTCCGTTTGACAACCAAGGCGCGGCTTCCGATTGGCTGCAGGAGCTTCCTGCACTCAATTGGAAGCCGTGTCAGACATTCAGCTTCCCAAAAAGTTCACAAACCGGAACACTCACTTCTGGGTTTGCAGCATTTGGGTGCCAAAATGGATGAGTGCCAAGGCGTTCGACAACCAAGGTACGACTGTAGTTTGATATGAGAGCATTTCTACATTTCCACATGTCACAGAAATCTAGGAAGACAACTAAATTAAGTAGCATTGTAGTCATCAAGGTTTGAAAACAATTTTTGTTTTTCAAAATGGTGTCTGTCCCTAATTTCCCTGCCCTATGGAAAGCTTCTGTATATTTGAACAACATTTGTTGCAAGCCATACATTGTTTTCATGATAAATATTGTTCTAGCCAAAGCACTTACAGCACATAAAGCCATTTAGCTAAGCTCCATATTGTATATTTCTCATTGACCTGGTTGTTTCCTTTGCAGTTATTTCCAAACCAAATGATTGCATTTTTCCATATGACTTCAAAGAAGTAGTTAAGAAGAAGGTAACTTTGTGTTTCTTGTACATTGGTTTGCGTTCTGTAGTCTCCATCTTTGGAAAAGCTTTGGACATGCACAAAGCTTTCATGCACTTTGGCCTGGTTTGGAAGTAATCTTATCTTGGCTTGCCAAGATATGTACGAGCTTTGTGCCTGATCTCCTTGACTTTGCACCATATTTTCCTCCCCCAGTATCTATGATTGAACATATCCTGGGTTAATCATAATCTTCGGTGACGACCCAAGTGGAAAAGTATGGCTACCAAGTTGGGAACAAACAGAATCTGTATCCATGATTTGAAATTGCATTAAAATTCTAGGTTATTCCAAATTTGATAACTTTAGTTTCATACTAAAGTTTCATACAGATGTAACAAGAAATTTTGGTTAATTAACACAGAAATATTTAAATCATGGGTGACTGAGGAGGAATAAGTTATTATGAGGACAAAGCTTTCAGATACAAGTGTTGTGCATATTTCTGCTTAATTTTTTTTAAAAATATATACTTTATTAATTAAAATTTTCCATACTTGGTACAGATACAACATCCAATATTGCAAACTCTCACAACTGAGACACAATGCATAATGTAAAGTAAAATAAAGCAGGCATAGGCTATGTTATAATCAAACCAGTGATCAGAAATGCTTAGGAATTACATCCACAAGGGTCCTTGCAGAATTGGAGCATATTTCAGCTTAAACTGAGAGATGTTATGAATTGGGTCTTTATGAAATAATGATAATATTATTATTTATTTCATGTCTTACTGACCGTTCACCACAAGCTCCTAGGGTAGGTTAAAGCCATTTAAAAATACAATTTTAATAACAATTTAAACAGTAAAAACAATTTGCCTCCAAATTGCATCGTAATGGATTAAGGAAAATACGTAGGAAAAAAATACTATCAGCTTCTCACTAATTTAGCTGTCCTTTTCTATTGCAGTGGGCCGGGAAGGGTTTCTGTATAATCTTTGTATAGTATATAAAGATTTCCAATAAGTTTAAAGAATAATAACAATTCTAAAACTTTGTTATTTGTGCTTAAATGTTCTTGGTTTCATTTAAACATGCATAATTAAGCATAGGATTGATGTGCAAAACTTTTAATTTTTTGAACATTTGGATTATTTAAATTTTGTGTTTATTTAGAATGCTAAAATAGAGATTGCCACAACAGAGAGGACACTACTGGGATTTTTTCTGGCAAAGGTTCATAAAATTGATCCAGATGTTATTGTCGTAAGTGGCTTTTTATATCTGCTTCTGAGATCCTTTTACACATTATTTTTTGCTACGTTACTTTAAGGGGATGGAATGTTGATTAATATTTTAACATAATGTGTTACTAATGAAGACTTACAGTAATGGAGGACTCCAGTGGGGTGGCTGGGAAAGATTTTTAGATGGGGTATTGGCAAATGGCACTGTTTTGACCATATGAGAAGAGATTTTCAGAAATGAAAGGAAGACTAGGCAACGTTAGTTAGTTAGTTAGTTAAGAGTTGTGGTCTCTTGAGGGTTATCTGCTGGGAGCTTTGTGTTGGTGGTGGATAGAGCCAGAGTAATCTGGAATATTGACTGTCTTGCTTCAGTTTCCCCCATAGCTACCTCAGTTCCTAATCTGGTTCAGGGCTATTTAGAGGTAGAGCACAGTTTGGTTACTTTCAAATAAGTATATAGACCAATACAGCTACTAAATGTGGGAAGCAGTTAGAAGTAATTTCTTTCTAACTTTACTGTGTTTTCTCCCTCCCTCCCTTCCCCTTTCCCTATGGCAGCCTATTTTATCTCAGATAATTGGGAGAAATTGTACACTTTGAAGACATGTCAGGGCACCGCATGTTGCTCACCTCTGAATGATAGAAAGTAAGAGGCAGAGAGTGCTGATAATAATAATAATAATAATAATAATAATAATAATAATAATAAAAAAAAAATTTATTTATATCCCGCCCTCCCCAACCAAAGCTGGGCTCAGGGTGGCTAACAACAATAAAATAGCGCAACATTCTAAAAACATTTCATTATAAAAATTAATTAAAATCATATTGATGGCAACCATTAAGCTAAAGTTCTGTGAAGATTGCCAGAGGAGGGAGTCAGGCTGTGCCCTGACCAAAGGCCTGGTGGAACAGCTCTGTCTTGCAGGCCCTGCGGAAAGATGTCAAGTCCTGCAGGGCCCTTGTCTCTTGTGACAGAGCGTTCCACCAGGTTGGAGCCGCAGCCGAAAAAGCCCTGGCTCTAGTTGAGGCCAGCCTAACCTCTCTGTGGACTGGGACCTTCAGGATGTTTTTGTTTGAAGACCGTAAGTTCCTCTGTGGGACATACTAGGAGAGGCGGTCCCGTAGGTACGAGGGTCTTAATGATGATGCTATGTCTGAAGGAAAAGGACAGAGTAGGCAGGACCTGTGTAACAGAAACCTAGGAATGATAGGTAGTGGAGTTGAGGACAGACCTAGTGAGAGTGGAGTTGGTGACATGTGAATGTCTTTTGTGTTGCTTCATTCACATGAGCATTAATAATGTGATACATCAAAGGAAGGACTTCAAATAGTATGGACCCTTGCCATCTCTGTTGTTTTAAGCTGAATACACAAGAGTAGGTATATACTGTATAACTGCTTGTTTTTGTTTCCTTTTCTTTCTTTTTAAGGGACACAATATTTATGGGTTTGATCTGGAACTTCTTCTCCAGAGAATTAACTTCTGCAAAGTTCCACATTGGTCTAAGATAGGTCGACTGAGGAGATCAAACATGCCAAAGCTTGGGGTAAAATGTTGCTTATGTTGCATTGCTGTATTGAATGTGATTAAAGATGAATTATTTTAGTTGCTGTACTTTGAATGTCTTGCTTGATTGTTTTGACTATAGTCATGTATCATGACAACATTCCAATTTAGATTTTGGTAATGTTGTTAAGAGTCGTATTTCAGCCATGAGACAAAGCTAAGCAAATTTAGTTTACTTGTCTCAACTAGATGGAGTTATTGACAGATTAATGACTAACAGGGGTGCTTTTGTGTATGGTAAATTGTGGGGGAAATGTATGTTGGCTTGACTGGCAAATCATTCCTTTGAGAATAGTTAAGGTTTTCTAGTTCTGCTGTATAAAGCTCTCTACATGTGTCATAGTTAATTGTTATCTACTCAGAAAGGATTTTACTCAGACTACCCCCCCCCCTTTCACATTGCTACAACATACTCTAGTACTGTGCTGGTAAAGAAACTAACCAGCACACTTTTTTCTATAGTTATTGTTTAGGTATTTTAATGCATCTGCATGATGATTGCACTATACCATTAATCTTGGCAAAACCAAATTCTTGTGGCATTGACACTGTTCAGTGGTATATGTGCCAACAGTGTGTGCATATTCTTATACATGTATACATGCGCAGGTGTGCTGTCCCACACACATTATAAGGAATATATATCTCTATTTAACAAGTGTCATTTATTTCCCCAATGTGTTTTGTTTTCACAATATGGAAAATGTTTTTTGACTTGTGGCACCTATTGAATGAAAGCCTTCTGTTTTCCTTTATCCTGTTACTTTGTGATTTTTGATTTATGCCCTGATTTACGCCCTGGTCTTGATGATGCCCTGGCATTCTTGAACTTTTTTTTAAGAACAGAAAAAGTTCTCATTCAAAATAAGATAGGTAAAGAGCCAACACTGGTGTGGCTTAGATAGAAAAAAAAATTCTCTTGTGTTAATGAAGCAGAGACCTATAAAGTCAGAACTATGAATTTGTTAGTTGTAAGTCCCCTCATTGGACGAGCTTTTCTCTCGTGTTTGCGACGATTAAAGTCCTTTGCAGCCATTACAAGGTTGTTGAGGTGCATCTGCACACAAGAGAGAAGCAACTTCTGTGTGATGTAAAAACTGTGTTATAATTAGTCCACAACAGAAATATAGCAATGATACAGAATCTGAAGATGTATTTTTCTTTCATGGCAATTAAGGGTCGTAGTGGATTTGCTGAAAAGAATGCAACTTGTGGCCGAATGATTTGTGATGTAGAAATTTCAGCAAAGGAGCTGATTCGTTGCAAAAGTTACCATTTGTCAGAGCTTGTGGGTCAAATTTTGAAAATGGAAAGAGTGGCGATTCCATCTGAAGAGTTACGAAATATGTACAGGTATGCTGCTAAATACATTTCTTGTTATAGCAATCCCATTAGCAATAAGAACATCAGAGCCTACTAGATCAGTTCATCTTGTCCAGCATCCTTTTCTCACAGTGGCCAAGCAGATTGCCTGTTGGAAACACATAAGTAGGATATAAGCCCAAGAGCACTCTCTCCTGTGGTTTCCAACAACTGGTATTCAGGATAATTATTGCCTCCCAACTGTGGAGGCAGAGCATAGCTTTAATGGCTGGTGGTCATTGATAACCCTCTGCTCCATGTATTTTTCTAATCCTCTTTTAAAGCCATCTAGGTTGGTGGCCTAGCTAAAACAGTGGTGGAATTTATTCACTTATAGAATAGAGACAGGGAATTAAACACTGCCCTGGGAACTACAGATCATTTATTGGCTAGGAGTCCATCATCTATAACCCCACAGCAGTTTTCATACAGCTATGAAACCAATATGAATAAAATGCTTGAGGTAAAACATCATCAATAAAATAAAAGCAACAGTAGATACAATGATACAAGTATTGACTAGTGACTAACAGCAGTCCAGTTTTGGCTTCCAAAAGCACAAGAAAACAGATAAATAAAACCATATAGCAGAAGCCCATCTGTGTTGTGGTCATCCATGGGAGTTCCTTAACTAGGGTGCCATTACAGAGAAGTCTCTGCTCATAGTCCCCATCAGATAAGCTACATTTTTCAGTAGGACTGCAAGTAGGAACCCCCTCCACAACCTTAAGGCACAGAGTTGTGGGCATGGGAAGAGACACTTGGTTTCTAGACCCTTTATCATCTTGGTTGCCCTCTGCACACATTCCAGCTTGTCAATATCCTTGTTAAAGTGTGGTTTCCAGAACTGTATTCCAGGTGTGGTCTGACCAAGGCAGAATAGAGCGGGACTCATCCCTGGTGGTCTAAAGAGAAGGCTTTGTGACATCTCTTGCAACAAACAGAGCCTGGCTCTGTTTGAATCTAACCCCTGATGGATACTTCTGTGCAGTCATGATATTACAACAGTTCTTGAAATCATGACTTACTGGAATATTGTACAGGTGCTGCTACTCCTATTTTTTCTTTCACACTCTTTGCAGTTAAAATGGGAGTTCCATTTTGTTTTAAATTTGCACTGTAAGCAATCATTTGTGAGCTCTGGCTTTATGGGCATTGTGATAACGATTTGAATCTGCATGCCTTTAGAACATGTGGCAGAATTTATTAAAATTTCCTCTTCCTTTTCTTCTTTTAGTGATTCCCGTCATTTACTTTACATGCTGGAGAACACCTGGACTGATGCCAAGTACATTTTACAAATAATGTGTGAGCTCAATGTTCTTCCACTAGCCTTACAGATTACCAATATTGCTGGCAATGTTATGGTAAATTTCATTTCTTAGCAAATTTACATCTCCGTTATTATATCTGATTTGAATATACAATCTTATTCACAAAACTGGTTCCTTTACAAAAGGATATATATATTAAGCCTCATGACGGGAGGTTCATAATAGAGATGTGTTGATCAAGTCAAAGGGAGCAGATTGATGTTACAGATTCCAAGCAGAGCAAAGACAAAACACCTTAAAGCCCAATAATACAATTTCTGAAAAATATTTAAAGCAAATGCTATTAATGCAATACCATTGTTGGCGTTTTGATTTCTGTTTCAACCTGTAACTAATTGGCTTTTATTTCCTTACAGTCGAGGACGCTGATGGGTGGGCGAGCAGAGCGTAATGAATACTTGCTCCTGCATGCATTTTATGAAAAAGATTATATTGTGCCAGATAAGCAGCTCTTTAAAAAGTCTCAGCAGAAGCAGGTGAGTAATTTTTTCAGCCCCTCTACATTTGTTACTTTTGGTTTATAGCAGGCACATTTACTGTTATGTGCACAAGCTGTGATGATCAAACTCTTGTGACACCCCTCAACTCTTCTCATCTATGCCAGGGGGTGACAATCGGAATTGTCTAGTTTTAGCCAGACCAGACTTTCCCATTAAGTCTGAACATGGTGAACTCTGGTTAGTTGAAAAGCTTGGCTTGTTTGAACTAATCGTAACTCTAAATGAACCAGATAACCAGAATTGTCCATGTTCAAACTCAACATGTTAATTTAAAACTGACAGTAGAAGTTTTTGACCTCCCTCTTCCCCTCATTTTCATGCACCAGAGAAGTAATTAAGCACTAAGCTTGTCCCTCATGTCCATAATGCTAAGCTATTCTTCAGTATTAGGTCTGAACCAGAATACTGTTTTGTTCTTCCACGGCATCAGAAAGTTGGTATTTTGGAGAGGTGTTTGTTTTTGGTTTTGGGTTGTTGCTGCACATCTATATATATATGGTGCTGTACAGAGAATGACAGACCCTGGGCCTGTCTAGCCTAGCACGGTCCGCACTAAGTCTCCATATAATTAGAGCTTCAGTTTTGGCTTATTCTTATGTCTCATACAGCTGGAAGATGATGAAGATATTGAAGGTGATCAGAACAAATCAAAGATAGGTCGGAAAAAAGCAGCCTATTCTGGAGGTTTAGTTTTGGATCCCAAAGTGGGTAAGAACTGCAGCTTCACTACTTGAAATGGTAGATCAAATAAAAAAGGTGATGAAGATACACTAAAATAAGTCATACAATCCTTTCTAAAGTCCTCCTATACTTCCTGTTCCTTTTTTTTTTCTAGTGAAGCACAAAAATGACGATAGTGGGATTTTTCTTATACTGCAGATTGTGAAAATACCATAGCTGTTTCTATTTTGAGAATGCAGGAACAAACATTAGCTTTAATTTAGAGAATAGTATATCTCCTCTTGAATGTGGAGGAGGAAAATGCGTACTTTATGGCAGTTAGATCTAACTGAGATGTGTGGCAGTAATCCCCGCCCGCTTATATTGGAGCATGTGGGAAGAGAACAATTGTGTTTGAATTTGTATTTAATATCAAATACGTAAAGTGTATATAATATGAAGAATGATGATGAATAATTGGGACTTTCAATTAAGGTATGTCTTTGATAAAGGACTGGATGGGGTGTAACATGCTGATGCATAATCCAGACAAAATAGAATTCCTGTTTATATGGGGTTTGGGTTTACAACTTTTCTTGGATGAGGCTTCACTGCGCCTAAAAGATGAGCATCTTTCAGGTTTGTGTGTACTCCTTCAATTGGCACTCTTGTAGGATGTGAAAGTAGTGTTGGTGGCATAAAGTGCTTTTCTTTGAGCTTCAACTAGTTCACCAGGTATGACCCTTTGCTCTTATGGTGCATCTCCATCTGTAAGACATACATTTCTACTCATACCTGGACAACATCTTGTCCCGGGGCCTTTCTCTTGCCCAGGCCACCCAGGACCTATAAACCACCCTGATGTGTCTATAACATGTGTTGTTAATCAGCCGGCTCAAGAACCACCAGCAAGCACACATCAGGTGTCTTGGTCCAGATAGAGTCCAGAAGATTCAGTAGACAATCATGCCCTTCCAACTGCTCAAAATAGTGAACCTGCTGCAACTTGCCCACGTCCTCAACATGATGTCCTGAACTTAGATCCTCCTACCTTGGGCCTAAATTTTCCCTCAATCCTACTCCGATGGCTACTGTTGCTCTTCAAAGAGAAATTAGACCACCATAAGGTTGACCTTACGCTTGACATTTAGGAGGCTTTCTGCTGGTAGACAAACTCTCACAACCTCAAGAGTTCCTCTTGAAGTTTCCACGTAGATAATTAAAATGATGGGCACTAGTCTCCATGGCTGCGAAAAATACTACCTAGCACAGATGACCTGGGGAATGACAGAAATAGGTCACAGCGTAAATTGGCTGGCTTGCAACATTTAAAAACACCCTTATAGAATACAGAGTAATAAAAACAATAACAATAATGAAAATACAGGACCGTCTCTCCTGGTACGCCCCGCGGAGGACCTTACAGTCCACAAACAATAATACAGTAGTACCTCTGAATGCGAACGGGATCCATTCCCAGTGACTAGCATCATCTACACCTTAGTTTTCGAAGGCCTGTCTGACTTAGGAAGTTCTTAGCCTCATATCTCCACCAAATGTGCCTCTGATGTTGCTGAGAACAAGACAAGGTCTTCATCTGAGGATCTTAGCGCCCAGGCAGGTTTGCATAGGGAGATAAGATCTTTCAGATGGACCCAAGCCATATAAGACTTTATAGGTCATTACCAGCATTTGAATTGTGCCCAAAAAAGGACTGGCAGCCAGTGATGTTGGTTTAACAGGGGACTAATATGCTACCTGTAACTTGGACCAGCTGAAGCTTCCAAACACTTTTGAAAGGTAGCCCTATGCAGAGTGTGTTGCATCAGTCCAGCCAGACTGTAACTAAGGCATGCTTCACCATGGCCAGATCAGATATCTCAGGGAATGGGTGTGTGATCCATAATTGTGCAAATGCATTCCTGGCCACCACTGAAATATGGGCATCCAGGTTCAGGGCTGAACCCAACCAAACTGCAAGTTTGAGACTTCAAGTGGAGTGTAACTTCATTGAACACAGGTTGAATCCCTGTTCTCTCATCTGCCTTGCAACTGACCAGGAACACCTCTGTCCCTACCTGAGATGGTGATGATGATGATGATTAATTATAGATTTCCTTAGTTTACAAAAGTATGTGCATTGTTGTACACAGAATAAAGTTGGGGAAGAAGAAGGGGAGCGAGGAGTGGTAAACTTATATTCTTATACTTAGGGTGTATGTGGGGTTTTTATGTCAGCGTCATTTCGGTAGGTTCTCTTTCTGTTTGTTTTTTATATTTCCTTGGTAGTGAGAGAGGTTGGGTGTGGGACCCAGGGTGTGATTGATTGTGTTTAGTTGGCTGCAATGAGGTTTGTTTGTGTGTGAAAGCTGGGGGGGGGGGGTTGTTGGGTCAAGTTAGCTAGATTGATTCATATGCTGTCGTGTCCCTACCTGAGTTAAACTTATCCAGTCCATTACTGAGATCACACACTGATTTAGAACAGAGTTGTGTGTCATCAGCATACTGATGGCATCATACTCCACAATTCTGTATGACCTCTCCCAGTGGTTTCATGTATTTGTTCAATAGCGTGGAGGACAAGATGGAGTCCTGAGGTATCCCACATGTCAACAGCCACGGAGTCGACCAGGAGTCCCCAGCACTACCTTCAGAACTTGTACCTTCTAGAAGGACTAGCGCCACTGTTAAACAGTGCCCCTAAGTCTCATCCCTGACAGTGATCCAGAAGGATGCTATTGGGAGGTCCAGCAGATCCAACAGGGGCATACTCCCCCTGTCCAGCTCCTGGTGTAGATCATCCACCAAGATGATCAAAGCAGTCTCTGTTCTATAACCGGGCCTAAAGCCAGATTGAGATGGATCTAGATAATCTGGTTTATCCGTTTCATTTTGTATACCGAGTATGTGTATAACAATCCTCTCTGCTGCAGCTTATAAGTGGATGCTTGCAGTTTCACATGGTGTCTCCTTTCTGTGGTGACAACTGTGCAGAAGCATCCCAGAGTAACACTGAAGCTATCTGTTCATCCCTGGATAGTTAACAGGGTTGGATCGTTCCACTTCTGACATATCTGCACCATAGACTGGTGATATAGTGTAGTGTTTAGAAATAATGCAAGTGTTTTTCAGACCTGAATGCTGACAGAATCACATGGACACACATTGATTTCATAATAAACCAGAGTACTTTTGAAGGAATCTGACTTTAAATGTCCCCCTCACCAATGACTCTTCACTCGCGTTCTGGTGTTCTTTTACAGTGTACTGCAAGTAACTTGTCTCTCACAGTCTCCATAGTAGGTATATATTGTAATGTGAATCTTGTGTGTGTATATTTTTAATTTCAGGTTTTTATGACAAGTTCATCTTGCTCCTCGACTTCAATAGCTTATACCCTTCAATTATCCAAGAGTTTAACATCTGTTTTACAACAGTTACCAGGGTGTCTTCAAGTGTGCCAAAAAAGACAGAGGTGTGTGTTTAATTTGACAGGAGCTTTTAATGTTTGATTGTTAAAAAAGATCATATGTTTATATTCAAGAATACATTGAAGTCTCCTTAGACATTGCGGCTGTATTTAGTAATTGTAGTGTATTGCATGATACCATGTTTAATAGTATAATTTTTCATTATAAATTGTGCATAATCTCATGAAATCAGATTGGTTCCACCTTGACATGGAGTTCATTATATCTTCCTTTTTAGCAGCTGCATAGTATTTTTGTGACATTAAAAAGTGTACATGGACCCTCCTTGTTTTCTTACATGCTTAGCTTATTCCCCATTTTTCCATGTAAAACTGGATCAGTCTTGCTTGCTGAAACAATTTTTCTACACCCTGTCCTTGTAAAGTTCATTAAATATGTATATAAACTATTTTTTTACATGATTTATCTGCCTATATGCCTATGAGATGGCAACGATGGCATTGTATCATCCAAGTATTGTTCAGCAGAACTGTTGCAGACAAGGAAGGCTTTGATCTTTTTTGCTATGTGTTCAAAGTGGCTTTGTATACTTCTCAGGTGGTATCCAATCTGGGTAACTAGGTTACAGAACCAGGCTTAGCTTATGCCTTCAGAACATGCATTGGCCAGCCCAGGATAGTGCAGATGTACCTTATACTCTACTTTGAGGTTTTCACTAGATATTTTGTCAATACCATTTATTTTCTTTATCTGTTTATTTAGTCATTAAATTTGTTTCCTGTTCTTTCTCCCAAAGGAGAAAAAGTCAAAGGAGTGTACTCAACTTCTGCTAGTCCAATAAAAACAAATCCACATTTTTGTGTTAATGGTTACCTGTCTGAGGTTACTTGGGCCACTTTCAGCCTCTGGTCCTCATGCATGCTTATGGTTTCCTTGCGGCACCAAGATCCTGTGTCCATTTAGGTTCCTTTCAGCTCATAGATGGGGCATGCGAACCGGAAGAGACTAGCAGTTTTAGGTTAGAACCAGGAGTTTGTCCTTGGTTGGGTGTGAAGTGCCAACTTTCCCCAAGGGGATGGTGATTAGGCCCTTAATCATGAAAACACCTTTTGGGTTATTTATATGCCAGTTGTTCACGTTCCCTTCTTGGGGAAAGTAGGTGTCATCTCCCGAATGAGACGATTTGGGCACAAGACAGAGACCCACCGGGGGGAATTCCTCCAGAGAGTAGATATCAATCTGAATGCCGATGGTTCTGGAAGGAATGGTTATCTGACCTAGTTGGGATGTCTTCTCCATTAGGGTCTTTTGAGATAGAACCCAGCGGCATATCCTTGTTCATATGACAGGGTGGAAGTAGCAGTTTCAGGAATTGTTTCAGGTTATTCTGGTAGTATTAACTTGTCAAACTAATAACTTCACAGGATGGAGAAGAAGAAATTCCAGAATTGCCAGATTCATCGCTAGAAATGGGAATCTTGCCTAAAGAGATCAGGAAGTTAGTTGAACGAAGGCGTCAAGTGAAACAGTTGATGAAACAGCCAGACTTAAATTCTGACCTCTACTTACAGGTATATCTAACAGAATGAAAATGTCTATTGTTGCGAAACTAGACCAAGATCCTGCTTGTTTGTATACATTTCTTCTCCAAGGCTAATCTTTAAATGTAAGAAATGAATATATAGGGCAATTTTTTTGCTGCTCTTTCTAATTTCTGTTAGGCTAGCCTATCTTGCTTCTTATAGAAGGGGCTAAAATGAGCAGCTAGATAATATTTGCCAGCGCAATTAACAGGACAGGCACCCACCCCCACTTACATGCATGCCACTCGCGGATGACTGCATTTAAATGGGTCACTGCTAAATAAGTAAGTAGATTGGACTTCAATCGACCAGGAGCACTGGGTGGGAAGTGCCTTTTCCTCACTTCTGCCATTTCACTGGTTCACCTGGAGCCTTTGCTCCTCTACCAGATGGCCACTCGGCATTTTAACATCTCTCTTATAAGTGACTGACTACATATGATTATATTTATATATTTAACTGCTTACTGTGATGGTCTTAATTTCTTCTTTGCAGTATGATATCAGGCAGAAGGCTTTGAAGCTTACAGCTAACAGCATGTATGGATGTCTGGGGTTTTCCTACAGTAGATTCTATGCAAAGCCACTTGCCGCTTTGGTGACTTTCAAAGGCCGAGAGGTGAGTCAGCAGCGAATAATGGGCTCGTGACCTTCCCTTCTCATTTCCTCCTGGTGCACAGCTGAGAAACGGACTGGGCAGGCGTTGGTTTCCCTTTGCCCTTGTGTGAATCCTGCTTGTCATTGCGTGTGAACTAGAGATTGCCATTTATCACAAAGTCTGGTTGGTTTTGAAACGAGCCAGCTTCGAATCATAGGTTATGAACCAAAGTTTAATGCTGAGTGCAAATTTGGTTACTGAATGTTTGAGTCAGTTGTAACATTTATGAGAATGCATAAAAAGGTAAGAGCAGCTTGGCTGGATCGGACCCCTTTTACATGTATTCATCATAAGTTGTTCCATCCAGTTTCTGCATTAACCTGCAATAAAAAAGAAAAGTTGCAAATTAAATATGTATTTAAAGAGGTGCTTTTGAACATTTTCTCCAAAATACGCACATCCAAATGTATTTTATATAAAAATAGGCATTTTGTTACTAATATTTCATTACAATATTCACAGTTTTTAAAATACAACACAAACTTCCTTTAACAATGCTGCCTGTACATCCAGCAATCTTTCACTTATCAAACCATGTAAGTGAACAGTTAAATAATAGATTTTGATTCTTTTTTAAAATAGTTTTTAAGCTGACAATTGTATTGCAAAATTCAGAGGCGTACAAAGTTTGAAGGATAACTACATTCTAATCTACATAATTAGTTCATATCATTTCATGTTAGAATTAACAAAGAATCAGTTTCTGAAGCAGCCTTGGTCCTCTTCTTCTGTTGCTTCCAAGCAGCTACTGCTGAGACGTGTATTGTGTCTGTAAACCTATTCTCCATGTAACTGACTAATTCTCCATGTAACTAACTTGAAGCCATTGATAGACTTTACCTGCATGAATTTGTAAAATCTTTTAAAGTCATATAAGCTAGTAGCCATTGCCACATTGGTGGCAGTGAATTTCATAAATTAACTCTGCCCTGTTGATTTTGTCTATCTTGAATCGCATACTAATCAGTTTTATTTGATAAGCCCAGGTTGTTAGTATTATGGCGCAGGAAAAAACCCTACTCACTTGCCCCATAAATGCATCATTTTATACACTATCTTCGTGTTCTCTTCCTTGCCTTTCTTCTAACTGAAAAGCTCCAAACATTGTAGCTTTGCTGTTGTTGTAAAGACAGTGCTCCCCTTTCTGCACCTTTTTGCAGCAGTGCAGTATTGTTTATAGAATGTGGAGCGGCCTTTGCCCCCATCCTGAAGTGGGTGGAACTAGCCCCACATGCTCCCAGTGGCCCTTTGCACATTCCTGAATAGAGCTACTGTTGCCATGCATTTATAGACCACAGTGGTGGCTCATGATGTTGGCTTTTTAAAAAACGACCTAGCAAGTTTGGTCAAACCATCTGCCCTAGTTAGTGGTGAAATACATTATAATATCTAGTCAGGGTCAGAAAGTGCTAAATATTTCAGCTGCCAGATTGAATCTTTAGAAAACCAGAAGGGTATGTTGTGTTTGGTGCAATCTGGACTATTGATTGTGCTCCCAAACCTCTAATAATCTGATATTTATTGTCATGTGAGTAATCTCACTTAAATTAGAACATAATGGCTTGCTGTATCCTTTTGGAACAAAAGTGTGGCATACCTCTGTCTCCTTCAATACACTAGTATGTCTGAATTATTTACCAAAACGAAACCTTTTCCCTTGCTGAATAACATGCTGGTAAGTCATATTGACTTGGCCTACGGCTGTAGTTGAGTGGTAGAGTATCTGCTCCAGAGGTCTTAAGAATTATTAAAAGTTGTGTCCATATCAACCTTAACCACCATTAATACCATCCACATCCCCACTTAACCAAGGTTTTCAAATCAGTTTACAAACCCACGTGCTCTCAGTGGGGTTGCTTGCTCTCAGTGGGGTTAAGGCCAGAACAGTGAATTATGTAGACGTTCCAGACAGTCTTCTATGTGGATTTGTGCTAGTTAGGAAAAAGATGAGGGGATAACTACACTTTATGACTTGTGGCTTTGCTTCTACATCATATACAAGGAAGAAGTTTATTTACAAAATTGGTCAGAAGGCAGTAGACACGTTCAGAAATTAGCTTTTAAGAACCTCCTGGCATAGGAAAATCTTAACTCTAAAAGTTTACATTGTTTTCTTGCAAAATATACTTCACTGGTCTGAAAGTGTCCAGTTTTGCTATTCAAATAGTTTTTCATTGTTCCATTCAAAATGTTGCTTATTACAGCCCTGCTTGACTTTCAGCAACTTTGTACAAACCATATTAGCCTTTAGCAGAAAATCTCAAGCAGAAGAAAGCATGCTGTTGTATTCGTTGTACAGTTGGCATTACTGTATATAGTTGTAGAGTGGTAATTATGCAGATTCTTCACTAGATGGCGATATATATCTTGTGTTTATTAAAAAAATTAAGCCATTTCTGGTCACTAAATGTGAGTTCTAATTATGTATAATTTGATATGACTTTAGAGATTTACAAAATTTCCTATATTATTAGAGCTTCACTGAGAATATGGGTTTTGTGCAGTTCAATCCGATAGGAGAAAACTGGTAAACTCGCAGTGCATAAGATTAGGGTAACACAAGATACGGCTTCTGAGAAGGGTTCCTTCTTAACTGTCTCCACAACATCTGTTTTTCTGTATGGATAAAATTTTTGTACCCTTAACCTACAGCCTGAAATAACTGGTTGATTCTAGATTGAGTGCTAGATTCTGGCAGCTGGGAGTGGCTAGATTTGTAGTGGTCTCACCAGGAATTAGCTTCCTGATTTTATTCTAGCTGTCATATTTGTGTTGCCTGTTGGACATACAGAGGTGGATGTGCACATCTGCTTCACCCCACCAAAGCACACCACACTGTCCCATTACTTTTACAGCAAACCCCTGCAGTTCATTTGCAATGCAACCAGTTCCTTCAACAGAGACTGAACACTTGAAGGGCTCACAGCAGAGATTTTGAAAACCTACATTACACTGCCATTACACTGAAGTGAAGAAACAAACTGATGCAGTCCAAGTGCTTCTCAGGAGCTTCTTAGGAGAGGCGCAGCCCTTCCCATCGCCTGCAGTTATTACTTGAAACCACTCAGTGATATACTTCCCATCTTGGAGACAGTGCTTTGCTTGGCTAAAGGTGTGCTAGCTAGAGAGACTGTCCTAATAAGGCAACAAATCCCACTTCCAGTTTCGTCTTCATATCTTCTCTGGCAACAGTGGTTGACATAGGCAACTTTGGCTCATTTTATCTGTTTATCCTACCCAAGTGATGTATGCCATTACAGTTACCTTCTGTGATTTATATAGATGAAACTGGTTAATGAATAGGCAAAACCAGATGTTAAAAGTGGAGAGAAACCTGTGGGTCAATAATCTTGTTTGTTCTGTTACCACACTTAAGGAAAATATGTTTAGGAAATAGATACAGCGTGAAGCTGCTGAGCTGAATGTTGTTCACTGTTGTGGCATGATTTCTTTTAGCTTGAATAGACATTGAATTTTGTTATAGTTGCTACAAACAGTCATTATGGATTATTTAGTGTCATGTAAATTGAGCACCAGCCAGCAAGTTTTGGGATAAGCCAAGAATGATTGACTCCTGGTAACTGAATCTTATTTCTTCGATTCATTACACTATACTGCTGCTTGCAGTATTTGTTCTTTCCATCTTTTTAACCTTACCTTATATAACAAATTATAGTGGCCACCACAAATTCCTATCTTCTGGAACCTCATTTGTACATATCCAGCATCCTAGTGTATTGACTTCAGGCTTTGAAGTAGGCAGAGATAACCTGTCCATGGATCCCCTGATCCCTATAGCAAAAACAATAACAGAAGGCAGCTTATGATTTTCATTCCTTTGTCCTGAATCAAAACAGATTGGTAGGTACTTGTAAGTGTGGTGTAGTGGTTAAGAGCAGTAGACTCGTAATCTGGTGAACCGGGTTCGCGTCTCCGCTCCTCCACATGCAGCTGCTGGGTGACCTTGGGTGAGTCACACTTCTCTGAAGTCTCTCAGCCCCACTCACCTCACAGAGTGTTTGTTGTGGGGGAGGAAGCGAAAGGAGAATGTGAGCCGCTTTGAGACTCCTTCGGGTAGTGATAAAGCGGGATATCAAATCCAAACTCCTCTTCTCTAAGGAGCTGGATTCAAGTGTAGGTCAGCAATAAAAAACAACAACCAAGGTGTCAGTGAAGTTAACTCTTTATTCAAGAAACCAAAACAGTGCAGACCTAGTGATCCCAGCAACTCTTCCCAGTAGGTCTTGCTCCAACAAGGCAATTGTGAGGACTGAAAGTCCCCACCTCCCCACTGCTTCCTAAGTCTCCTACTCTCCAGGGTCTTTCCCAAGCAGTCGCAAATGCTCTGCCCTCTTCGTTTATCTGTGTGTTCTAGGAAAACAGGGGAAGGGGAGTTGGTTGCAGTACGAGAGGGAGATTCCTGGCTTCTTCAACAGCCTACTCTCTCTCTCCTGACCCCACGCCACTCCAGCCTCTGCTTCTGCCTCAGAGTCTGAACAGCCCTCTGCCACAGCCTCTTCCTGTTCACCCAACCTGTTACCTCTTCGGACACCACCTCCTTCCAGTCTGCTCTTTCTTTTCCCTCTGACCATTCACCGTCGTCCCACCACCAATCTCCTGATCCTGCGCCTTCTTCCCTTGGGGCTTCCCCAGCTGGTGCCCTCCACCACTTCTCTGCATCCATGACAGAAGTTGGGGGGTGGAATCTTTTTTGGGGTGGGTGGGCTTTTGTTTCTCTTCTACTGTTTAGTTTTATAGTTAAGTTGCAAAGTCACTTTTTGTTTGTTAAAATCCAAAGTATTTTTTTCTTTAAGCTAGGAAGAAAAACAGATCAGGGTGAAGAACGCTTGTAAATATTCTGTTTCAATTCTTATTGTTTTGTTTTTTTTAAGCTACACTAAAAGCCCCTTTTGAATAACAGTGTTTGACAGGTCTTGTGAAGCAGCTACTGCTGGCACTGAGTCAGGATGACAGAGCAATAATTTTAAAAACTGCTTTAGTTACTTAAATACAACTCACTTCTAGGAAGACTGCAATAATTGGTTATCTGGTCTAATCAACTCCATCTTTTCATTACTACTTTCCTTGCATGGCTTTTTTTTTTTAATGTGTGATACACACAATACGGTATCTGAATACAAGGACCAAGAACCATGTTTCCACTTCCACTTCATAGTACAGTAGTACCTTGGATCCTGAACACCTTGCAAGTTGAACGTTTTGGCTCCCAAATGCCACAAACCCGGAAGTGACTGTTTCGGTTTGCGAACTATTTTTGGAAGACGAACGTCCGATAGGTCTTCTGTGGCTTCCAATTGGCCACAGTAGCTTCCTGTGGCCAATCAGAAGCCACACTGGGGTTTCCGAATGTTTTGGAAGTCAAACGGACTCCTGGAACAGATTCTCTTCGACTTCCAAGGTACTACTGTACAGTGGTACTTCGGGTTAAGTACTTAATTCGTTCCGTAGGTCCGTTCTTCACCTGAAACTGTTCTTAATCTGAAGCACCACTTTAGCCAATGGGGCCTCCTGCTGCCGCTGTGCCGCCGGAGCACAAGTTCTGTTCTCATCCTGAAGCAAAGTTCTTAACCCGAGGTACTATTCCTGGGTTAGCGGAGTCTGTAACCTGAAGTGTATGTAACCCGAGGTACCACTGTACTATTACTGTAATGTATGAGTATCCATATGTTGGCATACATTGTATCAGAGGAGAAAGGTCTTTAATACGGACGGGCATAATATTCATTTCCATACACTGGGTTGGATACAGACCTGCTATCCTGCAAACATACTCTGGTCCAGCAGAGGCTCCCACTGTAGGTGGAGATGGAAGCATTTTTCCCCTGATTCCCGCACTCCCCCCAGCATCCTTCTCCATTGTGCTGCAGTGTCCCCCAATCCTCTGGACCAGATTTTGAGGGCAATTAGATGGCTGCTGTGGGAATGGGATATTGGCTAATGCCACCCTGCTTCCACCAGTGGGAGCATTTCCTGAGTGCAACTCTGTTCAGGGGAAATTTGGGTACAAACCCTTACATTCAGCATTTTAACAGCCCTGTACTCTTTACTGTATTACCTGGGAGCAAGAAATTCTAATTATGTAATTGTAAGTAATTATGAGATTGCAACAAAAATGCTTTGCTATTGGGTTGGGGAGCCCTTTTCCTCCCCAGGCTGCTTCCCCCCTCCCACATTACTGGCTACCAGGTTAACCGGGCAGGCAAGAAGGTGGGTAAACCAAAATGATGGATGCGGTCTATTTTCCCCAGCCAGCACTTTTCTGCTTTGTCCTCCTGCTGTAGCTGACTCTGTAGGTCCCACAGAGAGGTTCATGGGCTCAGAAGAAGTAAAGCAGGCAGGCAGGCAGGCTGCTCAGAGTCATGTGGACAGGAGCAGGGGATGGGTAGAGGACCAAAAATGACCATGGAACCTCATTCTGGGCCTGGAGGGGAGGGGGTGGTTGTAACCCAGATAGAAGGACAGGAAGGCCTGTGGCTCAGGGTCAATGATCCTTCATAGAAAAAAAAATGTTTCTCTATTTCTGCTTTATATGATGCAACAGGACTGGGCTAAAAATAATGTCCCTCTAAAAGCACCAGAGTAACTTTAGTGACGTTTTTTTCCTAGCTGTGAGCATTGTCTTTGTATTGTTCTAGAAATTTATTTGCTCTGGTAATATGTTCTAATCTTACACCTCTTAACACTTATTTCCATTTTTTCACTGTTCAGCTCTTTTTCTTTAAACCAGTGTCCACAATATTGAATTTTTTTTAAATTGATCTAAGCTTTAAATTAAAGCACAACAGTAATTTTGACGTGGCTACCAGTGCCGCCGCCGCCGTCTTTTTTTTTAAGCATTTGCTGTCCAAGCCCAGATTGTTTTCCTAGGTCCTGGAAGAATATAGTTGGCATTATTGTTTGTGAAATGAACTTGCAGTGCTGCGTTGTCCCATCTTTATAATGAGGAAATGACTCTTTGCCAAGACAGGCAACTTCATTTACTGGGGGAGCATGTAAGGTATGCATGATAGTAGATTATCACATTTATCAAGTATCAGTACTAACTTGGTATTTGTCCCTGGCCTTTTCTCTGCTAAGTGAAGTCCTATATTTTGTGTCCATCTGTTCTGTCGTTTCTCTCTCTCTCACACACACATATATATTGAGAACAGTTGGTACAAATAGTTTATTAATAGTCTGTAGTTCATAGAACTTGATGTAAGGGCTCTGTGCTTTGTATTTCATTTATTTATGTTATATGATGTGATGTTTCTGACCCAATGGCATACAGTTTGGGAATATTTCGCTTCTAGTGAGGCCTGCCATTTGGCTGCAGGGGTTCTTGTTTGGAGATTAGGCTTTTAATGTGTGAATTCTTCAATTACTCGTTATTTCTTCAGAGCTAATGATTTTGATAAAGCATTTCAGCTAGAAGCAAACAACAGCACACACACACACACACGCGCGCGCACACACACAGACACACACACACACACACACACACACGTCTTCTTTTGTTTGGAATGGATGGGTGAGGAGCAAGAGGAACAGAGTTACATTTTCCGTACCATCTCTTTAAAAAAATGTTTATGTAAGGAAGGACTAGAAATAATTTCAAATTCCTGGAATCTACTTCTAAGATTTTCTGGGATCCAGCATTACGTTCAACAGATTCATATAAGAGCTTGTACAGATTTTGTAAAAGGACAAATCACAATGTCCATGTCCATGTTTTATGATGGTTAAAAAGACTGCAGATTTTCACTTCAGTTTGTTGTCTTACTGGGAAAATGGTCTTTGTCAGCTGCTGGCAAACATTGGCTCTTTCTCTCCGGCTACAGTTACTGTTGGTTTCCCACTATTGTGGTAACAGTTGGCTTGTACACTACCTTAAAGGTATGTTTGCTGCTACCTGTTTGGGAGCATATGTAGTAAGGAGACCATGGAGAGCAGTAGATGATACAGTACCTCTTGGCTGCTTAAAGCAATTCATTCTGGCTGTGGGAATTTTATGGGGTGAAGAGGACACAGGCAGAATAAAGGGAAACAACCAAGAGTAGAAGCAGCAGCTGCTAAGAGCCTGAGGCTGGGAATTCTGCCAGCTCCTGGTTCTGTTCGCAGTGGGCAATAATTGTTGAACAAGTTCCTAGTCCCAATGGGACTCAAATGCCCAGCACTACACAACACAATTAATTACAATTATTATTTTTAACAAGAGTTGTGGTGATGGAGTTGAGCCGTGGATGAAACGTGTAAAACAAATGGTATAATGCTGTTGGAATTTCATATTATCTGTACTGGTTTTATGTGCACTTAAAGGTTACAAGTTTCATGAACTTGCAGCACTAAATTATGTCTTGTGGTATACAATTTCATGTTTTTGATGGATCAGAGAAATTCCACTTGAATTCCAAGTCTCTTCCTGTAGCACAGAGCAGTGTCTGGTCGCTGAATTTTTATTGTGACTAGCTACTCCAGTGTTAACTGCAGCACTAATTTCTAAACCCTTCAGGGGGGAATGTAGTGCACTTACAACATGAGGATGAGGCAGTGATTTTTAAGAAAAGTATATTGGCTAAAACCAAACTGCTTTTTATGAACAAGCTACAACAAGTTTTAGCTATTGCATCCCAATATTCATTCATTCCCCTGAGGCTTTATGTAGCCTATTATGTGCTTATGGCCAGTGTGGTAGTTTCTTTTGTTCCTAGGTTAACAATTTTTCAGTTCTGCAGAAAGCCATGGGCCTTTTGATGGTTTTTCATATTTTGCACATACATCCTATGACTGCACACCTGTGCAGCCTAAATGAATGCAACATTGCTGTATTTGTGTTTATTTCAAGCATTTTGCCTGTCACCACAGTTCAAGAGGAAAATCTGCACATGGGGAACAGAAGTTTAGTATGCTAATAAATTCTTTGCTCGGGAATGACAGCAATGTTGATGGCTGCAGTGTAACAATGACATACTGGTCCTGGAATGTTGAAATGATCAAAGTAACCTTAGCATGTCTTTGTGCACATACCTCTATGTTATACACCAGTTGTTGGCATGAAAGTCATTTCTTCCATGCTATTGAATAAATGGCCTAGATCAAAGTTTACCACTGTGCTCTCTCATTTCCAGTTACTTTAAGATCGGTTGCGATAGAATGGCTAGAATTTTGGGACGGGATGTGAAAAGCCCAGATCACCACTTGGCTATGACGTTCACACAATAGATATGACGTTTGGCAAATCATTCTAAATTAAGTGTGAATAAAGAATGCATAAAATGTAAAAAATGTATAAAATATAAATAAAAGAATGAATAGAAATGAGAGACATGAAAATGGAAAAATAAGGGAGCATGGTGGAATTCACAAACAGCAGAACTCTTCAAATGCTCATTCTACTTGTTCAGTGGCCTTGTTCACACATCGTTGTAAGTCATGGTTAATGGCTCTTTCACTGCTCTCCTAGAAGGAAATGAGCCACAATCCTTCCCTGAGCATTCATTCTTAACCAGAGAGCGTGGTTTATTTTACTCCAAACAAACCATGCTCTTAAGCCAAGGACTGGGGTTTGTTGTTCACACTAGTGGAGAAGTGAAGAGGGAGCAATCTAGTCATTCACAGAAGCTGTCATCCATGACTTAGGATGAGAAGCGAGCCTGCCTAATAAAGTTACCATTAAAATGAAATGAATACTATCATTATAAAGTTCTAGGTAGTGGCCCTTCATTTCATGTATTGCAAAGAAAATGTACACAAGCATTATATGCATTTATATATTTTATTTGAGGCTTATTGATGTTGCAGTTTCATGTATAGCTTGACAAAGAGGGATGTGACCCATTAGTCTTGTTAATGTGTTTTTGTAGGAGGCATCTGAGGAATTCTGCTATGAGTATTGTATTTCTTTGTAGCCACAATAAGCGTCCTCTGTTGAATAGTATCACCTTTCATGTCGGTCTTTAGAGCATGTGAAAGCATCTTCAAAACTCCTTTTAAAATGATCTGCAAGTACTAAGTGAATTTTATGCAGAACTTTTGAGTGATAAAAAGCAGAAGTTTTCTTTATTTGAATTTTGAGCTAGGGTGTTAATCCTTCTCTGGTTATTTTCCCTTTTCATTTTTTATCATTAGTTGCTTTGTTGTGACGAGTGTTTCAGAGTTGGTAATAGTTGCATGTAGCGAGAAGCAGAGTGAACAAGCTGAAATTCTAACAACTTGTTCCTTGAGTGAGTTTATATAATGGTGTAAAAAACGACACATCATGCTAGTTTTAACTACAGTTTGTATGAAACGAAGCAAACTTTCATTTATCTCCGTGTGTTTAGAGATATGAGAGCAGAGGGTCTTCAGGTTAGAGTGATGGACCAAAGAGGCAGCATGATTTGAGTCTTTACCTACTGCTTCCAAATATCAAATTCAGTTTTCATCTGCAGGTCTAGCTGAGAAAACGTGGCTGGTCCAAGGTCAACTAATAAGCTTCATGGCTGAATGAGGGATTTGAACTTGACTCTCTCCCAGACTGGTTCTGTCTCAGGCAATGGTGCCAGCTTTGGGATGGGGCTCTAGCTGAACTAGGGTCCTTGGCTGGGCACAGAGTCCAGGGCCAATGGATCACATTCCACTAGAACTAGTTCCAGATCCAGGAAGCACTCAATGGTCAAACAAAGGTCAGGTTACAGTGAGGCAAGTTCAGACAAAGCAGAAGTAAAGTCCGAAAGGCGAACAAGCTATGCTGAATAGTTCCAAGTGGCGTTTGGGAAGGCTACATGCCACTTGGAACTATTCAGTGCTCCAACACCCAGCCTGAGCCTTCCTTTCCCCACTCCTGATGAGGGAAGCCTCTACTCTTAAAGGGGCCAGCCTGTTTTTGGAGCTGTGGAGTCCAGTGGTGCAGGGGAGGCCATGGTTCTATTATGGCCTCTCAGCTGGAGTCCTTTGAGTCTAATGACAGTAATGCAACCTTTTGAGGCCAGAGAGCTGCTGGCATCACAGACTCCTGTGACGCTACAGCTTCTGAGAGGGCGTGCCTGTCAACAGCAGACTCATAAGCTACATTCTCCTCCCAGTCAGATATATTTTCTAACTTCATGAACTCTTTGCCTGAGGATGAGGAGACAGAGGGCTGAGTCATGTACTTCTGCTTTTATACCAAGTTCATTGGCTTCCAATTCAAAATGTGCAGTTAAAGTTGAAGAGCACAATATGCTAAGGATTGCCTCCGCCAATATGGTCCTGCATGCATCCTGCAATCAGCAGGAGAGGGTCTTCTTTGAGCTTTATCACTAGATGAAATAACTAATTATCAGGCTATGAGGATACAGCACCTTGTGAATTTAATTTTTGCTTTTGATCGCTTGTTTAGAATGGCACTAGAAACCTATAAAGGTACTACCAGTCAATCTAGTATTCAAGGCCATTTCAGATAAAATGAAAAGGGTATGTGTATTCTGGAAAATACACTTTAGCATTGTGGCATTCCGCCTACCCTCTTGGTTTAAATAAGATTTTGTATTCACCTGCAATCAGGTACTGGCAGGATGCTGACAACTGTGCATCGGGAGAAGCAGGGCTAGAGTCTGACTTGGCAAAGAGGGCCAGTGGTTTATGGGGACCTGTGCCAGCCAGGAGGCCAGTCAGAGGCAGGGGAAACTTCAGAGCTGGAGGGTGGAGCACAGGAAGGATCAGAGGAAGACGCAGGTTTGGCAAGTGAAGGGCCTTCCACCCTCTCCTGCCCCACTATCTCCCAGAACCAGAAGGAGATTGAAGAGCGAAGAGCAGAGGAAGCTTCCATGCAAGCGTAGTTTCTGCATGCATCCCATCAGGAGGAGGTACATACCTGGTGGAGGGGAGGTGGCCTCTTGTTGCTGCAACTGCTCCATAGAACTGGGTATAGCTGCCTAGATGCTAGACCGGTGTGCATGGGCACTCGGAAATGTAGAAATAATTGTGTCAGCTTAACAATGAAGAATTACCTTTCTGCCGTGTGCATTTGGCTGGGGAGTGCCCTTCACACCTGCATATGATCCATGGATTGCAGAAAAAGAAAATTCACTTGTGTTGGATCCGAGTAAAAAGAAGAGTTCTCAGCATGAACACACATTGAATGGATTCAGTTGCAGAAATTGTTGCCACAGTCATTTCCCTGTCTTAAGAATTCAAAGTAAGATGCTTGAACAACAGGCAGACCATTGTAGATCTGTAAATTGTACACTTGAATATGCAGAATAGGTGGCTTCTGGGTTGTGCTAATTTACGTTGTGTGCTGAAAACTTTCCCCCCCTTCAGGTTCACCCCTTCACTAATTTTCTCTCCTGAAACAAGGATCAAATGTGGATGCTGAAGTTTTCCACTTAAATTATTCATTCATCTTTTCCAATGGATGACTCTTCTCCAGTGGCATAATCTCATGTGAAGCTGGTGTCGTCCTAAAATATGTTTTGTTTTTTGATGTTTTAATTGTTTCCTCATTTGTGTGTGTGTTTGCCACCCTTGGCTTCTTTGAAAGGAAGGGTGGGATATAAATCATCATCTTCTTCTTCATAGATATAGTGTGTCAAATGACACAGGTTAATAATCATGCACAGGATTGTATGATGGAGGAGAGCCGGACCACGTAAGTTAACCTTACGCTGGCCCCTTTCAATGCTGTTTTTACACTGAGGGCATGTCTGGTGTGGGAGAGCCTGTCAACTTGCCCAAGCTGTCCTCATGAGCTAGAACTCTGATCATTAGTGGGGTACACCACTTCCCTGACTACATTACCCAGAATGCCTCACTTTGAGACAGGAACCCCTTGGCCTTTCTTAGAGTGAGGCAGGAGGCCATGCAGTGGCTGGTGGAGAGCCTTGTGAGGTGGGTGTGTAAGAAGTGGTGTGGTGGTGGTAGTGGCAAGGCCAGATGGACAATGAAGCAGGCAAGCAAGCAATTGGGGAGTGGGAGGGGTGACAGTTTTTTGCTTCCCTGAACCCTGAGACAGTTGCATTCTCATTCCCTCCCCCATTATGTAGCTTCTCTCGCTTGAGTTCAAGTGATTGGCGTTAAACTGATGCTGGTGTCATGGTCAGTACACTTCCTTCTGCGCTTAACACTTATCTGTCAAACAGCCTACCAGCCATTCAAGAGGAATCTTACTCTCATATGGGTTCTATTGGTACTGTTTTAATGGTGTAATGCCTTTGATCAGGTACCTGGCTGTGTAAACAAAACAAAGAACAGAAATTATGAACATTTTGAGGACTTTCTTGTGCTTGTTCTTTGTTTGCTACAAGACTGAAATTGGACCTTGATGTGAGCGTATCTTCTCTGGATAATTTCATTTATTGGTGCCTTGAACTGAGGTGACTGTATGGCCACACACACACCATACATGGTAGCCTAGTTCACAAGCCAATGTGTCCTTGAACCTGCCTTTTTGTTTGTCAAATCAAGAATGAGAAGCCTTTAAACAGCTTAAGTGTCAGCACTTTCTGCAGCTGACAGGAAACTGATCTGCTGCTTGGCCCTTTGCAGTGGGTGCTTATATACTAATGGCATGTCGCTCGGACCAGAAATTCCCTTTTGCATAGGTCTCTCTACAGCTGAGATGGTGGTGACTAGGGACAGTGGTGGTGTCTGCCATTTTGCAACCAGTCAGGATTGTCTGTGGAAAAAGCAATCATGTGCTGCTTGAGTGGCTCCTTTTGTCTGGGTGTGACACCTCCCCCCCAAAAAAAAATTCCTCTGTCACGGTCAAAGCCTGCTTGAGAGGAAAAGATTGCACTGCTCTTCAGCTGTCAAAACACTGACTTGCTTCAGGGTTAAAGGTTAATGAAAACTGTAACTTGAGCTGCCTGATGTAGGAAATCTAATTAGTAAGGGCAATTAATTCAATCACTTGGGATTTTTGGGATTCCCTCCCTCCATTCAGGATTTTAATAATATGTTTTGGATATACATTTAGTCCTTCTCTTGCGTTAAATAACTTCCCTGTTTCAGATTAACTGACAGCACTTGAAGCTATGAGTTTTTGAAGTGGAGGAATGCATGAAGTATAAATTTGATAGGTGTGGCAATTAGGCTATTCGTAGCTCTGCTTTCTTCCTTTTGGGGTGATGTGTATTAAGGTACCTGGTGCAGATAAGAAGATAGTGCGCTGCCCTCATTGTTAAAACATAATACAATTATTAAGCACCCGCCACCTGTTAGTATCATTCTTTCTAAAGGTCATTGTGTGGTGCCTTGCTGTCTGACTTTAACAGCCCTATATCAGGTTTGTTGGCTACTGTATTGTGTGGACAAATGTTTGAGAGAAGAATGTGACACCAATAGCCAAAAGAAGTTGGGAGGAGGAGAAACTCACTAATTTATCGCTTTATGATTTCTGCTGTGTTGAATTTATTAAGTAACTCAGACTTGGCAAAGATGTTTAGCAAAGTTCTAACAGTAAACTGCAATGCTACCACCCTGCAATCTACATTGTTGCTTTTCTGTTGTGTTTCAAGTTCAAAGAGTCATTTTGCAATTTGTGTGTAATCACCCATGTGTGTTTTTAAAAATAAAGTAATTGTAGCACTTTAAAAGGGTCTCAAAAGTCTAGTTCACTAATCCACTAAGAGAAACGTAATCAGAAGCAGAGCTCATTTTATACTAAACTTCTGGTCAAAACTGAGGGGGGAAACCCCTATTGAACCCATAGTCAGAAGTACCAAGTTTCATTAACAGTGAATTAAAGGCTGAGGAGAGAGAGGAAAACCATTTAGCCATTAACCTAATGTTTTGGATTTATAAATCCCATTGCTATAAGATCTTTTACATTTCCACTGAAGCCTGCTATGTGCTTGTTCTTGTTAATGAAAAAAATCATTCTTTCTTAATTGTTACTAAAAAGATACTTAATCGGTTGATGCAGAGTTTGACCACATCTTAATTAGCTATGCAAATCAGTCAGGTGATGAGTTGAGTTTCAATTTTGTACATGCTATATCTGCTGTAGCGAGGGGGGGGGGAACGTTATTTGAGCTAAGTATGAATTTTTGTTGTTGTTGTTGGTATCAGCCGCCAAGAATGCACCACCAGTTTTAAAGGTTGCTAATTATTTTCCAAGCTCAGTTTTAAATGCTGGTTCTTAACCTTTTTGAAGTCCTAAATGGCCTTTTATGATGCTACTTGAAGTGAGTGTCTCTTTCCACCTCATCTGGTGAAGGCCAGTTTTCCATTGCATCATCATCATCATTTCTACAGCCTTAAGTGGGGACAGACTATCATCTTGGGATCAGAGACAAATGCTTCACACTGCTACTTTTTATATTTATGTGTTGGCACGTGTGAGGCATCTCCCCCATATGACCTGCTTTTAGACTTCAAGTAGGGATGTATTTCTTCCTTCAGGCCTGTGGACATGGCTGACTTTTGAGAGTTGGCGTCTTCTGCTGCTGAATTGCTGTTTTATTATGCTTTCATGGTTTTTATGTGGCACTGCTGTGTTATATTTTAATGAATTGTTTGTGTATTGCCTGGGAACCTTCAATGTGTTATATATGCAATAAATAATAATTTTATCCACTCTTTTCTGATAATAATGGGATAAAATACTACCAATTGCCTGTACATAGAAATTATTCAAGACCTATTAACTTGACTACAGCTGTTTTTCTAACCTGTGTAGCATGGATTATAACTTTTTAAAATGTACTATTAGAAGTTATATGGTCAATATTTCACAGGAAAATGCTTCTGTCCTAATCTTCAGCTGTATAACCTGCTGCCTTTAAGATAGGAATATCTGAAGTTAGATGTGGGCTCTTTTGACTGGATTTTCACTTTAAGATTTCATTCCATATAGACTAACTTGGACAGTAAATGAATAGCACCACATCCTTTATCACATCATCACACCACAACATCCTTATTTACATTGTTCTGTTTAAATGAAATAGTTAATTTCAGTAGAAAGTTTCAAAGAGTTTTCTGTGACACATACCTTTCCATGATCTTACCTTTTAGTAATGTAAAATCCATAAAAGAGTTATGAAGTGGTTGAACAATGTTCTGAAATGAAAAACTTGTAATACTTGTTTTGAAATCTATTTATTAGACCTCCCGAATTAAAAAAAAGAAAGAAATCTGTTTTGAATACAAGAAGTATAACCGTCCTGCCAAATTGTAGATAAGAACTGAGGGATTCATAAACATTATTAATGTTTTGGAAAGCCGCTTTTATGCTAAAGTATTTGGAATTCTGTACAAATGAGATAACAGTAGGTCTAAATGACAAATTAAGGATTTTTTAAAAATCCCCAGCGTGTCTCTTGCAGTAATGGATTTATGGATGAAGTATGTTTTAGTTGGATTTGTAATTAAGGTTTTTCCATTAAAGGAAATAAAATCTATTCCTGTAGAGCAGTATCTTTCTGTTCAGAGTAGGTGGATTGAAAGAGTAGGAAAACTGAACAATTTTAATCCGATTTCCCTATGACAAGCCAGTATTCAGAATGGCTTCCTGTAGTGTAAAGTTCAAAGATTAAACATTGTTTGTTTTGCTAATCTTCAGTATATTCTGACTTTTAGCAATTAAGAAGTGAATAAATTATTCCACTTCTCAGGGTAATGTACAATACATATAAAGGAACCAAGTGAGTGAGGGTTTTTTACCTGAATAAATGAATCTGGTGCAAGATAAATATTGAAATGTATGTATATTTCACATGGAGTCCTAAATTACTGGTTATTAGTGGTGACCTAAGCAAGATCAGAGACTAACAGCTTCCTACTATAGTTACTTTTCAATAGCTTCTAAAGAGTTCATCCTTAGCCATAACTCCTGGAGTAAGTTGATAAATGCTATCAAAATTAATTTTGGTTACAGCAGTGCGTTTTCTAATTTAATTCAGGGACTCAGATTTTCAAAGCAACAATTGGATTCCACCCCACATGTATTTCATTTTAAAATACTATGAACCTTCTCCAACAGCTCGAACATTTTCTTACAGCTTTATATATTTTGGGTAAAGCCTGGCTTTGCCTGTTAGTCACAAGGTACTGGAATGACTGTTATCTGTTAGAGACTGTGGGACATTCTCCATCCTTTGGGCTTCCCTCTTCCATCATTAAGGAGGTAGAGACAGGTTGCTGAGAGGCTCCTTACCTTCCTGCCACTAACAGGGAAGCAGGGTTTTGCTTGTGCTATTTTGTGCTCTTTCTCTCACTCTGTCTCTCTCCTCTACTTTCCCTTCCATACCTGCATGGGCTAGCCCAGTTACAGAAACCTTTTCTATTAAATTGCTGGTTTCACTTGGTACCCTTAAGGGAGAAAGGGGGTGTCTCCAGGGGAAGAGGCAGAACAACCAGAGACTTCATTGAACAAGCTCTTCCCTAGAGAGCTTTTTCTCACAGCCCTTGGCTAAAGTTGTGTCCACCTCACAGTTTCCCTCCCATTCTCAGAAAGGAGCAATGACCGCATCTTCTCTGCCAAAGGGGTCAGAACGGATCAGTCCGCCCATGCCAGTCCAATTCATTGTACATTCAAGTTCTCTTCCCTACAAAAGACCACCACGAATTCAGTACATTTCTGGTGCACATACCTACGGCGAATCATTTTTTCATGACAATAATACCTGCTGGAGGTGAAGGCTTAAGGGTGCTTGTGATAAGCATGTGGAAGCAGCACCCCCCCCCAAGGCTTCAGGGCCTTTTTACCTGCACTGAGGTGTAATGTGTATGGGTTGCTTGTGCGTAAGTTGCCGCCTCGCCAGGCTTTGTTGCCTTGCTAAACCTTTCAGTCTGGGCAGCCCTTCACTTCGTGGCTGCCTCAGTCGCTAGCAGAATCCGTCAGTGGGCGTTTCTTAAATGTTTTCCAACATAAAAGTTGTTTGACACCCAGTCTCCTCCTACTCTCTCTGCGCGGAAGTCTTCTGCGCAGGGTGGGCGTGGGTAGTGGAGGACCCGTGCTCTCCCCGCTGGTGTCCGGTGAAGAGTCCTGGAGCCCTCTCGCCGATTCCCCCATCAGCCCCTCTATATCCCTGGTGTTGCGCTGATTTGCTTCCCCATCTGCGGAGCTGCCTCTCTCCCTGCTGGGCCCTTCTCCAGCATCATTTGAGAGCCTTCCCTCCGCCTCTAGCTCCGATGTCAGTTCCCTGACATGAGGTTTTCTGTCATATAAATGTTTGGGTTTCTTTGCTAGAGCCACCTACCTCTGGGACAGCCAAAGATGGGCTAAATACTCTCAACAACATTGTTGCTGGATATTGTACAAAACTCTGGAATATCTTGCTCTGACACTGGGAGGCTGACCCAAGATTCAGTATTGGTTTCTGGGCATGTCTTTTCCTGGGTTAAGATATTTGGCAAAGCCTTAGAGGAAGAGTGGTCCTACAACTTACGTATTTGGTGGTTTTATATTCTGATTTTATCCTGTCAATAATGGTGGTGGTGGTGGTGATGATGATGATGATACAACTGTCATCAGCCCCAGCCAGCATTGCCGACAGTCAGATGGTGGCAGCTGTAATCCAGTAACATCAGGAGAGCTACAGATTAGCCGTCCCTGCCTAGTGACAGTGTTGTTGTTGTTGTTGTTTAGTCGTGTCTGACTCTTCGTGACCCCATGGACCAGAGCACGCCAGGCACTCCTGTCTTCCACTGCCTCCCGCAGTTTGGCCAAACTCATGCTGGTAGCTTCGAGAACACTATCCAACCATCTCGTCCTCTGTTGTCCCCTTCTCCTTGTGCCCTCCATCTTTCCCAACATCAGGGTCTTTTCCAGGGAGTCTTCTCTTCTCATGAGGTGGCCAAAGTATTGGAGTCTCAGCTTCAGGATCTGTCCTTCCAGTGAGCACTCAGGGCTGATTTCCTTCAGAATGGATAGGTTTGATCTTCTTGCAGTCCATGGGACTCTCAAGAGTCTCCTCCAGACCATAAATCAAAAGCATCAATCTTTCGGCGATCAGCCTTCTTTATGGTCCAGCTCTCACTGTGAGAAGTGAGAGTGACAGTGTTAGTCAAGACCAAAACCAGCTTTTTGGCCAGAAGATGTGCAGCTGCTGGTTAAAAATTGGTCCCTGGTACATGATTTGATGGTGAGCAATATTTTTCCATGGATGTTGTGACTAGCTCTGCTCTAGGAACCAATACCATTCTCCTGCCTTCTTGAGGATCTTTGTCCCAAGATAAAAGGGAGGAATGGCATAGAGTAGACCTCCAGGCCAATCTTGGTTTAGAATGTTTGCTTCTTCTGAATCCACACACATTGGGTATTTTGACTTGGCTTTGGGAGACTTAAATAGGTACCTAACAACGCCACCACCAAGTTAAATAATTTAAGTTCTGAGTGTCATTGTTGTAGCTGTAAATGATTCATGACAGTACCTATACTTTATGCATGGGGATTGACACTGGGGGTCCTACCTTTTTTCTTAATTGCAAATAGGGGCAGGATGTATTGGTTTGAAGTTTTAGTTAGGTTTGACTTGTAGAGCTCTAAAACAAGTTGGTTTTTGCTACACGGGGGAGCACCTTCTTCCTACCAGCTGGTGAGCTTGTGCTGCAACCTGTAGATAACTATTTGGTGGCAACAAGAGGGAGAACATTCTTGGTAGTGGCACCTACTGTTTGGAATTGCCTTCCCTCTGAATTAAGGCAGACACATCATTGATGACAATTTGGTATCTGCTAAAACTTACTCATCCTCTCAGGCCTTTGCTGGATGTTAATACCAATCGACCGTAATAACATCATACCTAGAGTACCAGAGGAAGGGTAGAGCACTTCATCCCTTCTCCATCAGCCTGCACACTCACCTGTATAGAATTCTTGATCACTTATGGCTTCCAGACTAGTGCTTAAATACAAGTATGAGCTAACGTGCTTTTATCCACATTATTTAATATTACCCTAGTACTTTTAAAAGAAACTTAGTATTTATTACATTTCAAAAATAAATTTTAAAAAGTTGATTTTGTTGATTTTATTTAGTTTAGATTATTACCCATGCTGCATCAGGAACAGGAGAAAGAATTAGGAACTAAAAACTTACAATGAAACTTGAGTCCAGAATTCAGGCACATTCAGGGATGTGTTGCCATTTTTAGATGAAGGGCCATGGTAAAATCTAATAACTACAATTTATGATGTAGCGGCTACAATGTATCTTTTAAACTGCATGGATTACAGAAGAATGAGCCACGATGGAGCAAAAAGCAGCTTGTTCTGTAAATTATGTTGCAGCGAGGAACAGGTGAATTCAAGTGAAATACAAAATAGTTCATCATAGAAAACAATAAGGAGCAATTTTTTGATTCTCTCGCTTTCTTTTGCCCAATCTCATCATAAAACTCCCATTTCATTCCACAGTTCTAAAAACTGCTAATGATTGATATGATCGTAGTGCTGTCATTCTTAACAAAAAGTCACTTTTGTTCTAGGTATTTTAATAGATTCCCATTAAACATGTATTGCTGACTGAAATATTGGCATGAAGGGCTCTCACTGGGCTGAGCCCGGGAATTAAGAAGTCAGGAAATCAGCTGCTGCCTTGCAAAAGAGCCTTGTGTGACACAGGATCTCCTGATTGGGGGGATCATTACTGCTATTATGACTCTACTTGCGTAGGACTTTTGAATTTCATCTGAATGTCAGTAATAACCCTCTTAGCAAATTATCCTGAATAAAATCACAAAGGCATTTTATATAATAGGTGTTGAATTACTGGATAGATTTGCTAATTAAATACTCTTTGTTCTGCTGCAGTTGACATTACGGGGTAAGATCTTGAACAATTATTCTCAACAGCTGTACTTTGTTAAGGGAAAAATTAACCACAAAGTTTATTTTTTTTACACTTGAAGTTGGCAGATTTTTGAAATGTGCTTGAAAAAAATTCCATCATCCAATTGGTAATGAGAAGATAAATATGCAGGTGTTTCTGTGAAATATGATAACTGCCAACTGATTTATTAATGAATTTAGCAAGCCTTCATAACCTATTCCCTAACTGTTGGCACTTAAAAGTGATTTTCTATTGGAATAGGTAATATTAATATTACGCCTGTCACTAGATGAACTTTTACTTGTCTTGTGACCCTCTTGTAATTGCCTATATTTGCTACTGCCCTTGTGAACAATTGAAAATATTCCCCATAATGAATCATTAGTTTCGCTAACAGGACTAACTCTGTCTGAAATGTCTTCCCATTTACCAATCTATGACATTCATGGGACTAGAAATAATAATATTAAAAAAACCAAAAAATAATATATCAAATTGCCTGGCCAGCTTTTGGGATAAAAAAGTTATAATTTCATTATAGTCAGTTAATAATTGATATGTTTCTTAAAAGTATAAGCTAGTCTCCATGTACAGACATGTTTCTGTGTGTGTGCATGTGTGTGCATAGTACATATAACAAACTAGTTGGTATCTTGCTGTTTTTTAGAAGTATAAATTTTAGCCTAAGCTTACACAACACAAACATTCTGTCTTCTAAGTGGACAAGGTTGGTTAGTATTGTACCCTGTTCGTCTCTAGTAAAGAAGAAAGTAAATATATCTGTGCTACATTGTTTTAAGTGAGTTCTGTTTTCATGTTTTGCTTTTTGTAATGTTGTGAGCAGGACACAGTGTTGCATTACTATGGTCAAACATTGATTTGGTAGCTGTATCGCCTTATTTTGTAAATCCAGAGATCTAAAGCTTACTCCCTGACTGGTATATACAAAATATACTATTTTGTAATGTGATCTCATCAGAATCAATCTTTTCTTCTCCTTCCAGATTTTGATGCATACTAAGGAGCTGGTACAGAAGGTAGTAACAAATGTTTTTTTTATTATCTAGCAACCCTTAAATAGAATATCTAGTGACTTATTTTTTAAAAAAAAACAACTATGAAAATGGTAGCCCAAATAATCGAAGTCACTTCTCAGGATGTCTAGTTTACAAATGCAATCCTTCCTAGTGGATTATAGCTCCCCCTCCTTTTGTGGGAAGGGGGAAAGCAGATGTGATCTAATCCCTGCTTGAAGCCTATGTTTGAGTATTTTGGACAAATTAGTAACAGTGCTAATTAGAGTTTAGTCACAGGCCAGTAACTATGTGTTCTAATGTCCTTTTTTGGGGACTGATACCCCCACCCCTTTCCTCTCTGTCTTGTAGACTAGGAATACAATATTTTATTTTCTATGGGTAGGATCAAAGGATCTGTGAGAAGAAAGAAAATAACTGCTTGTGGTGTTCTGTGACCACTTGCATATGAGTTGGTGCAAACAGTACTGCAACAGTATTCTATTTGCAGAAGTTATACAGGTAGAAAGCACCTTTTGGTTCTACTTTTCACTTTTGTCATGCAGTGAGTTAGCATGAGGTGTAAAACAGGGGGTTGTATTTAACATTGCTGTTTCAGCAGACTTCTGCTTGCTCAGTGAAATTTCCCCCTCCCCCTCTTGCACATCCTCAAAATCTGGTCCAGAGGGTTGGAGGACCCTCCAGAGCCGATTTTGAGAGCCTGTTAGGCGAAGAGCAGAAGAGGAAGTCTCATTGTGTGAGCAGAATTCTGCACGCGCAGCATTGGATGCAGGCCAGGGGCAATGGCTTTACAAAATTACGCAAGTCTCTTGTGCCTGCCCTGCAAAGAATCCTACATGGCAAATACAAACCAGCTGTCCCATTAAGATGTAGTAGCAGACTGTGCTATTAGGAGCTAGCTAATTAAACAGTGTAAATGGGAAGGAGGGAACGCTCAAGTACAGGGCTCATTCCATGTACCACGAACCATGGTTTTTGGTACACGTGAAACAACCCACTATAGAAAGACAAATAATATTTTGTGTGAACAGACCCAATGTCAGTACAGTGGCTACAAGGAGGACTTGCAATAAAATGTTGCTGCTCAGATTTCTAGACATTCCATTCCTACTCTTCCCTCCCAGTTTTGGGCTTCCCCTCCACCATTTATCAGAATTCTATATCCACCCAGCATGCTCCGTACTCACTGGGTTGTGTGTTGATGTTTTATTATTTGTCTTTCTGTAGTGGGTTGCTTCACATGTACCACAAACCATATATACTTTCTGTAGTTATCATCTACAGTGGTGCCCCGCAAGACGAATGCCTCGCAAGACGGAAAACCCGCTAGACGAAAGGGTTTTCTGTTTTTGAGTTGCTTCGCAGGACGAATTTCCCTATGGGCTTGCTTCGCAAGACGAAAATGTCTTGCGAGTCTTGAGGTTTTTCCCCGCTCCCCCCCCTTTTTCTAAGCCGCTAATAGCCTTTTAGCAGCTAAGCCGCTAAGCCTTTAATAGCCGCTAAACCGCTAATAGCGCTAATCCGCTAAGCCTCTAATAGGGTTGCTTCGCAAGACGAAAAAACCGCTAGACGAATACACTCGCGGAACGGATTAATTTCGTCTTGCGAGGCACCACTGTACATATATATGGCAGCTACTTTCTGCTCCTCTTGTCAAAGATGTTATGTTAGATTTCTGACATGTCAGTTTTCAGTGTCCAAACAATGGTGTGTAATCTGTGTTACTTTGCTTATGCCCTCCTTAGATGAATCTGGAAGTGATTTATGGTGATACAGACTCCATTATGATAAACACAAACATTACCAACTTGGAAGAAGTCTTTAAAATGGGGAACAAGGTAAAATAATTTTAAGCTTTGTTGTAGCACCATACATTTCTTTGTTGCAGTTTTATATTGCTAAGAATTCTTGTTTTAGTACAACTAGTGAACAGCGACCTTGTTAGCACCTGCAGGCTTAATACTTGGTAGTTGATAGAGAATGTTTATGAAAAGGCTTCTTTCTAAAACTTTTGTATTAACATATGCCAGTGTTTCTCAAATTGTTGATCCCTGCTTGTCTTTTTTCCACAATGACATTTCCACTCCTCTTTTTAAATAAATTTCAGCATTTAGCATAATTTGAATTGCTATAATATGGCCTGTTAATGTTTTCCCGCAAGGATATATTTTCTTAACATATGCTTTGCAAGGTACATATAAGGTTGATACTTTGTTTAATAACTTAGTACTTTCACATAGCACATCTTGGGGTGTCTGTATACCATTTCTGTTAGAAAGGCAAGCCAAATGTTGTCATATATGGAATATTCTGTTAAGAGGGAATACTATTCTTCCCATAATTCCTTTGATTAATCCCCCTCACTCTCTCTAGCTGATAGAGACAGACCTTCTGAATACCCTCTAGATCACGTGATCAAATGCTTCTCTGCTAAAGACAGCTGGTGTCTTACTTTATGACTACATTAATTTGGTAACCATGTTTTGTTTATCTGTTTATTTTTAATTAAAATCTTGTGGCTCCTAGGGGGTATTATTTAACATCAGGATGACACCTTGCACCTGGATTTACACATGATCCAGACCCCCAAGGGAAAGGCAACCCTGCTCACCCAGAGCAGTAGGTTGTGCAGAGCTCCTGACAGCTCAGTATTCCAAGCTTTGATCTTTTCGCAGGCTGAGGCATTTAGCAAGCACCGGTCCACAGCTGGTGTGGCTGACCTGCCTGTTTGTCAGAGTTGGGACATCCTGTTAGACAAGCAGCAAGGCAAGGGAAAGAGCTGCAGAGAGACTTTCTAGATGGCTGCAGCAAACCTTTGCATGCCAAAGGTTCCAGGTTCAATTTCTGGTGTGGGGCTAAGGCAGCCACTTAGAGGTATTGCCATGCCATTCCATGGAGACAGGACTGAGCTGGATGGGCCCATGTTCAGCTTTCTGTGTTTCTAATGCTGGTTAGTAGGAACAGGTGCAACAGTGCCAAGTGAAAGGAGAACTTTGGCGTCATCCCAACTCCTTCCCCTCCTGCTCCTTATAGGGCTGGCAAGGGTGAATGCCATGGGACTGCCATCCTCCCAAGTACCCAGAAGCTCTGGGTTGCTGAAAATGCCAGCTCTTAGGAAGACGCTGAGACCAGCTTCTTCTTGATGCACTCGAGGCAAAAATCCCACAAGGAGATGTTTTCTCATTAAGCCCAGTTTTGTGTCAAACAACGGGGGTTAACTCTTATCAATCCCATCAGTCTTCCCAAACCTCATTGGAGATCCCAGTTCATGTGGTGGGTACTTGTCCTTGTTGTTCTTAACAGGTGGGGAGGGGGACGTGCCTTTGGGGGCAGATGGTAGATCCTAGGCCGTGCCAAGCCCAAGCATAGGCAAGGGCTGTAGATTCTTAACTAGAAGCTCCTCTTCAAACAGCCTTTCTTCTCCCTGGTCCTCATCCTCTGCTGCTGCCTTTTGCTCCACACTGGAAGCACCATGGGTGCAATCACACAAAACCATGATTTTAAGACCATCTTTGGGAGCATTGGCAAAGGTGGTTTCCAAAACCACCCCTTTGGGATTGCTTTGTGGCTTGGACTCGGGGCTTTTAAACAACTGATTTCTTGACTCTGCCAGCCTGGAATATATTTTCCTATTTTGGGCAAATATTTTCTCCACACTGTTAGTAAAGGTGTACTTTACAACCTATTTCAGAACCCTAACCCCTATGCTTCCCAAGGAGGCCGCAACAGTTTTATTTCAAGGGCCTTCTAAGCCTAAGGTTACCTTTCCTGGATTTTAAAAAAAGACATGGAAGGCAGGGTGGGTAAATCCATCTTTCTGTAAGATCATTACTTAACAAATATGCTTTAATCTCTGCTGATGAACACCATGTAGCTACTGAAGGTGCCAGTGGTAGGTGCCCCGATAGCCACATTTATTTCTATTGCAGTCATTCCTACAGAAAACCCTTTTATAGCTCAGTTATATTCAATGTGAGACTTTAATATATATAGTATAAGGTTGGGAGAGAAGAGAGAGCAGAATGAGTTTCCATCGTAGTACCGCCAGCACCAGTATGCCTGCTCATACCACTTAGGTTGTTTGCGAAAGTTCTCGGCAAACATCCCCTCAAAGTTCCACAATGCACAATAGATCATTTGCTCTTCCTGTTCAGTTCCTGCTTGCACACATTTCATCGGATGCCAGGATTGGACACCCAGCCCTCCCTTCCCTTCTGAACAGAGGAGCGGTGCAGTGAGCTGCCCTTTGTGAGAGAACGTGTTGGTGGCTGGTGTGGGTGCCTTTTTTTGCATGGGTGCCTTTTGATGGGGAGGGCATACCCACATTATTTTGTGGCCTTGTCTCTTGAGGCCCTTTTCAATGTGGCAGCCGTTTTGTTTTGTCTCTCACACAGTAGACCTTTGGTGACTGGCACTCACAGCACTTTCTCAAAATTCCAAGCCTTGGTCAGGAGTATGGAATTCATTTTTTTCATAACTGCTGCACACTATGGCAACATTTTCATTGTCACTGTTTATAGCCTTACTGGCAGATACGCTTGAGGTGGTGGAACATGGGACTATTAGCAGTGTTCTCGTGTGTGTGTGTGTGTGTGTGTGTGTGTGTGTGTGTGTGTGTGATGTTATTGTTTTAAAGATTCTGCGGTAAATAGGACTAAGAGTACTTTAATCTCTGTACAAAGTCTGGGGTTTGCTATCACTATGAAATCTTGGCAAATGACACTCACATATATAGTTCTACCTCAGTTTCCAAAGTATTTTTCTCTGTGGTAAAGAAAGTGATTTTTTTTCTTCATTTATTTTCAGATAAAAAGTGAAGTGAACAAGCTGTACAAGTTGTTGGAGATAGATATTGATGGAGTCTTTAAGTCCCTTTTATTGCTGAAAAAGAAAAAATATGCTGCTTTGGTCGTGGAGCCAACAGGGGATGGAAAATACGTTACCAAGCAAGAGCTTAAAGGACTGGACATTGTGCGAAGAGATTGGTGTGATCTTGCAAAAGAGACCGGAAAGTAAGTTACTTTCTTAGATTACTCACCATGGCTGCTGTGTAGATCCACTAACTGTTTACCCAAAGCAAGTGACAACACTCTGTATCATCATTCTGTCCCAAAGGCTATGATGTTAAGCACACTTATTTAGAAGCAGGGTTTATTGAAATAGTGGTATTTACTCTTAAATAAACATGTTTTAGATCAAAGGGGGTGCTTTACAGAAGGTTATTCCAAGATGGGTGGATTCAGCTACCACGCAAACAGATGCAGCCAACTTGGAACCTATTTAAATGCTTGACCTCATAGTAAATTGAGAGGCAGCATGATGGAGCGGTTAATGTCAGATGAAATGGGAAAGGACCTCTGTACACTGTCCTGATTTCCTTGGGGGAAAATGCAGCATATAATCTAACAAAATATGAATAGATAATGTGTGTTTGCCATCTTTTCTGGTCTAAGTTTTCTTCCTGCCTTTTCCTGTTAGGCAGAAACGACTCTGGGAAAAGTGTTTGTGTCTGTGTGTTTTTGCAAATATGCGGTGTGTGCGTGCATGCACACACCTCCCCCCTCCCCCATCTTGGATTTTTCTGTTATCTACAATTCACAGCTGCTTTTAAACAGAAAAATGTTGGTTTGCATCCAGTGGTGGTGCTTGGCTGATGGTAAGGCTTCCTTTGGCAGGATAGGGAGGAAAGCAATTTTCAGTGATTCCCAGATCTCCGTGTAGCCTCTGCACCTCTCCTCCTCCTCCAAAATCTGTTATGGAGGGTTGTGTTTTTCAGGGGCAGAGGTTACTGAAATAAGCTTTCTTCTCTGTTCCTCTGATGGAAGCCTTACCATAAGGCGAGCAACATAATTGGATATAACACACTGTTAATGAAATAAAGGTTTTAGAGGGGCCAGGCGGGAGGCACACTTTATCAAATTCACCCTTTTCTAAGAAGGAAAGCAATAGTATTTTGCTGTCTTAGCACCTACAAATTGGGACTGTTATTTGATTCGGAAATCCCCTAGTTTTTGAGTTCACACTACTCATAGCACCTTTAATTAGAATTGCCTTACTAAAAGTAGCAGGTAGCTTTCTTACACAGGTCATCCTGACGTTTGGGTACAAGGGGGAAAGCTCAGTGGTAGGGAATTAAGGAGGGACTGTTAGTTCTGCTCCCATCCAGGTAATGTTTGCAGCATTATTCATCAGTATTCCCTCCATGACAGAAGATATGGGGAGCCTGCCCTCACCCCTGCTTAGCTCCTTGGTAATCCGTGGTGTGGTATAGTGGTTAGAGTGTTGGACTAAGACCTGGGAGACCCAGGGTTCAAATTCCCACTCAACGATCCAGCTCACTGCATGACCTTGGCCATTTTCTTAGCCTAATCTACTTCACAGGATTGTTGTGAGGATAAAATGGGGTGGAGGACAACTATGTACACGACTGTGAACTCCTTGCAGGAAAGGTGGGGTATAAATGTGAAAATAAATAAACAACCACTGGAAACTGGTTAACCTTTTGTGGCATATTTGAATAAATTTACACTTGCGTTTTGGAAAATGCTTAATAGGAAAATAAATGTTAGCTTAATTATTACTAATGTTTGGACTGGTAGCGTGCATCCCATGGAGCTAGTTTAAAGTTGTGGTGGTAACCTGGTATTCCACCTGAAGAAAATATCTACACAAAAGTAATTGGAAAATATTCTTCCCGTAAATTCTGAGGAACATAGTGTGCTGCAGGTGCGTACTGTGTGTTTTTCAAAAATGTGTTTTCTCACACGCCTAAACTTTTCTTACAGCTATATAATTGGTCAGATTCTTTCTGACCAACCCCGAGATGCAATTGTAGAAAACATTCAGAGGAGGTTAATCCAAATTGGAGAAAATGTGGCAAATGGCAGCGTTCCAGTAAAACAATTTGAAATCAACAAGGTAAATAGTTTTGGTTTTTTTAACTGTTATGCCTGAATTTGTTTGAATGTATTCCATTCTCTCCTGGTGTCCATTTTTTGTGTTCATGGTAGCTGATCTTTTAGCAATTGCAGAGAGCATTTCTTAAAACATTTTAAAATTCTGACAGGAACAAAGAAAGTTAAAAAGAAAAAAGAATCTAAGTTTTAATCAGAGAGGAAGGCGAGATTTGTCTAGTGTAAGCCAAATTTGTACATAAATCTTTCCCTCAGATCTGTCTTTTTGCTCCCCCCCCCCAAACCTCCCCCTCCAAACGGAACCAAGGCTTACAGTAGGGAGTGCCACACTTTCTCAGCATGCTGCTTTTCATAAACCCATATTTCAAGCATAAGTAGTTTAAATAAGAGTTAGGGAACCTGTAGCCCTCCAGATGTTGTTGGACTACAGCTGCCATCATCCCTGACTGCTGGCCGTGGTGCCTTGGGCTGATGGGATTTGGAGTCCCAACAGCTTTTGGAAGGCGACAGGTTTCCCACCCTTTATTTCAGTCAATATATTTCTGAGCAGGTCAAGCATTTTTCTCAACCCCTGTAGGTGGGACATGTTTGAACAGAAAGAGGAGCAGGTATGTATACAGTTGGTTAAACATTACAAACAGGATCTGAAAGCAGTACTCTCCTTTGTTGTAAATCCCCAACATTTGATATTTGGTCTGACCATTGAGATTCGGTTTTGCTGCAATGACTGATGGAGAGCTCTTGATAGATGGACTGTTCATGAATCTGTGCCATCCATTTTAAAAGCACCCTCTTTGACTTGGTCATTCCCTTTCTATCCTGTAGTATATATTTTAAGTTGACTTTATTTCCTCTCCTTCCAAGTTTCCTGAAGGAATCTGACTTTACCCATTCTCCCTGTCCATTTATTTTAATCAATGACATCATCCATCTCTTCTGAGGGAGTGAGCCATTATTTGAGCCAAGTTAGAAGGGACGGATCTGCTCCTTAGCTTCTTGACATCATTCTGAATCTCTGTCTGCGTTGCTATCCTTCATGAGTTTTGTTGCCCAAGATGGCAACTAGGAAGGAAATGCCCAGGTAAAAATAAATAATCTCATTTTACAAGCCAGTTTATGGAAAGCAACAGACACAGAACCTAATATTTATGCTATTTCAAACGTTGATGAATTTTGCAGTAGTTTCACCAGCAATTTCTCCTCTGTATTCTTTTTCTTTGATATATATATAGGCATTGACAAAGGATCCCCAGGACTACCCAGACAAAAAAAGTCTGCCTCATGTCCATGTTGCCCTGTGGATAAATTCTCAAGAGGGTAGAAAGCTGAAAGCTGGAGATACCGTGTCGTATATTATCTGCCAGGTAAAAATGTTCAGATTCATTTTAATTTAATAAAATGTTTATTAGTGCGGTAAATACTGTTTGCGATACGTTGTGTGCCAATACGAACTTAGAAAGTTATACGTAACTAAAAGAAACCAATAAACCTTTCTTTTTTGTTTCTTCTTTGTATAGGATGGATCAAATCTGAGTGCTAGCCAGAGAGCATATGCTCCAGAACAACTGAAAAAACAACCGAATCTTGCTATTGACACTCAGTACTATCTGTCGCAACAGATCCATCCAGTAGTGGCTCGTATTTGTGAACCCATAGATGGAATTGATTCTGTCCTTATTGCAGCATGGCTAGGTTAGTATTGCAGTTCAGTATTTACTTTGCAATTAAAGGTAAAGGTACCCCTGACCATTAGGTCCAGTTGCAGATGACTCTGGGGTTGCGCGCTCATCTCGCTCTATAGGCCAAGGGATCCGGCGTTTGTCTGCAGACAGCTTCCGGGTCATGTGGCCAGCTTGACTAAGCCGCTTCTGGGGAACCAGAGCAGTGCACGGAAACGCTGTTTACCTTCCCGCCGGAGTGGTACCTATTTATCTACTTGCATTTTGACGTGCTTTAAAACTGCTAGTTTGGTAGGAGCTGGGACCGAACAACGGGAGCTCATCCCCGTTGTGGGGATTTGAACGGCCGACCTTCTGATTGGCAAGCCCTAGGCTCTGTGGTTTACACCACAGCGCCACCCGCTTACCACTTATTAGTAATTAGCGTATGGCAGAGCAATCCAACCCTGCCTCCTCCAGCTGTGCACGATGTGCTGTAGGGGACTTGTATTAAGCCAAGGTACCCCTCAGCTCTGCCAACTGAGCTGGCTAGCCACTGGCAAACCCCCCACCCTTCTTGTGGTATCCCAACCAGCAGACAGCCCCAAACAGAATGTTCACATGGTGGGGCTAAACTATCCCAAAATCCACTGGATACCCAGCTGGTCTCATTGCAGATGGACGGTGGCATTGGACCAGTCCTGACCCAATTGCTGTGCCAAGTTAGAATCAAGCCCTATTGTCCACAACTACCACCACAGTCATCTGCGACTGGACCTAACGATCAGGGTTCCCTTTACCTTTACCTTTACCACCACCTTCAGCAGAGTTACTACTATTTGAATCAATGTTTTCATATGCTTTAAGCTTATCTTAGACTCTCCAACTGCTAGTGATAGTGTTGGCCCAATGCATGGCTGTTTGTTTGCTTACTTAATTTGTCTTTCTACCAAATGATGCTCGAGGCAGCCAAAACTAAATTACAAAATAAAATACAAAATAAAATACGAAACAATAATACATTCCCATAGGCAGTGGTAGCAAGGCCTGTTTGTATCACTTATTCTCAAGGTAAACTCTGTTCAGCAAATTTTAGGATGTTAATTTTTCATTATTCCGACCCACCCGCACACATCCTCAGGAAAGGCAGTGCATAAATTAAAGGGGGAAATAATTAATAGCAATTATAAATAATAATGTTAGAAAATTCTTCTGACCAAGATTAGGATTCAGCATTTCAAGAATACGTAGGCACAGTTTGCGCATCCTTGTAAATCGTAATTAATGATTTACTGTAAGGTCACTGATCTTGCCTGCTTTGCTCTTCCCCACCGGTGAGCAGAGAAAACAAACAATTCTGGCATAGCCTTATCATGTTTTGTTTCATTGTTTTGTATGGCTCAGTACGACTGTAATCCACGGCATAACTTTATTGACCTTTCAGTTTTAGCCAGCTAAAAATAATCGACAGTATAATCCTATGCATGTCTACTCAGAAGTAAGCCCTATAGTGGGGCGAAACTATTGTTAGTGAAAAATGCTTGCAGAGTTAAATCTTTGTGGTCTAACTGTTAACCAAACAGGGCTATAAAGTACTATACAATTATTTTTCAAAAAGAGATTCAGGTTGGAAGCCTCTAGGTGGCAGCACTAGACACTATTTCCCTTTTATTTTTCAAAAGCTTTAATGAGTTATGCAGCAGGGTGATTAACTTTTAAACTTGCATAGCTCTCAAGTAAGACTGGGGAAGAGTGGTCCCCCCCCCCGTATTAGCTTGTTTATTAAAATAACTAATTTTGAAATAATCACCCTGCAAATGGAAACTTTAGTCTTTACAAAATATTTCCTTTAAGCATAAAAATTACATTTAACCTGAGTACTATTACTTATTAACTGAAATTTAATTTTTTACACTTTTCCCCAAGGCATGATCATATGAAAGCTTATTAGACTATTCTTGCTGTTAATAGAATGTAATGGCTTTTAAAGTAAGAGATGAGTTTGCGATCTAAGATTCTTCTACCTCTCTACTTAATTTGGGGAATCCTAAGCGAATTAATTATTAAAAGCCTGTATATGAAAAAATAATTCACAATTAATTTTGACAGGTTAACTCATAAGCAAGAGAGATCAGTTCAAACAAGTCCTGGGGTTTCTCTTTTCTTTCTTTTTTTAAGGACTCTGATGGTAAGATGTATTGCTTCCATGAAATTTACTGATCGTTAGTTTTGTTTTATTTTTATTTCTGTAACTTAATGCTGAAAGTGGATTCCTTGAACCAAGTAATTTTCTGTGGAACAAAATACAATATTATTAATCCAGGTATTTACTTAGGTGTCCTTAAAATTATACCTCTTTATTTGCTTGGTTTGCTGTGGGCTTGAATCAGGACCACAGTTGGTTATGTTGTTTCCAGACAAAATAATTATTAATGCTAAAATGAAGGTTGGTGTAAATTGCTATTGCTGAGCACCATTGACATCAGTAGATCTCTGATTCACACAAACTGTATCTGAACTTCTCATAAACGAAGACAGATGGCTTACCTATACCTCTTTGTTTCTGTATCTCCAGTTCCAATATATATATATTTTTCTGATAATATTAAGTAAGGTTATCTATGCTACAGCTTGAAAGCGGGGGGGGGGGGGGGAATCTATTCAATATTACTACTTAAATATATTTTAAGAGTCCCCCCCTTTCTGATTAATTCTAACATGATGCAAAATATTATGATAGAAAATGGTATTCAGTAAGTTTTCCTTTAGCACCTCTACATTACAAATAAACTCTTTTTGTAAGCTTGTTCTCTTAGGAAAATAATCAGAATTTATTTTCAATTGCTAAAAATGCTATTTGTCAAGCATCCCAGTTATAAAATATTTTAATGATAATGACTTTCTAAAACACTAAGTAGATGAAATGGGCATTCGTTTCAGACTTCAACCCATCAACCACTTCAGAATAGTATCAGAAGTAATAGTGGTACTTTTAGACTGCTCCAACGAAGGTAGTATGTGGCTTGAAGTCCTAGTGAATGTATGAAGTAGTAGTAGTTGAACACTGAACATACATTTTTTAAAACGCAAGTTGTTGAAATATTGTTTCACCTATCTTATGTTTTTACAATTTAAACTGGAATTAATTTTGTCAAAACCCTATAATCCCTATCTAAATTCATTAAGCTAAAATAGATGCCCTGTCAGTCAAGGGTGTGCCATGTGTCAGTGTTAATATTCCTTATGCTGTAAAAAGCATTCCTTTTAATTCTTCATTAGTAATGATAAATTCAACTCTCTTCCTATTACACACGGAAGTTTTAAATAAAATAAGTAAGCAAGCCCTCATGACGTGAGCATTCTTGCAATACTTTTTTTTGTCACTCCTGAAGGTGACGTACCTATTGCTTAACAATTATAATGACACTCAACCAAATTCTTATTCTGTATCCTTGTGTGTTAAATTAGTTACCTTTATCTTTGATCCTGGCCGGCTGTTTAAAATGCATCTCTAAATACAAAACACATTAGTACAATAATAAATTGTTGCTCATATTTCCCAAACTTTCTGTGTTCTGGTAACCAAAAGTGCTTTTTTTGTCTTCAATTCGCACTTTTTAAATACTGCTGCTGAATTTTAACAACTGCATTAGATTGAAACCTACATGCTGTTAACCACTGAGCCAAAATGAAATCGACCACTGCATTGAAGTCTGAGTTGGCAGTTGTGTACAGTCTTGAAGGAGTGGGTAATAGCAGTACAACCAGGTTTCTTTTAATGGAGTTTTTATATTCTCCCTTTCATTTTAATGATGCCATTCTGGTTTAAAGACTTTCCTAATAAAGATGCACAATTTTATTCAAATATTCTCTGTGTAACTTAAGAAAATAGCAATAAAGCTGTTCTCTAGGAGTAGCATCTTCGTAAACAAAATGTTCTATTGCATACTCCCCATGGTAGATAATGCATTGTGCTTGTTTTATTTATAAAGCAATTTTGTGTGAAAAGATAAGTAATTTCTTCATGTTACTCAGCTCTTCATCTTAAGTTTAAAATGGGAAAACGTATTCTTTTCTCTTTTTTTAAACACCTTTTCCTTAGGATTCAGTCTTCCTTTGGATTTTACAGTTTGTAATTCCTATTTGAAGCTGTATCAGCTTAGATGAATTGCTTTCTACGGACTTTGAATTTATATTTCTTATTACCAGGGCTGGATCCCTCACAGTTCAGAGTCTCTCACCATTATCATAAAGATGAGGAGAATGATGTTTTGTTTGGAGGGCCAGTTCAGCTCACTGATGAAGAGAAATATAAAGACTGTGAAAGATTCAAGTTTGCTTGCCCAAAGTGTGGGACAGAGAACATTTATGACAATGTCTTTGATGGTTCGGTTAGTATTCTGATATTTATATTTTGAGAACAAATTCTCTGTATAGGAGATGGTATAAGAAGGAAAAGAGCCAGTTAGATTTTCTGTTTCCATAAGGGGCATTTGTATGTTAATGCCAAATCCAGTTTTCCATACTATTCTCATGTGCTTTTTCAAAGTATTACACATATATAGCATCTTAGAGCTGCTTACTTAATAAGGCCTATTCAGTGTCATTTGGCTACCCTAAATCAAGCTAATTGGAAGAGAACATTTTTTTTTGAAGTTTCTGTTTTGTATTTTTACTTCCCTCTTCCCTTTTATATAGAAGTTTCTTCTATGTTATCTTTCCTGCTGTCTTCGTACATCAGACATAAAAAGTCATCGGGTACATTCCTGTCAAGGAGTGCTGCCAGAAAATCTATCTGTGACCTTGGATCAGAACTTGAATCAGAGCCAACTATTTAACTCTATTGCAATGTTATGCATGTACTAGTTATTGGCAAATTAGCAGGCTGTGGAGAAGTGAAAACCTTGAGAGTTAAAGCAAATAAATTCTGTATCTAAATTAAAAGCAATTATTTTAAGTTAATTTGGACAAACAGCAGATGTTCTGTGTTCCTCGAATCAAAACAAAGCAGTTCTTGGAAGCAAGCGAGAGGAAAAGGCAGGCACAGATCAGTAATACTTGGTAAATCCTTGACTTTGTTTCATTACAGCTGTAAATAAGATAGTTAATTGCATGGGGGCTTGACAACTTACAGATGGGCTAAGTGTAAGAAGAGCGGATGTCAAGCTCTGCAATCTCTTCCACCTGGAATTGCTTAATGTTGTTAGTGCGGGAGTGGTTGCTTGGATCACAAAAGTACAGATTTTTAAGCAGTACAGTGGTGCCCCGCAAGACGAAATTAATTCGTTCCGCAATTTTTGTCGTCTAGCGAATTTTTCGTCTTGCGAAGCACGGTTTCCCATAGGAATGCATTGAAAATCAATTAATGCGTTCCTAGGGAAACCGCTTGCCAGGCTGGCGGTGCGGAGAAGGGCTTTTCTCCCCACCGCAAGCCTTCAGCACAGGTACGGGAACAGAGGGGAAGGCGCGCAGCGCTTTCCCTCTGTTCTCGGGGCTTGCGTGGGAGGAGGGTTTTTCCTCCCCACCGCCAACATTCAGAACAGCATTCTGAATGTTGGCGGTGGGAAGGAAAACCCTTCTCCCACCCCAAGTCTTCAGGACAGCCATCCGAAGGCTGGCGCGGGGAGAAGGTCTCTCCGCCGCCCCCCACGCCAGGCTTCGGTGCATCCTTCAGAGGCTGCTGCCATAGTCACGCGTCACAACTCCAGCTGGGAGAGGGTCGCGGGGGGCTGGTTTAGCCCCGCGCGCGCTCTCCTGGCTGGAGAGGTGACGGGCGCCTATGGAGGTTCCTGCCATAGGCGCGCGTCACAACTCCAGCTGGGAGAGGGTCGCGGGGGGCTGGTTTAGCCCCGCGCGCGCTCTCCTGGCTGGAGAGGTGACGGGCGCCTATGGAGGCTCCTGCCATAGGCGCGCGTCACTTCTCCAGCTGGGAGAGGGTCGCGGGGGGCTGGTTTAGCCCCGCGCGCGCTCTCCTGGCTGGAGAGGTGACGGGCGCCTATGGAGGTTCCTATGGAGCTGTTCCTGGAACAGCTTTCCGAAGTGGAGCGGCTGGGGCAGGTGACCCCGCCCCCGCCCCACTTCGGAACAGCTGCAAAAGACGTCAGGGGGAAGCGGGGAAGCGAAGCGCTTCGCTTCCCGCTTCCCCCGGACCTCTTCTGAAGCAAGGGGCTGGGGGGAGATCGCTATCTCCCCCCATCCCCTTGCTTCAGAAGAGGTCCGGGGGAAGCGGGGAAGCGAAGCGCTTCGCTTCCCCGCTTCCCCCGACGTCTTTTGCAGCAAGGGGCTGCAGGGAGATCGCTATCTCCCCCCATCCCCTTGCTTCAGAAGAGGTCCGGGGGAAGCGGGGAAGCGAAGCGCTTCGCTTCCCCGCTTCCCCCGACGTCTTTTGCAGCAAGGGGCTGCAGGGAGATCGCTATCTCCCCCATCCCCTTGCTTCAGAAGAGGTCCGGGGGAAGCGGGGAAGCGAAGCGCTTCGCTTCCCCGCTTCCCCCGACGTCTTTTGCAGCAAGGGGCTGCAGGGAGATCGCTATCTCCCCCCAGCCCCTTGCTTCAGAAGAGGTCCGGGGGAAGCGGGGAAGCGAAGCGCTTCGCTTCCCCGCTTCCCCCGACGTCTTTTGCAGCAAGGGGCTGCAGGGAGATCGCTATCTCCCCCCATCCCCTTGCTTCAGAAGAGGTCCGGGGGAAGCGGGGAAGCGAAGCGCTTCGCTTCCCCGCTTCCCCCGACGTCTTTTGCAGCAAGGGGCTGCAGGGAGATCGCTATCTCCCCCCATCCCCTTGCTTCAGAAGAGGTCCGGGGGAAGCGGGGAAGCGAAGCGCTTCGCTTCCCCGCTTCCCCCGGACGTCTTTTGCAGCAAGGGGCTGCAGGGAGATCGCTATCTCCCCGCAGCCCCTTGCTTCAAAAGAGAAGACCCGCTGTCCCCGGGGCAAGCTTCGTTTTGCGAAGCAAGCCCATAGGGGAATTCGTCTTGCGAGGCAAATCGCGGACGAAAAAACCTTTCGTCTAGCGAGTTTTTTGTCTTGCGAGGCGTTCGTCTTGCGGGGCACTACTGTAATAGAAAGGGGGGTGGTATGAAACTTGACTGCTCTTCAGTGCATTTCTTCATAATGAGAAATTTATTAGTTTGCTTTTATCTGTGTAGACAGACTGAAAATTCTGTTCGGCTAAAAAAGGTTGTAAATCTTCCAGTGAGACATTACTTCTGCTGCGGCATGTAAGATCCTGACTGCGCAGTCAGAGCCACAACAAGAATACTAGGACAAGAATACCACTTTGCCTTAGAATGTCTGTCTTTGAACTTTATACTTGCACAGGACCTTTTGCAAAGCTGTTGTTTATACTGATTTTTGGTCTCTTAAATCCGTAGGGCCCGATGATCGAAGCCAGCTTGCGACAGTGTAGCCAAAAAGACTGTCGTGAATCTCCTCTAATGTACCTAATGCAAATTAACAACAAGCTAAACCTGGATATAAGAAGTCATATTAAAAAGTACTACAGTGTGAGTAACTGTGCTCTTTAAGTTTATATTTAGTCCCTCATATGAGCAACACCCCTTCCTGTCCTGATCCTGGCCCAGTTCAGACACCAACATCTTGATCCTATAAAACCATGGTTTACTGAACCAGTAACTACCTGTGTGCTGGCATACTCTCACCTCTTCCTTCTTCTCATGTTCCTTACTTGGGTTGAAGATATTTTGGTTTCTTAAACTGGTTTCTCATGTCTGAACCAGGTAATTGCTTAAACAACTTCCTTCAGATACGGTTGTATATACCAGTTTCTTTAGAGCTAAACATTTGCAAATCATATGAGAGAATTTGCTTGGCCTTGTTATCGGACTGTGTTTGTACTAATTCAGAAGGGTTGGGGAAAGGAATCCTTTAACTTCATTGTTCGCACTGTGTAGGCTTTCTTATGTGCATTTCTGTGAGAGTTGTAAATTCAGATCAGGGAACGCTTCTTTTGAAGGTAAGTATTTCACATTTAAGCAACTCAAAATCATATAATTAAGAATTTTTTTTAGGGTTTTCTGAGGACTACTCACATGAATGGCTCTGAACTGATTTCACAGGCCTTTGTTCATTCCGTGGTTAGTATTAAAGTTTAATCATGCAAACCAAATATTATTTTAAGCAGCGGAATTTGGTTTGTATTTAACGAACAATGTAAATCTAGTGAGAACACCAAAATCTGATAAAGTGTTTTAAATTAGGACATTTCCTAACATTTTAGAAATGTTTGTTCATATTATTTTTCAGAATGAGGCAACAATTTGTATACAGTGGTGTCTTGGTTTGCATACATTTTGGATTACAAACACGTCAAACCTGGAAGTGCATGTCCCGGTTTGCAACCTTTTTTGGGATTACAACCCATTTTAAATAAATTATTTTGGGAGGCCCCATTACAAACGGACCTCCGGAATGGATGATGGTTGTAAATCAACATACCATTGTATTAGATGCTTCCACGCGGTGTCAGAGCTCCACATATTTTAATGGCCTTATCATTTGTATAAATGTCAACATGATAATTTGAAAAGATTTTTGCAAATTACTCCACTGAAATCAAGTTTGGTTCAACACACATTGAGACCTTTGGTTAAATATTGGTTGCACTTTGTTGGATTATCCACACCTTTCTTCCATCTCAGCTCTTATTCCTAGCTGCTATGTAAAGATTTTGACCTTCCTCTTCTCCCATAGAAGCTTACAAGCATCCTTGTTGACAGTTTCACTATGGTTCCAGGTAACTTCTGCTTTAGTCTCTCTAACACAGTGCTGAAAGTTGTGCATGGAAATATTTTCGAAAACTGGGATCAAGAAAGGTTGAAATGCTGGTAGGGTGAAAGAGGAGCAACCAATTACTCTTTGCTGATGGAAAACACCTGGGTGCAAACAGTGGCTATCTATACCTACTCCGTATCTTTTAGGAGCAGCAGTATGAAAATGGAGAGAGAGGGTGACTACTGCAGAAGAACTAGGCATTAGGGACAGGTTCACATTTCAGCTGCCTCCCCATGTTCTATCTCTGGAAAAGAAGAAGCATGGAAATGTGGAGTGCAGAAATACTCTTATCAGCGGCACTCACTTTTTAAAAATGTGTATTCCTGAGTTACAACTCCTGTAAATATTGTGCAACTTCACAGTAGCTCCAGCAGTAGGTTTGGGACTTGGCTTGCTGAAGTTTTTCATTCATATATTTTTGGAGTCTCTCCCACCCTTCTTAAAACTTAAAATAGTGTGGCTTTTTAAAATTTGCTTGCAGAGCAACTGGGTGCACTGCACAGCACAGTGCCAGTGAGCTCCCAGCCATGTGCCAAGGTTTAGTTTCATAAGCAGCTGTTCTTGCCAATAGATAGGGTCCTCTGCCCCACTAGCAAGCAACTTAGTGTATAGGTCCCAGAAAAATCCCCATTGCTCAGGGTGATGATGATAGGAGCCATAGTACATAACCCCTGTGGGTGTACACACAGACACTTATTTCTACCTCATTTTTCCTCTTTGCTCCAAGGAGCTCAACATGACATACATGGTTCTCCACTCTCCCCCAACCCAACACCTTTTCATTATTACAATAACCCTGTCTTGTTATGATTGCTGGCCCAACGTCAACTAGTTTGGTTAATAATAATTTATTATTTATACCCCGCCCATCTGGCTGGGTTTCCCCAGCCATTCATGGCTTTATAGTGCGGTCTGCATCTGAATCTTCCCAGTCCTGGTCCAACACTGTATCTGAAATGGGGAACCAGATGCTGTTGAACTCTCATTAGCCCCAGGTAGCATGGCCAGTGATCAAGGATGATGGGAGTTTTACTCTGTCCACATCTGGAGGACAGCAGGTTCCACATCCCAGCTCTCTCTATATTGTCTGGAAACAAAATTTTGCTTTTTTTGGTAAAAGATATTGGAGTGGTTCAAACTAATGGCGAGAACAAAGTTCCATTGAAAAATATTTGATAGAATCTTGATTTATTTTAGATATTGTTTCAGTGTGTATTGACACAGCTGCACAATACATTAATAATTTTGCTCAGGCTTATATGATACCTTACGTTCTTACCCACTTTGCATTCTTTCCGCAACTTAAGTATTTGTGTACCTGTGAATGTAGTGTTTTAATAAAATGGATGCACAACAGCCCAGATCATATAGTTAGCCCAAGATAATACAAATATTGTTTGTTATGTTCAGGCATCCATACGTTAGGGTTCTGTTTGGTTTTTGTTTTTACATGCGTGTCATATTCAAATGTCATGCCCACATGTAAGCAGCATATGTACTTAGGTGGGGTGGGAGGGCACAGTCTCTCTCCTCTACCACATATAGTAGCAAGGTTGAGGGAAGTCATCATCTGAATTGGACCCTTGTAAATGTTGTGCCTATATTTGAGGTGACTTGATTCTTTGAAACTGCTTGGTGATAGTTCTTTACTTCTTCATAGTGTTCATATTATCAATACCACATGTTGAGTTTCTCCTTGACTGTATGCAGGGGCGTCTTACCCATAGAGGCTAGCGGCGCAGGGTGCCAGGACGCCAAGTTCTGGAGGGTGCCAGGGAAGAGGCGGAGGCTGGATGCAGCACTTCCTGGCATTAGCTTGCCACCCTTGCCTGCCTCCGCCATGCCTTGCCGAAGCAGCACCGCACCCGGAGCCTCCGTCTGCCATGGCCACCGCAGCACAAAGCGGCCAGCTGAACCGGGAGGCGCTGCATCCAGCCTCCGCCTCTTCCCCGCCGGAGGACCTGCCCTCCAACCACTGCCCGCCTCCTCCAGCCCCGCTGGCAGTGCCATCCTCCCTAAAAAACTCTGGGAAACGGGGGGGGGGGCATCGGAGGGAACTTTGCACCACAGTGCCGGATATGCTTAAGACGGCCCTGACTGTATGATTATTTGATTTGATTTAGTTGGACAATACAGTTCATATTGTTCACTCATAGTTGCTATTTTGGAGTACTTACTAAAAGCCAAAGCATTAGGGCTGGGGTTGTCAACCTGGTCCCTACCGCCCACTAGTGGGCGTTTCAGGATTCTAGGTGGGCGGTAGGGGATTCTACGGCACAAGCTGAATCCTCCTTCCATCGAGCACTGGTGGGCGGTAAGGAAATTTTACCAACCAGAAAGATGCATTAGTGGGTGGTAGGTATAAAAAGGTTGACTACCCTTGCATTAGGGTGAGCCATACCATGATGTTGATTGAAAACTGCAAGATTGTATTTGCTTGGGAAATCATCTGTGATCTAGTAACATTTTTGCTGTTTTAGCAAACTTATTCCCCTTAAACAATAGCATGTCTTACTATTTTTTCCTCCCCCCCTTTTTTTTTTACTATTTGGCTTCTCCAGTAATAAATTCCTTAAATATTCCCCCCACCATTCCAAATAATTTTAACTTTTCATTTTTTTATCTGTACACATATTAAGCTTTTTAAAAAAGGACGACATCCTAAGATTTTATTCTTTCTTTTGGTTGCATTATTCTTTTGGAAGATTGATCTAGGTTTTAAACAATTTCTGCAGAAGAACAAATAGAAAAAAGAAAGAAATACTAGCTAATCTAAATTGGGGAATGAAGAAGGCTTTTTTAAGCATGAAAATTTCATCATCTTGTCAGCTGGCAGAATGCCTGCTGTGTGGATTCACAAAGGCTAAGAATTACACTTTCATGAAATTTTCCTCACTAACTGCCCTGGTTAATTTGAAAGATAACCCACTGTTCTAATTCATCCCTCAATTGGGTGGTGCAGGTTTTATCTTTGATCTGACAAAGCATTTGTGTTAATCGTTTTGGCCCTCTACTAGACACTCTTGGGATTGTGCTTTTACAATAAATGTGTCTGTGATAGCTCTTTAGTCTATTATACTTACAATAGATCCATAGAACTGGTAATTAATTCTGTACTGCTTTGGAAATGGGAAGAATAGGTGTAGCTCTGTCAAGTGCTACTGGAAGTTTGTTTAGCTGGTTCATTTTTGAAGTGTTACCCTGAGCTTTCAATGAAATATGTATGGTTTTAGAGGAGTTTGTTCTGAAGTGCGTGGCTATAAGTGGGTGATCTGTATCCGGCATGTACACTTTATAGCTTCTATAACTGATTCTCATGACAGAGTGGCATACGGTCCCCATTTAAAAATGTATATGTTATATAGGCATTAATTTCTTTTTAAAAATTAAATATAGCCACCAAGTTCAGTCCATAACAGTTGGAAAAGTACAAAGGCTAATGTATAACTTCTCAAATCTCCTTACCGCTCCTTGAGAGATTAATCCTTTAAGAAAAACATCATTTTTGTTAACAAAAAGTATTCAATCTGTAGCATAAAGTACTTGCTCTTGAGATTGACTACAAATACCCATCTTGTTTTGTAGTGTTTGTGTGCATTATCACACAGCTATGCTGTTTTTACCAGATAATGTATTAACCCCATCTCAAGAACCTTTGTGTTGACTTTGGTGATAATATATCGAGATGTGTTTGAATCCATACAGAAGAGACGGACAAATGCCTTTCCAAAACATACACAAGATGGAATTGATAAAGGGAACCAGTGTGACATAGAGTGTTCAACTAGACCTGGGATACCAGGGTTCAGATCCCCTCTCAGTCATGAAGCTGAATGGATGATCTCAGGTCCTTTTGAAGTCTATAGTTTTGTGTGGGTTGCCGGTCAGGTACTTGTAACCTCACATATAAGCTTCAGCATGATTTCTTCAGATGCATAGAGACTCCCGTGTGTTTGTTCCAGTAAACAGACAGGTCTGGGACTTTGGTTCACCCCTCCGTCACTGTCAGGCATCCAGCTCCAAGGTAGTGGTGACATTGGAACTAACCACAGGTTAGGATCCTATATCAGTATTGCTGAAAGAATGCATCTGTTTAGGTCATGCCCCTTAACAGCTATGGTTTTCTGGTATTTGGGAGTTTGAGTGAACATGGAAAGCCCTTAATACAGCCCATTAAATTGAAATGGGGTTGGGTTTTTTTGTGTTGATTGAATATAATTCAATGTTTCTAAATAAAAGTTTGTATTTCTATCAGTTGTAATGTAGGGTGACCTGTCACTGAGTAGTGATTGTCAGCAACAAAATGGGAGGTCAGAAAATAGCTACGGAAGAAAGTGGGAAAAGGGAACATAAAGATGCTTTTCTTAAGGTGATATAGGAAATCCGTATGAGCTTTGAGTGTACTACTATATCTTGAAGCTGAATGTGGAAGTGAATGAAATAGTATTGTGGGTTTATATGTTTAGTTTAGCTCATGATGTACATTGTTAAATAGGGGTGTACCTGGCATAACATGCATCTCTAGGATCCATGGTGCGGTTGTTCCTGTTGTGATGCAAGGTTACTTGAGTTGCATGCAAAGGATTGTAAAGCACTCGCTGAATTTTCCTCAAAGCCTGATCTCAGAATAATCCTTCAGCTGGCACAGATTGAATTCATTCATCATAAAGTTATATATTCCACGTGACTTCTACTTTCCACAAAAGGAAATGATGACCAATGCCTTCATATTTCCAAAAACTAGACACTGATACACCTTGCTATTTTCCATATTTTGAATGCATTATACTTAAAGGCAGCCTCCTTCCACGTTCCAGTTTTTTCTCTTAAATAAGATCTCACAAAGCCTTGATATGACCATTGGTGCCCACCAATCCAGGTGTATTGTGCACTGTTAACTCTCGGCTTCTAGACTTCATGGTGTATCGTTGGGAACTGGTGCAGTGTAGTGCCTAACAGCCATCTGTCATGGATGCTTCAGCTGAGATTCCTGCATTGCAGTGTATTAAAATTCTATTATCTTTGAGCCAAATCTCATCCAAACACCACCAACTTAATAGGTGACCTTAGGCAATCCTGTCTTCTGCAGTACATGAGTATTTAATACTATTTTTTTGTAAGGATTACTAAGGTAATATATATGAAACAATTTGAACACAATATTCCATAGATATGTGTGGCAATGCTTTCTGACCTACTCCCTTTACAGTTACTATTTGTGTAGCAGGGTAGAGCTGACTGGAAATAAGTTCTTAGTTCCCTATTTTCTGGGGGGAAAACACACTAAATCACATTATTTATTTACAGTGGTACTTCGGCTTAAGAACTTAATTTCTTCCGGAGGTCTGTTCTTAACCTGAAACTGTTCTTAACCTGAATCACCACTTTAGCTAATGGGGCCTCCCGCTACTGCCGTGCCACTAGAGCACGATTTCTGTTCTCATCCTGAAGCAAAGTTCTTAACCTGAAGCACTATTTCTGGGTTAGCGGAGTCTGTAACCTGAAGTGCTTGTAACCTGAGATACCACTGTACTACATAAACTCATGATCAAGGCTGCAATCCTGTCCCCACTTACCTGGGAATAAATCCCATTGAACTAATTAAGACTTGCTTCTGAGTAGTCTTGGTTAGGATTGCATTGTAAATCTTTTTCCTGGTTTCATAACATTTAAACAATGTTTTATGAAGTCAGTCTGTTATAAATTGCTCTTGCACCTTGTCAAATACTTAATCTTGACCTGTGTGTCATTTGATGATCTAGAGGAGTCCCCTTTTCTTGGATAATGTTCCCATAACTGATATTGAGCCATAGCATGAATTCCAGAAAGGCTTCCATGAGTTAGGCCTTTTCCTTAAAATAGAAACTGTTATCCCTCTGAGTAAACAGCCTGGCTATAAATTTTGGGAAGACATCAATATAATTAACTCCCAGATCTTTTATCACTGAAGTGCCAAGGCTGGCCAAAGCCTCTATCAGGGCTACATTTTGCTATTATTTCCTTATGCTTGCTTGCTTAGATTTCTACCCTTACCCATGCCAAGTAGCTGAGGTTTCATAATTCAATAAAATGAGCATCAAGTTGCTTTAATAAAGCATGTAACTATACTAGTAATTTGGGGCATTGTTGTTTTCAACTCTTTCATCCTCTCTACAGTCCTCATACCCTGATCAAGTTCTTGCAAAGATTAAAAAAAATTTTCATTGCAATATGTTTATCTGCTAATAAGTTGAATCTTAACACATTTCTTTTCTGTCCAGAACACTTTTTAGAATTGCTAGTAATCTTTTTGTGACTGAAGATACATTCCATTTAATAACTTGACCCATATATAATCTTAGAGCAGGCTGTCAACACACAAGTCTTGGGGACCTTGGATGTCCCTTTGGGGTACTTAATATAACCTACAGTACTCCTTCAAAGTGGGTAAACAGTTGATGTGGAAGGGAAGGGTTGTAACCAAGGCTGTTGCTGTTTTTGCTGTCTAGACATAGGAAGGTAGTGCATTGGAGAAGACCACTTGTCCTTCTCGGTAGTGGCGCCCTCCCTGTGGAACGCCCTCCCACCAGATGTCAAAGAGAACAACAACTACCAGACTTTTAGAAGACATCTGAAGGCAGCCCCGTTTAGGGAAGCTTTTAATGTTTGATGTATCATAGTATTTTAATATTCTTTTGGAAGCCGCCCAGAGTGGCTGGGGAAACCCAGCCAGATGGACGGGGTATAAATTTATTATTATTATTATTATTATTATTATTATTATTATTATTATTATTATTATTATCATCATCATCATCATCATCATCATCATCTAGTGAGCCTTGCAACCATCAAAACCATTGTGTGTCTTCTCAGTGGGACATTTGGCACTCAATACCTATTTAAATTTGGCCCTCCTATAGATTAGTCATGATTTGCCAATGACAATATTATTTGAGAAATAACATTGATTGTGCTATCATTGGTACTAGTTGATTCTTACTACTTCAAGCAAAGATCTACTTTTCTCAAAGAAAAAAATCCTCCCCACATGTCACATTTCAGCAGACCCTAAGGTCTTGTAGAAGAGAAGCTGACACATAAAAGAATTAATCTTTTCATTTTTGACAAAGTTAGTAGTAAATACAACATTTAAACTTTTCTGGGAAATTACTTTACCATTTGAATTACAGAGTAATGCGTTGCTTAGACAAGATGTGCTAGGTGGCTTTTTGTTTCTTCTTTTTAGATAGTCTTTAAAACCAGTCACCATTTTAAAGAACAAAATACTGTTAAAGACACCAGATTGTAAAAGCTTTGCTGCTCCTTCAGAGTGTCTTGGGGCCATCCTCTGATATGTAATTGCTTTTACATCAGTCACAAGAGAGAGACAAGAATGCGTTTTCCTTGAACTTAACAGTTTGGGCAATTTTCTATAATCCAGTAAATACAAATTGTACCCTGATTATCCATCTAGGTCTGTCAAGCAAATTTTAATGGATGAATGAATGAGTCAAATCTGTGCATACAAATATATAAATGTGCAAAATATGGGTCTAATTACAAGGCAGCTGAATTTACAGAAGGTCAGGTAAACAAGGCACCAGTGTAATGATTATTAATTGTTAATAATGCCTTTGGGAAAACATTCATATTTGTTTTTTAAAGATCTAATAGTTTTTGCCTTATTGGTAATAAGTAACTACCAATAGTAAAAGTAAAATGTATTTTTCTCCCTCCCCGTTTTGTACTGTGCCTTAATATTTTATTGCATCTTCCAAACTAACAAGACGCTATAGTACATTCTTTCTCTCTAGATCATAAGGCACTATGTCCTTTGGGATTGTCTCCAGTAGCAGACAGAATCCATAGGAGAATGGCATCATACAGCAGGAGGAGGTTCCAGTGGGAGTAGAAGGGGACTTATGCTTAAAGGGAGTCCCACATTAGTAACTGAAAAAAGAAACTTGCTCCCAATTCCAGTTGACTTCAATAAAGGGGGAATTTCCATTGGGAACCTCACCAGCATCACTTGTTTCCTGGAGTGGTGGGTTTTCTAGGGTGATAGTTCTGTAAGTCAATGATCTTGAGTCAGTAAAAGATGGGTTGTGGAAGATCTAATTGTACATATCTTTTCTAGCCAACTATTCTACAGATTTCATCTAGTTTGGGTCCAGGTCTGTGGTTGCAACGGTGGACAAAATAAAGGACATGTGGCTAAAAGCCTGGAACATTGATCCAGGCTCAGAAGTTCATCTTTCTTACAAGTCTTCTGGAACCAGTTGTTTGGGAGTCAACTGGATGAGATTTTGGTGGAAGCAAAGATGGCAGAAAAGGCACAAGTAGCCCAAACCCTCTTTTTTGGGTGGAGAAGGGGGTCACTTTCTCCTACCAAAGGACTTGAAAAAATTCAGCCCAAGATGGTGACAAGCCAAGCTATCTTCTCAGATAAACTCTTCAGCACAAACATCTTTCTTTGTCTCCAAAGGGAGAAAGTACAGTCCCATTCTTCCTACGATGCTTGCTGAGCTTCTTGACATGGTGTTGCTTCCGTGCACAATCTCCATAGAAGTTTCTTCTTTCTTATACAGTAAAGCCAAGTGCTTTTTCTGTTGGTGGCTGTTTCCAGATAGGTTGATAACCTGGAGACCCTGAGAACACCCCCTCTTTGTTGTTTAGTAACTATGTATGCCACTGTCTTCATTTGGAAGGCTCACTATCACAAGCCAGTAGCTCAAGGGATGTGCTTTAATGTAGAACGGGGAGAAGCATCAGTTGGATAGAACTTTATGCTATCAAACTGTTGAGTGGTATTTTGCTAACCTAGTAAGACTGTCATGCCAGACCACCTAAGGTTGCTTAGAAGAGCAGAGTTGTTAGCCCAGTAACTAGTCCTGTATCTTCCATTGGATTTTTTTTAAACCTAACCTGGGCCAGTAATCATAATAATCTCCATAGGAGGGGAACTGTTCATCCATACCCTAGACCAGGCTTGGCCAAACTTGGCCCTCCAGATGTTTTGGGACCACAACTCCCATCATCCCTAGCTAACAGGACCTGTGGACAGGGATGATGGGAATTGTAGTCCCAAAACATCTGGAGGGCCAGGTTTGGCCATGCCTGCCCTAGACAGATGGACCCATCACTACTCCGGGCACAGAATGGAATTTCTGTGACTCCCTGTTCTTTCTAATGAATGGAGAACGCTCTGACCTGCTCTTCTAAAGTTAGTGGGCATAGAAATGAACTTCTGGGGATAGGTAGGGACACCTGAAACTTGTCTATGACTCTTGAATGTTGCTGCTTTTGTTTGTTCAGTTTCCCTGTTTTGGTTATGATTTTTCACATCTTCTGCCAGTATGCAGAGGGGTGAATTGCTGTCTGGGTAAGAGAGGAGCCATTTCACTTGGATGATGTCATTTGGAAGACCAAGAATGCACTGTTAAATAAAAACAAAAGTTCATTTCTTATTATACTTAGTTGAACTTAAAAGGATCTGTGCTTATTCTGGTTGAGTGCTTGAGGCTTGTTTCCGTTGATCAAATCAGTGTAAAATAAAACCCCTTAACAACATGGTGCGCTAACTGCTCTACCATAAAATGTCAGTTTATTTTCCCCCTTGCTTTTTTATGTGTAAAACCTGTTAATACACACTGCCAATTAAATATCAAACTACTTCACTATCAAAAGGTGCTAATTTCTATTTTTAAATTCAATTCAGCTTTTCAAATATGTGTACAAGGAGTGAGTTTCTCACCCCTGCTCCCTATTTAGGGATGCTCCTTTCTTTTATCTCTCTCTGCTCCATGCTGTTGCAGCATTTTACCAGCTTTATTCGTTAGCATATCCACCAGCAGTTGTGCAGGAATGCAAGTAGAGTACAGGTTCACAGAAACTCTAAAATTTTGCAGTTCTGTGATGGCTGTGCTTATGGTTCTAGCATTGTCCTGTGCCTTTGAAATACTGTATTTGGATCATAGAGAACTGGGGTTCATATCCATGCTAACCCATGAAGTTCACTGAATGATCTTGGGCCAATCACTACTTTTCAGCTTAGCAAGTCTCATAGAACATGTTGTCAGGCTAATGACGCCCAGCTCTGTTTTTCTTTTTAATGAAATCCAACTGAGACAGGCAAGTCTCTAAATTCATCTCTGCTGTCAGAGGTTGACTGGATGAAGGTGAATAAACCAAAATTGGTCCAGATTTAGTTTATCGGTTGACTGCGAATGTGCCTGTTCTAAATGGTGGTCACACTTCCTGTAAGGTCCAAATTACAGGGTTTTAACCAATCAGACATATTCAGGATAAACCCATTGAAATAAATGGAAATGGCTATCCTTGGGATAGCTCAGTTGGTAGAGCCTGAGACTCTTAATCTCAGGATTAAGATTCCTGCATTGCAGGAGGTTGAACTAGATGACCCTCGGGGTCTCTTCCACCTCTACAGTTCCATGAGTCTACAGTGGTACCTTGGGTTGAGAACTTAATTCATTCTGGTGGTCTGGTCTTAACCTGAAACTGTTCTTAACCTGAAGCACCACTTTAGCTAATGGTGCCTCCTGCTGCCACTGCGCTGTTTCTGTTCTCATCCTGAAGCAAATTTCTTAACCCAAGGTAATGTTTCTGGGTTAGTGGAGTCTATAACCTGAAGCGTATGTAACCCAAGGTACCGCTGTATTCTGATTCTATGACTATATTGTGGGTTCATTAATTTTAATTATTTTACTATGAGTAAAATTTAGTTGGATACGATATTCAGTAGTTCTGTGCCTTTTATCATCTACACCACTGCTTGGGAGACCTGGCAACTTTCATTCATAATTTGGTAATTTACCCCTTAGGGTACTGTAATGTCCCTATATGGGACTGCTGTGGTGGCATGCCAATCTGAATTGGTTTCCCCATATTTCACTTGAAGCAAGTGGTCTTAACTCAGTTCCTGTGATGGCGGCCCCAGTGTACTTGAACTCTGTTCCAAGAGAGAATAGCCTCCTCTCTCTTGTCCTGCTCGTTTTGATCTCCTCATTTCCTTTCCTGTTTCTTGTACTTTCCAGATCTTTCCTGTTTTGACAATGTTGCTCTTCTGTATTTGTCTCTTCATTCTTCTCTACAGCTGTCAACATATTCAGTTTAAACTTTACATTTCTTACAGTCTCGCTGCATATTGGGTGATATCCAATGCTGTGCGGATGGCATTCTGTTTGTACGACGTGACTTTCCTTCCCTCAATCCCTTGGAGCAGATTTTGAGGGACTGCAGAAGAGAGATGGGGGAAGGTCTGCTGCAGAAGTGGAAGTCTGTTGTATGAGAGAAATGGCAGTGTTGAATACAACCCGTTATCTCAGTTCATTCATTTTCTTTGCTCTCCGCTCAGCAGAGTTAGGGAGGATGAGCCAAGGCCATGCACATAAAGTCATAATGTATTATATCTGAACCTATCCGATTGCCTGCAGATTTAGAGCATGGGAGTATTGGCTTAGGAACTATGGATTAATTATTCCAGAGCTGTATGTGAAATTCTTTAAATGTCATTTGGCTCTAAGAACAAAGCAGGTCTGAAACCAGAAATAAGAAATTGAACAAGACTGCACAAAATACAGCAATAAATTTAATATTTTATTTATGTTTTCAGAAACTTGTTTCTGTCCGGGAAGATTCCTTAAATTACTTGTCAGATTTAGCTACTGCATCTTGAATTTTGGTGCCCCTGAATTTTGTTTGTTTTTAAAACAATTCTTTTAGATAATGTTTCTCTTTGGGGGAAAAACAATTAAACAATATTTGATAACTCTTTAACTTCTATATGTATATAGCATGGAGATTTCCAAGGAAAAGGAATATTCCAAAAGTTGATTTCCATCGCCTTCTGATTTCTGTCTTGGCCAATTTTTTCTAACATGAGTTTACTAAAATGAGTAGACAACACATGTTGTGAGTGAAATAAATATATTGCCTGAGAAATTTATAAAATGCATTTTATTTAGTTATTTAATGTTCAGGACACAATTCAAATACTTTGGTAATTGTCAAGCTGTTTATCCAAGATTGCTGTTTCTGAATATTTTCTGTTGCTCTCTGAACCTTGTACTATCTCAAAAAGATTTGGGGTGATCAACTGCGGAAACTTAAGCTGGTGGCACTAAAGAGGACCTCTCTGACTTAGTCACACAGGATGGACAAGAACAGGCTTCCTCAACCTCGGCCCTCCGGATGTTTTTGGCCTACAACTCCTATGATCCCTAGCTAGCAGGACCAGTGGTCAGGGATGATGGGAACTGTAGTCTCAAAACATCTGGAGGGCTGAGGTTGAGGAAGCCTGGACAAGAACATATCCATTGAGCTGGTCCTTACAGCAACCTGGCTTTAAACTGTTTAGGACTTTATAGATAATCACCAGCACCTTAAATGGCACTCAAAGAGACCAGCAGGCAGTTGAAATGACATACAAGGAGTAACATGCTTGCTAAAGCATCTAGTCCAACCCCCTGAAATGCAGGAATATCAACCAAATCATACATGACAGACCTCTGCTTAAAAGCCTGCAAGGAAGGAGAGTCCATCACAAAGAGTGCAATACAGGAGAGCTGCTTTCATGCAACTGAGGCGTGTATACCACAGCCAAGTTTGTTTTTTCAATAGGTGGCTGTCACTGATCACCATCCAAAACTCAGCAAAAGCATTCCCAGCTACAACCAAAACTTGAGAGTTTGCCAAACCTGATTTTTCAAGGGTAGTGTAACTCCCATTGCTGATGTTTCCCCAGTTCAGTTGACTTGCCAACATCCAGCTCATTATTGATTTCAAGCATTGGTTCAGTACTTCCATGACATCTTTGGCTTGAGATAGAAAGGACAGCTAGAGTTGTGTGTCACAAACATCTTTATAAAAAAAATTCTTCCAGTAGCGCCTTAGAGACTAACTAAGTTTGTTATTGGTGTGAGCTTTCGTGTGCATGCACACTTCTTCAGATACACTGAAACAGAAGTCACCAGACCCTAAGGTGCTACTGGAATGAATTTTTTTATTTTGTTTCGACTATGGCAGACCAACACGGCTACTTACCTGTAACTAAACACATCTTTATGATAGTGAACTTTAAAACTTCGATGTCTTACAGGATAGCCAGTGTGGTATAGTGGTTAAGAGTGGTAGACTCGTAATCTGGCGAACCAGGTGCGATTCCCTGCTCCTCCACATGCAGCTGCTGGGTGACCTTGGGCTAGTTCCACATCTTTGAAGTCTCTCAGCCTCACTCCCTCACAGAGTGTTTGTTGTGGGGGAGAAAGGGAAAAGGAGATAGTTAGCCTCTTTGAGACTCCTTAAGGGGAGTGAAAGGTGAGATATCAAGTCCAAACTCCTCCTCCTCCTCCTCCTCCTCCTCCTCCTCCTCCTCTTCTTCTTCTTCTTCTTCTTCCTCCTCCAACAATTTCAGGTAGATTATACAATTTGACCTTACCTGTACCTTACCTGTACCTACTTAATACCTACTTTTGCCATTTGGTGAAATAGGTTGTATCTCGTCTTGTCAGTTGTATGCATATTGGTAAGTCCAATATATTTTGTAAGCAGTTACTAATACTATAATGCATTTTCCCATACCTCTCTGGGGTTTTTTTTTTTTGTATTGATTGAAGATTCTCCTGAAATATGTTTAGAACCTTGCTTTCTGTGGTAATCACAGAAGTCAGTGGGAAGACAAGAAAATTGTATTGAAAGAAATTGTGTGCATGTGTTTTGTGTTTCAGCATAGATTATCTCTGCCAAAATAACAACTGTCATTTTGCTTTGCTTTTTATTAGTGGGTTGTAGCTTGCTACACTGTTACTGTTACAGCTATCCTTTTTGTTTTGGTTTGTTGCTATCCTCCCCCCCTCCCCCCAAATTTGTCACTAGAAATGAGTTTTTTCTAGGTGTCATGATTTTGGAACATTAGTGTGCTAACAATATCGTGACCTTATTGTTTAGATTAAGCAGTGCAGGGTGATGACCCTGCTTCACTGCACTGTTAAAGCTTGTGGGCCTTAACATTCAGTGACTTTGAAACTTGAGTTCTGCTTAGAATTTCATGTCATGTGCATCACAGGAGAAAAAGATGGGAAAATGTATACGCTGAGCCTATAGGACTTCCTGTGGTGCTTATTAATCCTTTATGGATCATTTGAAATGTTTCTAGTTTATTTAAGCTTTGCTGCTTGTATCAGATTGTTCCTGCAAAAAAGAAAAAGTGATCATGCTTTGAATTTTTAAAAATGATCTCACTTTCAAGCAAAAGCACTTTTATGCTCCATTAGAGTTGAATTTGCCAAACTCTTACATCGCATTAACACAAGCTTTACTGGATAGATAAATGTGTTTTTCAAAGGCTGACTTGAACTTTACCAAACAGTATATTAAGATTTTGCTGCTTATAATTTTTTTTGCTTGGCATATTTTTGAAGTAAACACAAAGAGTTGGAAATGCTCTATATTTAAAAGAACAGCTTTAAACTTAGAGCAGAGGCTGGTCTGAATTACAAAATGTTTAATTGGTATATTAAAACATCACCCTTCTTGATGATATTGAAGTTCTGAACATAGTTTATATTTAGCTAGTACTTTTACTTCTGATGGTGCATTTATTTCTTAGAGAAATTATGAGTTCCATTTCCTTGGTGCTTGGTCAGGGGACTGAGAATTCCAGGTAACTCATTTTATACCCTTAGCTTAGGCCATTAAAGTTAATGGGATTTTTGTTGTTGCATTTTAGTGGATGCAAGACCAAGCCATTAGGGTCTTGTCCTGCAGTGAAATCTGCAATCAGAGTCCCCTACTGTTACGTGGAGTGTGTGTGACTGCCAAGCTCTACAAAAGCATGGGGTTTTGTGTTACTAGATATCAGTAGTTTGTGTATTTTCCATATGTCTTTGCATGTACGTAATTGGTACTGCCAAATTTTGTCCTTGCTTTCATTTTCATGGTTTCTGATGAGGCCAGGACACCATGCAATCATTCTTCATTGCCTTCTTAGATAAATAAGCCCAATGGACAGATAAAGTGAAGAAGTCTTGGTGTACATTGTTACATTGTCCCCCTTTTCCCCCATTGTGTTTTATAAAAAAGCAAAATGGCCATTATTGTGATGAAGTATGTTTAGGGACGTCCCTATCAAAGAACTCTTGGAAGGGTACAATGCCCTCTGTTCCAATTCGCACACATGACCCTTTTTACAAGTATGATACAGTCAAAAATCTGGGATCACACACTATAAAAGCAATTGTGTTGAAGGCCACTTGTGCTTATATTCTTAAGAAGAGGGAGAGAGAACGTCTTCCTTTTATTTTGCAGCTACTATCTAGGTCTGTTTTCCTTGAGCTACACTTTTTCAGGAGTCACAGAGTTGTCCAATTGCTTTCTTAAAAATGGGACTCGCACAATCAAATTCTGAAATTCCATGAGATTGTAAGGCAATGATGGTAAACATCCCTACTCCCAATTTACATAGTATTATTTATTTAGTTTTAGTGCTGGAAAAACAGAGTTGCAAACCTCTGAAGGAAAACCCCTACATTCAGGTTTTCAGGGTCCCACCCTATTGCAAATCTCTATAAGGAGAGAAAACAACACAGCAACTTATTCTCAGTGAAAGTAATGACATCCAAAGAGTTCCCGCAGAGCCTCCTTAAATCTTCAAACCTGCAACTTTATCTCTGGGTGCTCTTAGATACTAGTGATTGCCAGGCTATATTTCCATAAGGCCTTGGCATTGTCTTTGCAGAAGAGGGACCGCAGACCTGATCATCTCCCACAAACATGATTTTAAGTGTGTTGTACAGCAAATAGCAGTTTGGAAAGTCACACCTACTGCTTCTATGAAGGATCATTCACATAGTGGGTGACATGGATAAGCATAGCCTGTATTAGACTGTTTGTTCCAGAAAAACAGTGAGTTCTCAAAAATGACCCATGCCCTTGACACTTAAATGTCCTCGGGGTGAACAGGAAATGCAAATGGATGGACCATCCCACTTGACCAACTGTATGCCCTGGAACGTAGGTCTGGCAGATCAGATTGGGCATACTGGACTAATCGGACCTTGTAATGAAAATACGTCTGCCAAACACCCATTGTTGTAAAAATATTGTATCCTCTCTATAAGATACAAAACGAGCAGGAAAACACAAGTCTTCAGAGGAATTATTAGTCCAATTGGTGAGGATTCCATAGTAAGACTTGTATCCATTGTAAGTCATACTCACAATAGACAATTGAAATTAATCTGCATGGGTCTACTCTGACTAGAGCTTAGTTGGATATAATTTCAATACTATAATGGCCAGAGAGTCAGTTGTACTCTATGAAGTATTGTTGCTATTTTTACAGGACACTGCACCTAGCCATATTCCCCAAATGCAGTTTTAAAAGTGTATGTGTGCTTCAATAGAAAGTTAAAAACAAACAGAATATAGTGTTCAGATTTTACATTGGTTTATGAATATTGGTTCATGGCGGGGATATTTGGCACTGTGAGAAAAGTTATATGGACTGGACACAGGAAAAGTATTTGCTGAAGCAAACTAAAGAGTACATGTAGTGAAACAGTTTAGCTCAGAAACCATCACTCTAACCTACCTCACAGGGTTGTTGTGAGGATAAAATAGAGGAAAACTCTGTATGTCACCTTGAGCTTCTTGGTGGAAAGATGGGTGTGTGTGTGGGTGTGTGTGTGTGTATAAAATGTTATATATAAATATGTTATATATTTATAAACATATATGGGTATATGTTATATATAAATAAATAACATCTGTATAGTTTAAAATATTTTGAATTTAATAGTAGTTTTAATTTAGATTTAGTAATCTTATTCAACACTGGCAAATTATGCATGGGGAAGTGGCCGTGGGAAAAGGCATTAAACTATTATGTGGGGGGACACACTTCAACATTTTATAGAGTATCTTGATCACTTATTCCAAACTCTTCCAGTTGGCCTGGAATCAGGAACCTTATAGCTTTGTTTAGGGTTGGTGAGGGGACATCTGGAGAGGGAGAAAGGGAAAAGGTGTATTGTTCCTCCCCCCCCCAACCACCTATATAGTGGGGGGAGAGTTTTTTAAGAGGTCCAATGGGATGTGTCCACCCCACCCCGCATCTTAATCCCCTCTCCCAAGGATAGTACAAGCTTTCAGATATTCAAAGAAGCCAGTTCCTCCCTCCCTCCAGCTTCCTTTTTGTCATCTGACACCCTCAACATCCCATGGCTCAGCTGCCCTCAACATTCTTTAAGCCCTGGAGGTCACTGAGCATAGGTCTTTCACGGAGCCCTTCTGTTGTTGTTTTTATTCTTTTTCTTTCAATTTACTAACTAATATACTTCTGTGTACCTGGGAAGTCCCCCTCCCCAGCTGTGCACAAAGCACAGCTGCTTTCTTCTTCTTCTTTTTTGATGGATCTATTTAACTTCCTAAATAATAGATATGGGATTCATACAGCTTTGGTTTTAGAAGGGAAGCTGCAACTGTTCCTGCTGCTGAAAATAGTTAATGTGGAGGAAAGTATGAGAATTTCTTCACCCTTTACATGGCAGCTTGGATGTATTGGTTTTACCACAACTGTTTGCCATGGTAAATTCACAAAACAGAGGTGCGCATCTGCAGATGCACATAAACAGACATGGACTGTCAGTTTTCCAGCTCTTTCCCTCATGTCTTGATATGCATAGCTTCTATATTGACTGAAGTGAATACTGGTGTTTTTAGGCTACATTGTTAAGGGTAAAGTGGTCCTCAGTGAGGTATGTCTCCATTCTACAAATAGAGGAAATGAATATCCTGGAGACAGAGGAGCTCCCTCTATATTCTTGAATGCCAGCTTTATTACGATATTAGAGAACACTGTTTAGAGCCCCCCCCCCTTTTAACATAAAATGAAGTATTAGAAAATGAAACAAAAGTTTTAAAAAGTTACATTTTGTATTGGGGGGCCTGGGACATTTTGTCACTACAGGCAGAACTCCGAGCGGCGGTGCCCACTTTCTGTCCCTGTGAGTTGGAGAGGCATGGTGGTGCAGGGTGAGTGCTGGCGGTGAGGCTGCATGAGGTGTAGCCCTGAACCAACCTTTCACTTGTCTTTCCTCTTCTGAGGGTGACACCCTGAAGCCTGGCTTCATGGACCAGCTGGCTGTGCTTCCTGTTACACTGAACTAGTCCTTGTAATAGGAGAGGGCAGACTCTCTTGCTCTGAAGGCTTCCTGCCTCAGGAAAAGAAATTTGGAGTCCTTCTAGGTTAATGGGGTTCGAATGAAAGACAGAGGTATTATTTGTTCAAAGTTCTCAGGTCCTAGAGCTGAGAAGGTGGACTGGTTTTTAAGAGGTTACTCATGGATCTTCCTCTCAGGTACTCATGGACCCAACATTGTTAGTGAAGGCTCAGGTAGCTTCAGTGGCTATAACTTTTTAGGTTGGATTACGGACAGGTACTCTGTGTAGGACTGCCCTTGAAGACAACTCAGAAGCTTCAACTGGTCCAAAACACAGCAGCCAGGTTACTGGCTGGGGTTCCATTTAGAACTCTTATAACCCCTGTTTTAAAATAGCTGCACTGGGTGCCAATTTGCATTTTGGCCCGATTCCAGGTGCTTACAGTAGTGTTTAAAGCCCTAACCCACTGAGCCTCCCCACCCCGCAATCTAAACTACAACCTCCTTCCCTACAGACCCTCTCAAGTGTTAAGGTCAATGTAAGTTACGCTGGCCTTGGGTGGCTGGGAGATGGCAGCCTAGGAGAAGACATTCTCTTAAGCTGTAGAATTCCCTCTTCACAGAGGTATGTCTGGCACTTTCACTGTATAGTTTTCTTCATATGATCTACCTCTTTATCCTTACCTTTGACACCTGGAATATGGTTTTAGAACTGTGCTTCTTCTTCTGATTATAACTTGTTTTAACTCTTTTTAATATTGTATTTTTATATTGTTGCAGCCCACTCCAGAAACTTTTGTTGTAGGGTAGATAATAATAATAATAATAATATAATATTTATACCCCACCCATCTGGCTGAGTTTCTCCCCCCTAGCCCTTGGTTAGCATTATGACTGATGTCATTAGGGAATATATCCAGCAACAAAGTTCAGTGTGCAGGTCCACTGGAGCAAGGTTGGAGGGAGGCAGTGCACAGTCCTTCTCTGCTCAAGCCAGTCTCACTGCTTGACTGTTGGGCCAGAGAGCACCTGAAGGTTCAGCTGATCCCTGGCTCCAAGTTGAGCACACCTGAGATGAGAAATTATTTGTCTTTTCTGTACCGTGGGCTTGAGTGATGTTCAAGGGTGAATGGTATGCATTGCATGTGGGCAAAAGGTTCCACCAAGTTATAGGCTGAAGAGCCACCTTGCATTGTCCCTGTGAAATGGTGTGCTGTATAAACGTCAGTATATCGCAATTCATAAATATCAATATATCTTGGTACATGTATCTAGAAGCCTCCCTGGGCTCCCTTGGGAGGAAGGGTGAGACGTAAAATTAGTAAATAAACAAATATCCTTATTTTCACAATTGCTGTGTGAAATAGATCAGCTGATCAATAACCCAAGGCTCTCAAATGTTCTTCCTATGTAAGCAGAGATGTTTAGCCCTAATTGTCTCTTCCTGGATCACATTAGTTGTTGTAAAACACTGTGATAGAGTAAGAAAATACATATCTAAATGTGGTTCTTGGTATGTTTAGGGACTTGCCAAATCATGGTGCACACCAATATTAAGATGATGGTGATGATGATTGATAATAATAATTTATTAAACATGAATTGCATGTGGGCTGTGTTACTATTTTACATTCACTTGCATATAGTATTAATAGAGAAATGTTGGAATGCTGCAGATATTGCACCCAAAATGGTAATTACAGTGTAAGTAGAGACTTCCTATCAGATGTTTTGGTATTTAACTTGTAAGTTCATTTTAGCATGCACACTTACCTAACACTGCCAAGACGAGAAGCAGCTTTCTGAAATGCTAAATAGTTTGTGCTTAATTGTCTGCAGTAGAACAGCTGCTAATACCAGGGGAAAAATGCCGTCTCATCATTAGGCCTGTTGTGTCCAAAAAAAAAGAAAAAAAAAAAAAAGCAGACAAGACTGCTGTAGCTACCCTGTCTGCTTTGGCACTCGTATTCTCCCTCACTCAGTTTTCAATGTGTAATGAAGAGCTGGAGGACAATATTCTGTAATTAAGGATTCCATTAAGATGAAGAAAAGAGCAAATGGGGTTGGTTGTTCTCCTAGCAGAAGGGGGAAAATTGTCTGGGGTGGGGGGATAGTGGTAGTAGTGTAGTGAGGGGGAGAGGTGGGTGGAGAGACTAAGTCAGGGCTGTTTGTTGAATATACTGTTAAGGACTGTTACCATCCTAATTAATCAAGTTAGAAATTACAGCTGTAGTCGGTTTCCCCCCAATTCTTGTTATCAATTTTCTTCTCTTTTGAGACAAAGCAAATATAAATTTTGTGTTCATTTGTCATTCGTTCTTTGACTTCAGCATCTCTGAAAATAACAATGTAGCACAAAAGACCAGTATTTACCTAGTTGTAATGTGGGTTGCCATGGTGTTTTGCAAATTATTGCAATTATGTTCACCATGCGAGTCGCCCTTGGTAACTGGCGAAAAAACTGATAATCCTGTTTTGAACAAAAGGTCAAATTGCTGAATAGAAAGTCTTGATTAACTAAAAGATGTACAAAGTGGAATTATTTCCTACCATTCAGAAATAGTTCTTGATCGGGTTTGGGGGAGGGGGTGAGTAAGTACATCTGATTACTGAAGTACAAAGCATTGAAAGGATGTTGTCTTGAGCCTTTCATGTAGTCTTAATGGTGGCTTTTTTGTCAAATTTACCCATTTGCGGCATTGAAAGAGGCAGCTGCATTTAAGCTGGAGAGATGGTGCTTTTTCAAGAGTTTAGTGCATGGAAAGTTCTCAGCAGTATCTGCAGTTTACTATTAGTCTGTGGTCTATTAAAACTGATGTGCTGCATTTGAGCCCATTGCTCTCAGTGCTTGTGAAACCCTTTGACTGATGATCTAATAAAGTGCTCTTACTGGACAATCTCTGATCAGATACTTGAAAAAAAAATCACAAGTTTTTGGAGTGGATGGGGGTGGGTGAAAGAGGTTATAGTGAACATTTGTCCTTGTAAACCATATGAGGACAATATATTTCCCATTTAAAAAGCAATGAACACTTTTTGAGGTTATATTTCTTGTAATTTTGTAAAAATAAAATAAAAATGTTTTACATTCTCTTCCCGTCCGAACTCTGCGTTTTTAGCAAAGGATAATAATGTTAAAGAGCAAGGGGAATATTGCTAGTCACCTGGAAGGTAATGGCTGGAACTTGGGAGAGGCTGTGTGAGAGCGGAATGAGAGCAAAATAACCCTTAGCAAGTTTGTGGGTTTACATTCTGCATCACCTAGCAACCCCTTGGCTCAGTCAGCTCACTTGTCTACCCTCAGTCTTGTTTACAGACTGTTCAAACTGTCCTCCGAAACCATGAAAGATATTCAGTTTCATTAGTACCATTCTCAAAGAGAAAATAATTAAACTTAAATGAACAAACAGTGCTTGGTAATGCTTTTAAATGCTTTTTTAAAAAAACTGGTTTTGAGGTGCCCACTGCGGAGACCTTTCTTTCAATGCCACCAGAAGGTCTTTCTCATTTTACGAGAACACAGACTTGTGTAACTTTTAAATCTTTAACTTTTAAACTTTTATTTATTTTTTAATGTTCAGCAAAGTGTTCTAAAAGCAACATATGAAATGTGACGTTAATATTGCTTTGGTACATGATGTCTTTCTCTTTTCTTTTCCTTTTGGAGCAACCATTAAAGTTATTTTTGGAATTCAGTAGCCACACATGAAACATGGTTTATGAAATTCCTTTAGCAAACGTGGAACTGCACCTGCCATGAAATTTTGATTTCTCTCCCCGCACCCCGCCTTTGTATTTTGTTAGATTCTCTTACATGTACAATACATAACTGGACTGTATGAGTTCTTTGTGTTTTGTTGACAGCTGACAGACAAAGCAAAATTATTCTTGAAGGAAGGTACTGTACTTAGTTGTGACCTATTATAGCCTGAGAATGCTGCTTTGAGTAGGATGAATAGAAGGGTATTTTGCAGAATAGACTTGAATATACTTCCAGAGATTTTATCTGTCCATACAGAAATACATATACATTCTCCATTGAGCTTTTTTTCAAATGTAATTTTCCATATATAGTCATTTTAAGTATATTTTCCCCAGTTGCTTGCATGGAGCCAAATTTAACTGCATTGGTATTGTCCTACAGTGGTAAAGTAAAATTGCTGGTAATTGTTCGCTTTCTTTGTGCACAATGTGGCAGGCTATGAAGACTTGTATCCCATCCTTTTTAATGTACCTTAGATGCATCTTCTGGTGCTTAGACTCTGATTGCAAATTAAGGCAACAAGACTGAGATATTGGCCTTGATGTGAAGCAGAGCAGAACACGCTTGTTAATTTATTGCATAACATGCAATTGCAAAGGTTGGAATGCAAACACTTGTAGTGCTATTACATCTGTTTAAATGAGGACCACTGTTTGCATCTAACCTATCATAAGTGTTTAGAGTGCTCTATTATCCTTTCACCAGACTGATGGCAGAACCCGGTCTTTGCACAAATGAGAAGATCAATAAGTTTCAAATAACTTGTATGAAATGACATGTGACTGTACATTTAAAGAGATGTTTTAAAAAAATCAATTTTAATAACATTTAAAACTCATAGATTGACCTACAGTATAGCTTCTGTTTCTGTCTTGCTCATAGCTTTGTTTAAAGTATTTGTACATTAACTCTCTTTTTCTTTTGCATTGTTCCTTTTAGTAGTTTTCTGAGGTTGTATAGATATAGCATATGTTGATGTTTCAAACATAACATTTGAAAAACTACCTGGTGCAAGGTTGATAAAACTTTTTCTGATCCATTTTGGGGCACACAACCTGTACATTTAACAATAGTTCTCTTTGGATAATATTTCCCCCTCACTTAGGCAGCCAAATTTCATTTTGCCCCCTACTGATCTTTTTCCATGATCGTTGGTAAGTTTCTTATATTCCAATTTTTTTCAGTTTGCTCAAACATTTCCTTGATGTTCAGTTGTGATTCTGTTCCTTCCATGTCTTTCAGCATGAACCATACAACTACTTCTTGAGCCCCCTGTGGCTCACTTATTGCTTTATAGCAGAACAAAACTGAGAAATCTTAGATGAAAAAAATATGAATATCACGTTTTTAAAAACCTGTTCATGCTAGATGATATCTATAGTGTTCCCATTGTGTTTAGGAATCTTCATAGAAAATAGGCAACATAAGTCTTTAAACATTTCACCATGTTGTACATCAACTGTCAAAAGTTTGTATTAGTTAAAAAAACTCCAGCAACCAGGCATGGATATAATCCTGGGAGAAGCACAATCACTTAGACCTTAGTTTGTTCTTGACGGTCTTTGGTGTAGTACGCAGGCTCTAGTTAAGACAGAGATGGAGGATTCACTGCCCTCTGGATGTTCCTGGATGTTCCTCCCATCAACACCAAGCAGCATGAACAATGCTCAGGGATGATGCGAGGTGGAGTTCAACAACATCTCAATGGCCACATGTTCCCCATATCTGCATTTGAAAATTGAAAGTCCCAGCTTTTACCATATAAGTTGTGTGTTTGTTGCTTTAATTACTGCAGAGATAAGTTTGAACATGGGATACATAAATGTTGAAATGAAACAAAGGAAGCGCACAAGGAGCCCAAATGCAAGTTGATTTAATAGTAATGATTTCAAGGCAGTCTCCACTAATTCCATATTTGAAGTGGTAATTTGAGGGCTAATTTAAACATTACATCTCCCATGTAGAGGCTGCTGAACAGCACTTACCCACATCAGTGTGTTCCATGCAGTGGGCATAATTTATAATTCATAAAAACCTCTTACCCCTGCACCATCTACATTCCAGTACAGGCACCTCCAGGGTTGACTACTCATTCACAAACACTGCATGTGTCAGTGCACAGGATAAGAGACTTTTAAAGGTTGTGCCTACTGTCTGGAGAATAGGCACTTACAGGCAGCTTCAACATGGAGAGTGTACCATTTTAAAATGACCCTTGGAATAAGAATATTTTAAGTAAGTTCAATACAGTTACATACGCTTTGGGTTACATACGCTTCAGGTTACATATGCTTCAGGATAAGAACAGAAATCGTGCTCCGGTGGCGCAGCGGCAGCGGGAGACCCCATTAGCTAAAGTGGTGCTTCAGGTTAAGAACAGTTTCAGGTTCAGTACGGCCCTCCGCAACGAATTAAGTACGTAACACGAGGTACCACTGTATGTGTATCAATTATAGTTTGCAATATGCAAACTATAAATATGAACACATTAACTGAAAAACTCAAATATTCATATTGTATTTCCAGTGCAGTTATCAGTGTCAACATACTATATAGTTCTAGTCAACTTAATATTGTGTACAGTGGTACCTCCGGTTACAGCCTCCGCTAACCTGGAAGTAGTACCTCGGGTTAAGAACTTTGCTTCAGGATGAGAACATAAATCATGCACCAGCGGCGCAGCGGCAGCGGGAGGCCCCATTAACTAAAGTGGTACCTCAGGTTAAGAACAGTTTCAGTTTAAAAAGGGACCTCCAGAACAAATTAAGTTCTTAACCCGAGGTACCACTGTATATGATTTTAAAATGGTAAACATAATGGATTCACACAATGTATGGCAAACATTTGTACGGAGTGGATTTATGGGCATACTCTCCTGTCGTTGCTTTCATTTTTGTTTAAGGAGTGCATCATTGGCAATCTTAGGGAACAGAGGGAGGGAAACCTTGAGCAGTGTATAACTTAAATTTTTAGGATATTTGTGGGAAAGTGTCTCTCTTTTAATCTTCCCCAGAAGACTCATCCAAGTAAAGACATTCCTGAAAGATGACATATAAATACTTGCATTATTAGGAACCTAGTACACTAATTATATTTATACATAACAAGATAATGGTAGTCTTAAGTGTATTACTTGTGTGTTTCACTGCACATTCAAAACATATCCAGTCCCACAGTCCACACACATGGACACAAGTTTTAGCCCATGTTGGTCACCAGCAGCTTGCTTTTCTCTATGAATCAGAAATGACTTGTAAGGAAATGCATTTGCTTTTTCCAGGCATTTGTGTCTGAAAATCCAGCTAGGTGCTATAGAACCAACTGAGAACCAAAGAGCTTTTTATGAGGAGGCTATCCAGAAGCTCAGGCTAGATTCGTTTTGGGGAATGATGACCAACTATGTTTGTGGGTTGACTATTGGCCTCATGATTCCTTGGTTCCTCATCTTTCAAACATGTCAGTTTAACAAGCACTCCAGTATTTTGTGAGGTAAACCGTTTCTGTGGAAGTCAAGTATGTGTTGGACAAAATAGTGAACCAACTGTCAGTATGCCAACTTAATAATACTAAAGATTATGTTAGTAAGCATTCATTAAGTGTCATGGGGTTTCAATTTTCATGGTAGCCCTCCCACAAGACAAAGTATGTTACTCCCCCCCCCCCGACAAAAAAACCCCTTCAGTTGTTCGTTGTTATATCTATCCTTTAAAACTACCGCCTTAGTTCTTTTTCATTAGTAATATGAACCGGAATGTAGGACAAGCAGTGTGGAGATTTTAGAGCAACATGTACTAGCACTTTGCTCATTTTTGCTAAACCATAGTTAGACATTACCGGTAACTATGGTTTAATGCAGGGGTCAGCAAACTTTTTCAGGAGGGGGGCGGTCCACTGTCCCTCAGACCTTGTGGGGGGCCAGACTATATTTTTTTTTGGGGGGGGGAATGAACGAATTCCTATGCCCCACAAATAATCCAGAGATGCATTTAAATAAAAGCACACATTCTACTCATGTAAAAACACGCTGATTCACGGGCCGGATTGAGAAGGTGATTGGACCGGATCCGGCCCCTGGGCCTTAGTTTGCCTACCCATGGTTTAATGTGATGTGTAAACATAGCCACTGGCCACAATAAAAAATTGAACATTTTAAAAACATAAAACGTAAGACAACAAATAACATGTTTGCACAGCAGGTAAATGGTAAGCAGACAAATCACTTCAGGCAGTATGTTTTCAGCTTATTTATTATTGAGTGGGAGAAGTTAGGATCCAGAGGGAATAATCTGATTGGTGCTTATAACTTCCACTCTGCGCTCTAACAAAACCGTGCACACTTTTCAGGGTAACAGTATATATTTTTCTTCCTAAAGTATTATATAATTTAATGTGAATGTTTTTTTGAAATATTTCTTGTACTGTACTTTTTCTTGGAGATCATGTATGTATAGACCTTGCTGTCAGGACATACAGCTCGATTGCTACTTTTCTTAATTTCATCCTTTTACTTCCGTCCTTATTGGTTTTATGCCATCATATATATTAGTTCTGTATAGTTCTCTATAACTTTCCAGGTTTTTAGCCTGCTAGTTTCCTAATTAGTCAAGTTGCATCTATTTTTATCTACCTCCGAAACTAAAATGTTCAGTTCCTGAAGCAAGTAATATAGTACAAAATCTTTATCATATCGATTTAGGAAAATGTGACTTTTCCATGTAAAAGTATGATTAGATAAATTGCTTGCTCTTGACTGCTGTCATTGAAAATGTGCACTCAGGGTCTTAACGGCTTCCCATAGGCATCAGATTGACCACTGTGAGAACAGGATGTTGGACTAAATGAGTCACAATACGTTTCAAGCTGTTTCATCTCTAGTATAGGCTAGTGCTAGTGTAAGGAAGTACTTAGGCAGTTCTTGAGGGGAGGGTGCAGATGATATCTGACTTTTGTCCTGTACCATAAAGAGTTACATAATTATTTTGCCTCAGGCATCACTAAGGACTGGGTTTTCTACTCTTCCAATATGTAGGATACCCCTTGTAGCTGAAGCAGCACATTTGCCTACTCTATCTGCAATGACTTCAGAGGATGTTGCTTTACTCACTTTATAAAAATATTTATATACCACTTTATAAAGATAGATCACAGCAGTTTAAAGCCATTGAGAGATCAATGAGAATCAACAGGATCATACTCCCACTGGTGAAGCTGTAAGGCAAGTGTATTTAAGAATAGTTTTGCTACCGTCTCTTTCAGGTGGCTTGGGACCATTCAGACTCAGAAAGAGTCATTGATTATTTCCATGGCCCAACCAACCATCTTGTCTCTACTAGATTTTACCATCCATAAAGGGCCAGGAACAGTGGTGACCTGCACCAGTTGAAGTACCTTGTCCACATCCTCAAGCTGTTAACATAAATTCCAAGGAGACATCATGGAGAGGATGATTGGAACAGGATGAGAGTTGGGAGAAGTTGTCTGGTGCTGACCCTGGGGAAGGACCCAGATAGGCTGCGTCCCAGCAGATGCAACTAACTTTATCTTCAAAATGCCTTGTAAACAAGTCACATTGGGCCACCAAGGGTTTAATAGACTTCCTTGGGCATATGAAAGGCATCAAATTATCTGGAAAAGCTCTGTTGGCCATTTTGAATTGCTTTTTTTTAAAGGGAGGAAAGGCTCAGTTTTCTCTTGCTCTTTTTTATGTTTATTCTACCAATGTTTCTGTAGAGCAGGTGTGATCTGGTAGAAGCTTGGGGGTGATGCCAACCAGTCAGAATTGAACAAGAAGCTAGAACATAGCTATCAATTTTTCCCTTTTCTTGTGAGGAACCCTATTCGGAATAAGGGAATTTCCTTTTTTAAAAAAAGGGAAAAGTTGACAGCTATGAGCTAGAATCATAGAACTGTAGAGTTGGAAGGGACCCCGAGGGTCACCTAGTCCAAGCCCCTGAAATGCAGGAATCTCAGCTAAATCATACCTGACAGGTGACCATCCAAACTCTGCATAAAAACCTCCAGTGAAGGAGAGTCAACCACCTTCTAAGGGAGTCTCTTCTACTGTCAAGCAGCTCTTGCCACCAGAAAGTTCTTCCTGATGTTTAGTCGGAAACTCCTTTCTTGTAACTTGAAGCCATTGGTTTTCATTCTACCTTCCGGCATAGGAGAAAACAAGCTTTCTTCATGTGACAGCCCTTTAGATATTTGAAGGTGGCTATTATATCTCCTCTGCACACATTCCAGCTTGTCAATATCCTTCTTAAATTGTGGTGGCCAGAATTGGACACAGTATTCCAGGTGCAGAATAGAGCAGGACCCAAGGCAGAATAGAGCGGGACTATTACTTCCCTTGATCTGGATAGAATGGTTCTGTTGACGCACCCTAGAATAACACTAGCCCCCCCCCCCCCCCGTGCGCTGCATTAGACTGTTGACTTGTGTTAATCTCCCAGTATGGTATCGTCTGCAAAATGAATGAGCATCCCCTCAATTCCTTCATCCATGTCATTTATAAAGACATTGAGCAACAATAGGCCCAGGATAAAACCCTGTGGCACCCCACTTGTCACCTTTCTTCAAGGTTGGTGAGGAAACATTAGTGAGCACTCTTTGCTCAATAATGATCAAATAATGCTGGAAGCTGCCCAGAGTGGCCAGGAAAACCCAGCCAGATGGGCGGGGTATAAATAATAAAATTATTACTATTATTATTGGGATTCGGTTAGTCAACAAGCCACAAATCCACCTTACAGTTACCTTGTCCAGCCCACATTTTACCAGCTTCTCCACAGGAATATCTTAGGGGACGTTGCCAAAAACCGTACTGAAATCAAGATGCATTATGTCCACAGCATTCCCCTAATCCACAAAGCTTGTAACTCTTATCCAAAAATTAAATGAGCTTCGTCTGGCATGACTTGTTTTTGAGAAACCCATGTATATCTTAGTATTCACAGCATCCTTTTCCAAGTGCTTATAGACCAAACATTTAATTATCTGTTCTAGGCCCTTTTCTGGTATCGATGTCAAGATGACCAGTCAGTAGTTACCTTTGTCTTCTTCCCCCCCTTTTGGAACATGGGGATATTCTCTCAGGAATATGCTGCACCCATTGTTGTCATTATGGTCTGTGTTCCATGGTTGAATAGCTTGCATGTGGCAGTTTTCTGCTGCTGGGAATGGGGCAAGATCAGTGAGTTATGTCTCTAGAGTGTTTGGTCAGGGCCAGTGTTAGTTTGAAATGAAATACACGTTCTTTGTTATTCTTCCACCCACATGGAGCCTCCGTATATCTTCTCTGATCCTGTTGCTTGGGCTGGATCATGCTCAGTATAGTTCAGAATTGTTTAAGGACAATTTTATTTAAATTCTGGTTTCAGGTAATGGGAACAAAATGGAATTCTGTTCAGTCCCCAATCTATACTTAATTTAGGCAACTGTGAATACAGTATACTGCAGTGATCTGTTCCAACATACACACTTATTGCAGTGTATATTTGTTATTTAGAACTTGAGTGGAAATTTTCATTAGTTTTAATACCACCACGCTTGTTTAAACCTTATTTTCATGTTCTGCGAAGCACATTCATTTCAAATTGAATTGCAAAGTTCTTTGGTTATGGTATAATCAAGGAAATAAATGATTGGCTTTGTGTGGTTTCCAAAGACAATGGATATTAATCAAACATGGGTTAAGAATAGTGCACTTCAGCACATTCATTTGAAACACACTGCATATGTTGAGTATGATAAAGTTTTATTTAAAGCAAATCAAGACCAGAAGCTTAATTATAAAATCAAAACAAGAAGCATAAAGATAGCACTGATCACACATTTATCTTCATGTTCAATTTCCATGCATAATACCACCAGTTATTGATATCATTATAGAAGAGATTAACTGATAGTAAGTACAAATAAGTGCAAATAAGTATTGAATGTAGAGGTGACAAAAAAGAAAAGACCACTTTAATGTTAATTATAATTGCTCGGAAGTCAGGACAAATTACATTATTTTCTACATGAACTGAAAGGATGCTTGATGTTGGTATCAAAGATATAGTTTGCGAACCTGCTGGTGACTTATCATGCCCTGTTTTAACAAACTGCAGGAGTGTTGAAGTTATACCTTAAGTGCAAAACTAAGTTCCTTCAACATCCAACCATATCTATCAGTTAGAAGGAAGCTGACAATTTAATTTATATTATAATGTTCCTAAAGTGAAAGGCAGAAAGCAAGACGATCTGTTTTCTAACATCAAGAAGTATTATAGGACTTGCATGTGGGAGGCTAGCATTATTAAATATATGACACTTCAGTTGTCATTTAACCAATCATGAGCAAATGTTTTCTGCCTCATAGAATTATGTACGATTCTGTTTTTAGCTTTTGTTTTTTGTGTTTTGTTAGTTTGAAATTGTAGGTGAACAAAGATTAAAAAACAGTACTTCCTACCAGATCAGGTTTTTTCTTTTTCTTTTTTAAATAATTTTTATTAGCCGACCAATCAAATCAAATCACATCACATCACATAAATTCCGAATTACAAAGCCGAATTTTAAATTTTTGTTGAGGGGACCCATATTTCAATTTCCGAAGGGGGATTCCGATCATCTTCTTGCTACTGCGTTAATATCCAAATCAGTCCAAATAATGTTCATAATTCTATCTAGTCTTATCTTGCTGTTTCCACATCACATCTTGTTCGTATTTTTTTTTATTTTTTTCTTTATGATCTCTTCTGATAATCTCCTTAAGCAGATAAACACCAATTATAATCCTGTGTGAATTTTTCCGTTCGTCCAATCCTCATAGCAAGATGGTTTCCATATATCATCGCTTTCATAAATAACATCACTCTTTCCATCATTAATCTCGCAGATCTATCGCTCTTAAGTCCCCGAGGAGTCTCACCCACAATATAAAAACAGCTCTGTTTCTCCTCCCAGACTTAAGTCCTCTGACAGAACTTGCCAACATGGCGACGGTATTTTTAACTGCGTCATTCCAAAGCTCTTATACTTTTCCACGATCTTCGTGAAACATGCTTTGGTTAGAAAATTATCTCCACACAGACATAAATCCACAGCTTAAGTCATTAAAGCGACATTTCTGACTTGTGGGGGGGGGATTCTTGGTTAATCACATAGAGGAAAGAAAGGAAAGTTTCCCCCCTCCCCCATCCAGTCCCTTTGCCATACCAAGCCTTGGTGATCTCATGATTTATTCTTGTTCCTCCGACCCGTCTTGTGTATCAGAGATCTCCTCAGTTAGCAGTCTTTACTCCCCCTCCTTCCTTGAAATATGTGCATTCGCTTCCTCCTAATTGTTTCTTTTGAAGTTATTGCAGCTAGAGGCGCGGATCAGAGACAGCGTCCAGGAGCGCCGAGATCCACGGGAGGGCTTTCTGCCTAGTGCCCCCATCCCCACAAATTCGGGGGTGGTGTAGGGCACAGCAGGCAAGGGCAGCCCCCCCACAACCTTGGGGGGGTGGGAGGCTATTTACTCCCATCACAGCCTCCTAATTACCTCGTGTGGGTCGGAGAGATGTTATTGTCAGCCATCTTCCAATGCGCCCCTAGTGGCCCCTCCCAGATCAGGTTTTTTCAAGGTGCAGGCCAGCCTCTATTGACCATATTTCTGCAGGTAATGAAACACTGTGATGTACACCAGTTCATACAGCTTGCCTTTAAAAAAGCAGAGAACCCTAACACAGTATTTTTTTCCAGCCCAGCTCTAAGCATGTCCACTTGGAAGTTAGAAGGGTACAGTTAGGAAAGCAGAATTGCTCTTGCACTTTGTTTTCCTCTCCACATTCTTCTTCATCAAAGGTTGTGATTAAAATAAAATTGAATTCTTAGAGTTTGCATGGCACCCCCTCCTATTTCTAGCCCCCAAAGCTAAAGGATGCTCCCCCAAAGTGAGAACTTGCATAAATTACACAAGAAGTCCAAAGCATATGAAATTGCTGGCTTAATGCTATGCAAATCCCAAATTTTCAAAAAGGCTTTGAACTTCAGATCATTGTTCTAGTCATGTTGGTAGAGTCTGTAGGTGGAAATTGGTTTATGAGATACGTAAATATGATACCTTAGTGTCGGCATACAATTCTTCTGCTCTGTCTCTGTCGTGGGAAAGGGTGCAACACTTTGGGTCATCCTAGAGCTCAACTGTAGTGATGCATTTAGCTGTAGCATGCATGTGGATGGAGGGGGGGAGGTGAATACCACTTCTTCCTGCTTGTTTTAGGTAACTTTTTCTGAAATGCTTATGGGGTCTGAACTGGCCAAGGATGAGACATTGTGCTTGTAGTGAGTAACTGAATGAAGATGTCAATGCAGTGTGCAGCAGCTGTGATAAAGGCTAACTCCATGCTATGGGTCATTAGGAAAAGAAAGCTGTTCCACCACTAACTTCAGCAGTAGCCATTTCTTCGCCTGTACATGCTCTGCTTCAGGCTTCATATTCCAAATTCTAGTGACAACCACACCTTCACGTATGCATGTTTTACTCCCGTATTCAACACCCCCAAACCTGACCATAGCAACATGTTATCAGTTTTTCATGCTCCTTCTTTGCCTCAGCTGATTCTGGAAAGGGAGCAACACATCTTTTCACTTCCCGACTCACCTGCTGTACCACTTTCAGAAGCAAGAGCACCTTTGCTTTCTTTGGATATGCAAATCATGGCTATGATCTCAAAGGAGTTGGGAGAAGGCCAATCTGTGGGTGTGTCAGTAAGAATGTGAAAAAATTTTATTACAGTGGCTATTGGTCTTCAGTTGTGAATATGCCTATAGTAAAATAGAATAACTGACTTTCTTAAATGTTGGCCTCTTAGAAAGATGTGGATTCTTTGCTGTCACAGTAGCAGAACGTCAAGAATGTTATAAGAATGTATACATTAACCATGCGCTGTAGTAGAGTCATAGCTTAAGCTTATTACGTAAAAGAAAAAAATTGCATTGATTGATTGATTGAATTTATATACTGCCCTATACCTGGAGGTCTCAGGGCAGTTCACAGAATAATAAAATTCTGCCCTACAGCTGCAATCTGGCATTAAACAGTACTAGAGTTGATATAAACATACTTTTCAATAAACTTCACACTTGCTTGAATGCTGTCAAGATAGGTATGGGCTTATGTTGTTTTCTACCATTCAGATAAAGAAAGCAGTTATAACATCTCTTTAAGGACTTCATTGTTACTTTATTTAATATATTCCCTAAGGTTTAATACAGCTTTTTAAAGTATGAAAGGTGCGTAGTTACTATGGTGATGCAATGCCATATGAAAATGAAGAGATATTGTTAGATCGTATTAGTGTTGGTTGTCGATCTGTCATCCTGAAGACAGTTGAAGAACTTTGTACATAAGCAATAATACTTATGCATTCCCTTTGATCCCATCTGTCTAGATCGAACAAAGTACTTGAAGTACCAAGTAGGAAATTACTCTTTAAATAGGATAAGAGTTTAAAAACAACTATAATAAACATAGGTTAAAAAAAACTTCAAGAAAAGGAATATGGCTGTTGGGGGTGGAAAATCCCCAGAAAAATCCAAGGTGGATATGTATTTTAATAGTGAGAATCTGAATAAGTTGTTGGAAATTAGTACATTAACTTTAATTTATTGATATAGTTTTTAATTCTACATCCACATAGTGATATTCAAGAATGCTAATGCTTGAATTGGCAATGTCTTATGATTTCAAGAATCAAGATTATACTGAACACAAATAATAGCATACACTGAATTGTTGCTTTCAACAAATGATGCTTACTTTGACAAAACTAGGGCTGCAACTTTTAATTGATTGATTGATTGGCTGGCTACATTAATTGATTAAAGAAATCTGTAAACAGCTAAAAAGATACCCCCTAATTAATCAGTTGGAAGATGTAAAAAGAAAATGTTAATACAGGAGCTTATAAAACTACATTTGTAAGGACTTTCTGGAGGTATAAAGAGGGAGTGCCTTTCCTATAATGCCTACTGCAACTCACTTGTGCATCATCTACAAATGAAAAACTGTGCTGCTTGTTTAAAACTTTTTTTTATCTACATGCAAATTTAATTGATAGATTAATTGACCAGACTAATAACATTAATCAGGTAAAGGTGTTTAATTGGGTAACAGCTCTTAAGAAAAGCCCCAAACTACTATTACTAATGTGCATTAATGAGTGACTAGTCCATGAATATCGACAGACATCAATATAAAACAAAAACAATTAGCTGCTTCTGCGATCTAGTCTATGAAGCAGTTTTACTTAGATGTTTAAAACTTACACGGACAATATGACCAAGCAAGGGAACTATTGATTAAACCACTATTGGCAAATTGGCCGGGTCAATCTGAAGCCTACTATATCAAATATCTTCTGGACGACAGGTCCAGTGATATCACAGTGGCCATGGCAAAGTTTCTTTCAGTAGCCATACGAATCAAAGATCAACATACCCATGACTAAACAAATAACGCTTCGGTCTCCCTTCCCTGGGGGGTTGTCTGTATGAGTCTGTATTTTATTCTGTATCTATGTTATGGGTTGTTGGACCGCAATAAAGTTTATTATTACTTACCTGTATAGTTTCTAATAGCTCTAGTCCTCATGGATCGGATGATGTGCTTGAAAGGGTGTAAGCCTGCTGAGATCTCAAGCCAGTAAGGTGGCTCAACAGACTCCCAGAGTTTCTTGTATAGCTTCAGTTTCTAGTATAGCTTAGCTTCTTCTTCCCACTCCTCCATGGTCAGAAAACCTGGTATTGTACCAAACAGCGTTCCTTATTTTAGATTAATTTATATTAATAATGGCTATTAACATTGTTTGATTAGAAGAATAATATTCTTTTTAAAGCATGCATATGATCAGGATACCTCATCTGTTTTAAAGAAGAATTGGGAACAAGTATGAAAGGCATTATATAGTTTAAACTGGTCACTTATTAGTCAGACTTGGAAAAATATTCTCAGTCTACTCTGGATGGGTTTCTTTATCGCCGAAGGTCTAATCACCATGTTTGGGGCCAGAAATAAAAAAAAATGCACACTACAAAGCCCTGAGTGAGGCCTGTTCAATGGCTTCAGGCAAACTCAAGATCAAGAATTATTGGATGGTGGATGTACTTGAATATCGCTACTGTATGTGGATAATTCTTTGATCAAGAATCAGTGAATAGATGTACGTGTCTTCAGACGAGCTGAAAACATAAGTGAGCAACAGAGAGAATAATACGCCAGAGAGAGTTGGGGGCAAGAATACAGCCCTGTTTCACACCACTCTTTATAGGGAATTCATTCAAGGATTAGCCATCATATTGGACAGTGCCACACATGTTCTTGTGGAAAGACACAATCATCTTGTAGAGCTTAGGTGGACATGCTATCTTATTGAGCAGTATGAAGAATCCTTTTTGGTTGTTGATGTCAAAGGCCTTCATTGGGTCTAGGAAGGTGGTGTACAAAAGGCATCTCTACTCTTGGCATTTCTCCTGCAGCTGATGCAGTGAGAAAATCATGTTGACAGTTGACCTTTGAGATCTAAAGAAGCATTGTGACTCAGTATAGACCCTATCAGTGAGTGACTGTAATCGGTTGAGAACTATACGGGCAAAAGCTTTCCCCACAGTACACAGCAGGAATATTCCCTGGAAGTTGTTACATTCATGATGATCACCTTTGTTCCCCCCTTGGCCTCACTGTTGTGTTCCAAAGGAAAGCAGATCAATATGTCTGTCACCAGCTTGGCTGCAGGAGTTCCTGGAAGGAGGTATACAAGGTGCCATCCTTAGGGTCTCCACTCTGGATTTACTCCTTAGCCTTTTCTTCTCCCAAAGATATCCTGGAGGTTGGCAGAAGTTTAGGACCAGAGTTTTCCGTCTCCTACCTTCCCAGGTTGACAAGCCCCATCTGCACCTCCCTTCCTTCTATAGCACATACAGAAACTGCCTTCTTGACCATTGAGCCCACTATTGGTCTTGTCGGCTCAATTCTCTGGAGACTGTCTTCACATGCAGGGGAAAGTCCCCAACTCACCGAGGGTCTGAGACCCATCGGCTACCCTCACCTGGTTTAGCCAGCCAGTTGAAGCAGTTTTCCGGGGTGTGGCGGCTGTTGCATGCTGACAGCTTCTAGGAGCCATGGGTGAGAGATGAGTGCAGGGTAGGGACCAAACGTGGCCAGAGAACTCTAGAAGCAGCACAACGTGCCCACCATTAGATGTACTATCCATTCCCTATCACCCCATCTGTAGGGTCCATGATTTTCATAGTGTGCTGGTTTTGACAATGAAGATGCTGAATAAAAATTTTTTTACCTTTGTTCAAATGCAATCCAGAAGTGAAATACATGGTTTTTTTCTAAATTGGTACCACCCTACTAAACTACTTAAATAGATTTAATTGGTTGGAATATGTCAGCTATACATGCATGGCTTTCATTAGACACATTCTGTCAGCTAGCCGCAGTTGGTTTTCATTGGACACATTTCAGCTAACCTACATGTTTTGCTTTTATTGGTCACGATTTATCATATGTGTACTTCTAAGGCTTTCATATGAGTATAGTAGCTAAAACTGATTTGTAGAACAATACCCCTACCAGTTTTAACTGGTCCACAGTGGAAATTATCTATACTGGTAGTTAGACATGAGAAACAGGATAGAGATTCAGACAAAACGTGCTCACGTAGTTTTGATTATCTTTCGTAGTTCACATTCTTGTATCATCTGGTGTCATTGAACCCTCATGCCGTTAAACTGTCTCTGAAGCTCTTTACCTGGGAATCCAATACTTCAATAAAACTGCTGTATTCTATATTGACCGTGCATCAAATAATATAAAACAGTTTGGATTGGGGAGAAGTTTGAAAACAAATCTATTTTTACTGTTTTTTCTCTTTAGGGTTGGCTAAGATGTGAGGAGCCAACATGCCAATATCGTACCCGTCGACT